>NC_045755.1:10718184-10725746 GCF_008692095.1 Etheostoma spectabile | reverse complement strand
CAGCTAGTTTGAAGTGTTATCAAACATAACTTAAAACAGATTGCTTTAAAAAAGTTAGTAATTTAAAGTACTAAAAGGAAAATCACAACCAATTACCCCCTATTCCACAGTTGCCTGAAGGCCATCTGCATTAACTTAGCTTAGCTAACTTAGCTAAGAAAACAAATACTTTTAATTGCAGCATTGCTTTTCACTGAATCATTTTTTAATCAAAATACAGGATGAAGAAGAAGAGGAGGAGTGTGTGACAGAAGAAAACAGCGGAGCAGAGGACGAAAAAGATGTTGAAAATGAGAAAGAACAGAAAAAGCACGAAACACAAAAGCAGAAAGAAGACATAAATGAAGAGGAAGAGGAAGAGGAAGAGGAGGAAGAAGAGAGTGAGGAAGATGAGGAAGTTTTAACACCGGAGGAAGAAGATCAGGAGGAGGAGGAGCAGGAGGAGAAAGAGGAGGAGGAGGAGGAACAAGATAATAAATTAAAACCTGAACCCTTAAAGGATTCTGGGGCTTTAATGTCACAGGCCAAAAACCTGATGCTACTGAAGCCGCAGAGGGTGGAGCCTACGAGACTGACTCCTCCCCCTACACCTGCAGACCCCAACGCGACCGGAAACCCAACAGTTGTCGACGAAGCTCTCCAACAAGCTCTTAGTGACGACCCTGAACTCACAGAGGTTAATCTCAACAACATTGACGATATCTCACAGGTACGAAGGCAGACACTGTTAAAACTAAAGTGCGCGAATATTTAATATGAATATGCGTCTGTTACACTAAAGCCATTACCAAATGAGTTGATACAAAGTTAGTTAAGTATGTCAGCTCCACAGAACTCTCTCTGTAGTTCTCAGTATGGCTGCAGTATGTTTAGAAAATGGTGAAGTCTGGTAACAGAAGCTTGAGTGAAGATAATTACCTCTTGTGAAGAGTCCATCATGTTTTTTAATCCTCTGTGTCCTCCTTGGCTACTAGCAACTGCGTGGAGGAAGGGTGGGGGTGGCGCGCGATCATCGAATGCTTGCGTCAAACTACGCACTATATCTTTAAAGGTTTGTCAGTTATAGGTGTAAATGCAGTTACCTTCTGGATCAAGGTTAAAAAAAGGCTTTCATCAAGGTTTCCCTATTTCATCAAAATAGTCGATTAAAATTAGGTATCAGTTTTGATGTGTGGTTTGAGTTTGGTCAGAGGAAGATGTGCTTACTAGCACCCTGCTCTTTACTGTTGAGTAACTTTTGATTGTATTCCATCTCATTTCTAGAACCAGACGTCTTGCCATAGTTATCTAATGAAGGGCATAGTTACATGTTTGGCCCAACCACTTTTTATGACTGAAAATCAACAAAAACATGGTTTATTTCTTCTTGTGGTTTACTCAATGGCAAGTAGTAGCTAATAGGTATTTTTTTATTATTGTGGTGGAGTGGCAAGAGGATGACCTTTGTGTTGACTTGGTAAACACTGGTCTTACTGAAGTGTTAAATGTCTTCAGGGATGCTCTGACGTGGTGGTGGTAGGGGCAGGGGCTGAAGTGAAAAGTATTTCCCAATAGTCCTTAAACTACCATTTCACCATTAAACACATTTTACAGCTCAGTGTGGTATATCTTTGTTGTTGCAATACAGGTCAAATGACATTCTATGTCAAAGATTCTCTATAACTAAAGACAGCACATTACATGCTGCCCCAAAGGTACGAAACACTTTCTGTCTCCTAAGTGGGTGTGGCCTCATTTTTAAGTGTTGTGAACGTCATGTGGATGGATGAAAAGTTATATGCAGCACATATTTATATTTATCTTCTGCTGACATAACATATTTACACAGCTAAAAGCCATTTTTAGCACTACAAAAATTACTTGACTTTGTTGCTGAGACAGAAACAGGTTGCAAACATGTTTAAGGGGACATGGGGCTTCTGAAAATTTGGTCCAATATTTTTTTTGAGTGATTACAGGGCAAAATAATCAGTCATAATCTCTGTTTATGTTCACTTCTCCCATTGGAATCAATACTTAGGACCTACCTGGTGGAAGTCTCCTAAAGAGATATGGCAGGCAGTGGTGAAACCCACGTGACACAGATACAGAAAAATTCCTCTGAGTTGCGGCGTCTCAGCTCTAAACTGTCTCTGTCTATATGCGTTTTTGCTGAGAATGTTATGATTTACTTTATAGGAAACCCTAATCCGATTTGCTGAAGCACTGAGGTCCAATACACACGTGCGGGTCTTAAGCCTCGCCAACACCCGGGCCAACGACCCTGTGGCTCTGGCCATTGCTAAAATGCTGAGGGAGAACTCGTCCATCACTAGTCTGAATATAGAGTCCAACTATGTGACTGGAAAGGGTGTGATGGCGCTGGTTCAAGCACTTCCTGGAAACAACACCCTGACTGAGCTTCGGTTCCACAATCAGAGACACATGTGTGGAGGACAGGTCAGTCACTTCTCACTCACTTTCCATTTTGTCTCAATCAAACAAATCTTCACTAAGCAACCAATCTCTGGTTAGCAGTTGTTCTTGTCTATGTGCATATGCATGGTGTAACCAGGTGTAACAACTTCCCCCCCACAGGTAGAGATGGAGATGGTTAAGGTACTGAGGGAAAACTACACTTTAATCAAGCTGGGCTATCAGTTTAACCTGCCTGGTCCCAGAATGAGCATGACGGGAATCCTCACCAGGAACCAGGACCGCAAGAGACAGAAACGGCTGCAGGAGCAGAAACAGCAGCAGCAGAGCCAACAGGGAGGGCCAGACGGAGCTGTTAACCCCAGAACCACTGCACTGGTATGTAACTTTGCTCCTTTATGAGAAGATGGGTAGTAAAATAGGATTGTCCTTTTGCATTACGGTTTTCATTGTCTACATCTCTGTGACGAACACTGACAAACTCTTCAGCTAACAAGCTATATGCTAATGATATGCAACTTTGACAAAAGGTGGACTGGTTATGTATGGTAGGCGTACATTCAGTGCTTACTTTCAGTTGTTTGCATACAAACTGTCACTTCAACTGTTTACAGTGCACACACTTTGGATCTCTGGTGCTCCAAATTTCAGTTTATTTGTGTCATTTTATTTGTATCAAGCACTACTTACCTTGACTGGTATTTCAATTTGCACTGCTGACTGTTCATTCACAGTACCAATTGTTTACATTTACATCTGCAATACCGTATTTTAACTGTGACATGTAATTACTTTCCACTGCACTTTAATTTGGATAGTCTCTGCCCAAACTTTATTTTTACTACCTTCAACTCCATTGTTATACTGCTCATTTTAGCCTAACTTATTATATATATCTATCTATCTGTAAAGATTCTGTTTATATTAATAGCCATCTGTATATATATTCATAGTACATATTAACTTGTAAATCTTGTTAATAATACTTGTTATCTATATATTATATTCATAGGACAAATCTATCTGTAAAATTCTGTTTATAATAGTATTCATTTTTATATTTATTCAGTACATATCCATCCTGCACTTATGAAACCATTGTATATCCTGCACTTACTGCTATTGCACTTCTGGTTAGACCCAAACTGCATTTTGTTGCCTTGTACCTGTACATGTGTTATGACAATAAAGTTGAATCTAATCTTATCTAATCATTTACAGTTAAAGTTACACTTTGAATGATTAAAAACATGCTTTCATTGATTACACCTTCAAAAGTCTTTACGTTTGAACTGGCACTGCACACACTTTAGTGCTTTAACTGACGCTTCAACTACTTTGAGTGCTTAAGTCCGATTTGCAATTCCTATACATCTCACATGCAAACAAAATTTATGACATTTTACCATGCTTGGTGTTCATACCTGCTAGTCTTTTCTAGTTCTAAATGCATTTGTAATCATCAATTTTCCTCTTTCTGTCTCTAGAAAGGAACTCCTAGTTCATCACCTTACAGCTCACCCAGAGCCTCACCTTGGTCCTCACCCAAACTTCCCCGGAGTGACGTGGCTAAAAAACATACTCCTCCTGCACCACCTCCTCCCCCTCCACCACCTCCTCCTCCCCCACCTCCTCCCCCATTGCCACCTTCCCTGCAGCGGGAGAAGAAGCCCACCAGGATGATTGCGGAGGTCATCAAGGCACACGAGGCAAGCAGCAAGAAGGTGAGAAAGACAAAAGGTAAGAAGGGCAAGAAGGGGAAGGAGTCGGGGAAAGAAGAGACGAGTAGCATCTTGAAGGAGCTCAAGAACATGTTGAAGCCTGTGTCGGTGGAGAGGCGAGGGGAGGAGCACAGCAGGCCGTCCACGCCAATGAGGTCAGCCCACGACCAGCTGATGGAGTCCATTCGCAACAGCAGCGCCTGCAGCCTGAAACGGGTGAGTGGATGGATTTATTCTACAAAAAAACATATTTTCAATCTTATTAACAGTGATTGTCCCCTAAATGCTATATCAGATTGAAGCTGGATTACTTAAAACTGTGTTGAAGAGCATTCCTCCTCCGCAAGCAGTCAAGCAACGTACTTAATGCAAAACTGCATTGAGGGCACCTACGTGCAAACTGAACAACTAGACAGTTAATTTAGATGAGGGTGACACAGAGTCAGTTGTGTCTGAGTCATGGTATGTTCTGTCTCTACACTGGGGTAGGCATGCAAAAGACGGCTTACCACCAGCCGGCACTGTGGTCTGATCACAATGCCAATTACAGCCAAAGACAGAGATACAGAAAAGCCAAAATGTAGCCAATATTAATGTCAGAGAAGCCGGTCAAGCGGTATAACCTTGAAAAGGAAGATAAGCTGATACAGAGAGAGAGAAAGAAAGATAGAAAGACGAGACAAACAAATAAGAGAGCATCATGTTTATCTCATCTAAAAACATTTTTTTTCTTTTACTGTAAAGGAAATTGATACATCTGATTTTCTTTTTTTTATCTTAGAGAAGAAAATGAAGTATTACCTTGGCTGAAGCTTTAGCACAGCTTGTTACATTGTTAGAGTGGAAAATCAGCTGAGGCCTCAGATGGCAGGGTCTCCTAGCTGCAAAATTCCTGCCACTTAGTGTAGGTATTTATAGAAACTGTTCAGTGGAGCTTCGATAAAGACAGATATGACACGTTACCACAACAGACTCCAACAAACACATCCAAAACACTTCATCTGTTGACACCACTGAGGACCCATAGATTTGATGCAATGTCCTGGTTTGCAAGCTTATCAAGAAAGATGATATTTTAAACATTATACTGAATAACATACTGCAATCATGATTCCTTAAAAATCCTCTTTTAAAAAGCATAACATAACAAGGCTACAATTAGTGTACATGGCCAACAGCAGGTTAGTTAAGCCTATCATTTAGACTGGAAACAGGTGGAAACAGCTAGCCTGGCTCCATCAAAGGTGACAAAATCCACCTAGCTATACTGTAGCAGGTCCTGTAAAACTCACTAACTACCATAGTATTTATATTAACATATGTATTTTGTTTCTGTATTGATTAAATAAACCAGATTTTACATGTTAGCTAGCTGCTTCCCTCTGTTTCCGGTCTTCATGCTAAGCTAAGTTAACTGGTTGCTGGCTATAGCCTAGCTACATTCAGACATGTGAGTGCTATCATTGTCTTTCCTTAAAGCAACACTAGAGAACTTTTTGTACCTTCAAATAATGTTTCCAAAATGGTTTCAGTGGTTCATCAACTTGTAACAGGGTGAACAGCCCTTCTGCATTTGTTTTGCAGCTTTCTATGGGCTATAACTATGCTAGTTTGCCAGATCGGGTAGCGGATCCTCAGTTCGAATGAGACAGCAGTAATGGACAGTTCCGCTTCCAAACTGTAGGGGGACCAAAGAGTAAAAGTGCTTTGGTGTTGCTTTAAATGTATGACTAAAAGTTGCTTAAACATTTGAAGTAAAATTTGAAACACTTGTAGTCTGGCTAGTGTAACAACCAGAAAAATGAGCCACTATAAATGAGCTTCACATTATTATATTATTATATGCGTTATGAAAACAGGTCATTGCCAACTTTTCGATGTTACTAAGTCAGGACCACTAACTCATGCCATTCCTCTCATTTGCAATAATGCCTTCACTGCCTGTATTTAAAACTGACAAAGCATTGTCATTTTCCAGGTGGAAGTCCCACATTATCTACGATAATACAAGCAGACGTAAAAGGGGTCTCTTCGTTGCCATGACAATTGGGGAGTCTGATGATGATGATGATGATGATGATGGAGTGATGAAAGCACAAGATGAAAACATGTTGGTGTTGCTTAGCAGGCAAAAACTGAATTCTTACTCATGAAAAAGAAAATAGACTGGACATTTGCACTGCAATAACAGCTTTACAAGTTGTTTTTTAAAAAGTATTTTAAAAAGTATACTTGGAAATGATGTTTGTATTTTAATTTTGAAATGAGTTGACTGAGCAGTTCACTGATACGTTTTCTAATTCACTGTTTTCTTGTAAAATTGTAAATATGATCTGTTGCTTGTTGAATTATGTGTTCATTTCTAAATATAACCATTTGGTGTTTACAATACTACTTGTCCGTGTATGTGGACTGTTTTCTTGTTTTCTGGTTTCTGGATGAGTTCCATTTGAAAGAAAAGGGTCAAGCTGTTATGCAGCAGTGTTTTTATCTGTGAGTCAGCTACTGGTCAAGCACCACTGATGCATATTTCCACTCAGACCCACTCACAATCCACCCACTACAGTCAGCTTGTATTAGAGCAGGGCTTTGGGGCACTTTGTCTGAACAATTCACAATGCATGGCAAGTCAAGGGAACACTGCTACACACTCACTGCTAGTAGGCTACCGCTGACATCACAGAATCAACTTTAAACAGAAATCACAAGATCAAATAAAAAGCTGTGGGCTACTTCAAAAAACTGAACGTGAAAGTGAAAAAACTGAAAGTGAGACTAACGTTTGAGAGAAGATTTAACACATTCTTCCTCTTAAAAATGGAAAGTTAAATTTGAAAGCACACCCTTGTAAAACACACCCTTGCTCAGTTCAATACACTCGGGTCATTTGCAGCTACTTTGGTCTGTACGACCAGTAGCGGCTACTGTTAGCTCATGCTACCCAAATGTACTTGGTAATGTACAACTCTTTTATCCTATATTTGTCAATTATGGGATAATCCTGGGATAATGTCACAGTAGAACAAGTATAGAAAAATAAGCAAAATTACCATTGTAGGGCAATATCTTCCTAATGTTTGCTAACATTAGCCACCATGAGCTACTGGTTTTATTGATTATTTCAATCCCACCGACCGAATAAATCTAGAAAACTTGTACCTACTGTACCTATAACTTGACATTTTTTGCTGTTTTTCTGGTGCTGCTACAATTTTTATGTTATATTTAAAGCAAGAACACCAAACACATGTGATGGGCGAGACCCAAGCACCAAAGGATTTAGCCAATTTAGAGATGCTCGGTCAAAAGAGACACATTAACAAGACAGAAAGGGAGGGAGAGACTGATAGAGGGCAATAAGTAGAGACTCTTGGGGCCAAAGACAGAGAGAGAGGTGAGGTTGAGAAGGAGAGACCAAAAGCATGT
>NC_045755.1:10673139-10718174 GCF_008692095.1 Etheostoma spectabile | reverse complement strand
GGCGGAGATGGGTTGAGGGATGTCAGCTATTAGCATCCTAATCCTGGTCCTGTATTTGTTGATGTGTCTTGGAAGAACTCCCTAACTCCTAATACCACAGTGCAGCTGTTTAAAGCAGCTCGGTCAGGGGCTCAAGGGTGGCAACAATGAGAAACCAATAATTACATAATGGCAAATCATTTCCCAGTATACCACAGAGTGATTTCCCACCATAAAGGCTTTTCATTAATCCTAACAATTGAACAAAATCTTCTCTGTAGAAAGTTTCCAATTGCACCATAATGGTGTTGAACGAATGAACAATTATGGTAGTGCAAATGACAGCATAGATTCTTTTGCAGACTCGCATGTTGATGTTTTTAAGTACTTGTGGGAAGCTTTGACATTAAAAATCCTGAAATATGACTGCTCAACTGAAACCTCTTTAACATAGGGAGGTACTAAATTTAAATAATCATTTGGTGATCTCCATCCAACCTTAAACAGGACTTGGACAGACCTGAGATGAGCTCCCATGCAGTGTACAATCCTAAGGCCGAAAAGCTGTCTCCTCAATGGCCTTCCCAAGCACAGCAGCTCAGTATGTACAACGCATTCCTTACTGACTGAGTGTCCTAAGAATAAAACTTCCTCTACTTAAGCACAGCACTTTGTTGTGTCTGTCAAACTGTCAGGGGGATCATTCCATAAAACGTAGAGACTTCCTGCTTGTTAATGAGGTATCTGCTGTCAGGGTGGTCACTGCATTCCTTTTCCAATGTATGGGTGCGTGCAGAGTTGCCGTTTTATAAATTAAAACTATCTACTATGCTAATTTTAAGCTGCTGAAACCCTAAATTGAAAATCTGGCTTCAAGTTCACTAAAAGGGCATTATCACAAATAACCTATTGACCTAATATACCTTTACTTACCTAAACAAGCAAGGTATTGGACATCTGGCTGTATTATAACAGCAACAATAAGTTTTTATATAATGTATATAATTATGGATGCAAAGAGTTGAAAACTTTTTTTCATCACAGGTGATGTGATATTGTAGCTTGTTATTAGAGCTGGACGATATGGATAAAATCAAATATCACAATATTTTTGACAAAATACCTTGATATCGATACCGCAACGATATTGTTGAGTTGACTATTGGTGCTTTCACCAAATATTTACACAATGAGATTTTTGATAGATAATCATCAGTAATGTTGATATAATGACTAAGTGGGTAAAGGCAAATAATAGAACAGTTAGAACAGTCTGGTAAATGACATCACTTTACTGTAATGCAGCCTTTAAAACCAGGAAAGGACGACACTTGTGACATATTACGATACAAGGATATCCAAAATCTAAGACGATATCAAGTCTCATATCACGATATCGACTTAATATCAATGTATTGTCCAGCCCTACCTGTTATACTCATTAACAAGTTTCATCAGAAAAAAAGTCAACACTGAGTGTAACAATTGACAGAGTCAAAATAAAAATACTGCTCTGTCACTTCTATAAATGCTTTTGTTTGTTAGTATGTGTGTGTTGTACGTGTTGGTCAGGGGTGTTTGTGGAAAGTGTCATACCCGCTCTAATCCCTCTCATAAACGGCAGCAAAGAGAACTGATAGTGTGTCTCTCCGCTGATGTGGACAATCAGCTATAAATAAATGGCAGAGGCATAGAATTGTTATGGTCATTGATGTAATGGTCACCCTTATTACAGAGTCAGTTTTTGAAGTAACTTCTAAAAATATTAAATGGCCATACTTACGCTTTGTCCCTCACTAACCTAGTTTTCGTTTCTCCTGCCTGGCTGTGTATTGCAGGTGATGACACACACACGTGCACGCGCATGCATGCACACACTCACACACGATGGTACTCTTACACGAGTGCAACAAAGTCTGTGCACATCAGTACCAATATCAGGGTCACCATCAGGGTCAGATTTCTAAACCCTATGCACAAAAATAAACCAGAATTTTCAATCACCCCCCAAATTATGAGTCCTAAAAACAAAGGTTTTGGGAATAAAAATGTATTATGTAACAGTTTGGTAAGGTAAAGGAAGCCCAAATGCCAGAGTATGTAAATATCAACTTTTTATTGGAGTGTACAATGTAAGGGTTCATTGTTTGTCAAGCCTCATTGACGAGGCTTGGCGTCCATAACGTCTTGTTAACCGAGTCACCTACAGAAGCTAACATCAGCGAAGACATGGCTATGGTTTCCCCAAAAATATCTTGATATTCAACAAGAGGTCAGTTCTGACATCAACAAGTGGCAATTTGTCTCTCAAAGACAGAATTTAAAGAAGACACCAACATTCCTTTTTTGCTAACTGTCAAAGAGTGGAGAAAAAAAAAAACATTTTGACATTTTTTTCTGGATATTTGCTACACTGTGCTAAAGACGTTTCTGCTCTTCAGCAATATAGACATGCTAGTCGTTAGCATGTTTAAAATGCTTAAATGGCAGCCGTAGAGAAATCCTGAAAGGTCAAGCTTTATGTTTGACTCTTAAAGGAAAAAGGGGTTAAAAATGGGGTTAGCAGTTAGCAGCTCTGGTGCCCTTCAATACGAAGACTTAAAGTTAGACTAACACTTTTGAAGGAGCAATTTACACAATTTGCTCTTACAAATGAAAAGTTAAAGGTCATTCGCAATTAGCTAACCTTAGATAGATATTGCTTAATCCCCCCCCCCCTTTGTACTACGGTTTTATTATATTTTCAGCATTTTTCCATAACTGTCACTTGTATGTGCAGTAGCTATCTTTGCTTTGAAGAAACCCACATGTACTCTGGCCGCTTAGCAAAGTACAGAGTCATAACTGCTGAAATAACAGCTACATATAGGTTACTTTTTCAAATTTGTACTTTGTTTTAAGCCAGACTAGATGGTTTTACCACATAGACAAGTCAGTTGTCTTATCAGAAATCTTATTTTCAAATCCTTTTTTTTAAATTGTAATTGTAAAGAATTGTCCTTTAAATATACACAAAGCCAGAATTATTGATACATATTACTTAGGATGAAATACATTGCAACATCTGACTATTTTATCTTTGCACGGAATGATAGACCACTGTCAGTTTTTGTTTTATTATAAGAGATTCCTATATTACCTCATGATTTATTCGTTATTCAAGAAAATATTGATACTGGCTTGAATAATGCCATGAAATTGTGTCAGCGCTTGGTGACTACAACAGAATAAACACTACTTTTGCCCTGCTGTTTCTGTACAGGAACTTAGAATATGGACCCATTAAAAGCAGCAGGTGTGTAAAACTAAAATGTCTTTATTCCTCAAGCGTTACATGATGAATAACCTGATTCAAACAAACAGGCATTTATTAATACTCTGCTTGCTATTGTAAAAATAACAATAAAAAAAAAAAAAAATTCAACTGAATCTGTAGTGTGACAGTGACAAAAAAAGAAGAATTCACAGCAGATAGCCCGCCATAACACTGTGGGCTACTACTTCCGTGCGTATACTGTATGTAGTGTCATGGATAAACGGCGAAAAATGCTTAATGACCGAGCGCCTCATTACTTAAAGCATATGTATGTTCCATAATGATACGGATCTGAAAATGTCCTGTCTTCATGCAGTGAGTCTCCTCTTTCAATATGTGCAAAAATATAACAAGACTCAAAACTCTGGAGCAAATTTACAGTCGACAGCAAACTAAGCTAAATATTCCTTGTTTTTCCTGGTTTTCTTTCTTTGTTTTAAGAAAATATGAGCGCTAAACTAGGATCATTTGAATAAGTAAAAATAAACTAGAGAGCAATAGGGTATGAAAATATTTCAATTCCCCCCCCCCCAAGACACAACTGATGGAGGACTTACAAAGCCCACCCTTTAAACAATGACCAAAACAAAACAAAACATTCAAATCTAAGAGACAACTTGATGTAAAATTGCACGTTAATCTCGGGACTGGGGGCGTTAGAGTGACAGGGAGGGAACATGTGTGATGGGAGGCACTAGATATGAAGGATGGCCGAGTGACAGATGGAGGTGACGGACATCAAAGAGTTGTTGACGTGGGAGTAGAAAGAGATGCAGAAAGATGGAAGGAGCAGAACACGGTTAAAATGAGATATGCCACATATCAGAGATGGAGCCAACGGAATAGAGACAGACATGATTGAAAGATGAACATACAACAACCTAAGATAATGAGAATGACAAACATTTACAGATTAAATGAGGTATTGCACAGATTAATAAAAAAAAAAGCATGAAGGCAACAAAAATATACAGCGAACTGAACATTTACATTTAGAATTTTGAAATTAAAGATTTCATTTTAGAAAGACAAAAACTATTTTAGTGTCATGATCATCCACAGGTTGGAGAGAGAGGAAAAAAAGAAGAAAAAGACACAAAATATCGCTAGTCCTCCCATTCATCATCATCCTCAAAGTCCTCCTCATCTTCATCGTCATCGTCCTCATCTGCAGAAGAGAAGAAGACATTCACATGAAGTGGACTGAAAACAGTTGAAAAGATGTTCTAACAGGCAATGAAATAATAAAATAAACTGCGCGAATTATCCTTTTAGAAATAAAACAATCCACACTCCACACACATAATTCCTCCACACTTCCTTTTCCAGATAAAGTCAGTATGTACTCGCGGAAAAGCAAGAACTGTGTTTTCCCGTCTGTTGAAGAGTAAACCTTCACTTTTGTAACTTCTTTGAATCAATTTTATGGGAAGAAAAGTCTCCTCCACTGAGAGGCTTAAAATGGAGGGAAAAACAGGAAACTGTGAGGTTATTCGACACTGATGAGGAAGTGGTGAAAATAGGATTTGTATTTTGGAGACGGTGTGTCATATGACATACAGGAAATGACTCAAAGTCAGCGTGTCAAGCAATTGCTCCATTTTCAAAGGTTGATGAGGCACGGTAAACTTTTCAAAGCGCTCGTGCAGCGTTAACTTCAAGTCCCCAGCATGCGCTCAAATTAATTGTGGAATAAGCAGAGCTTATTGTAAATTGCTTTGGACAAAAGCATCTGCTAAGTAAATGTAATATAATGTCAAGGAAAGTATGGTAAGTTTTGAACTAATAACTATGTACACATTCCTGTGGATTTCTACTGTGCATGACAGGAGGCAGGAAAACAACAAAAACAACATGAGAAGCTAGTTGAGTGGATGGTGACTGTATGTGTGTACCTGAAGAGTGAATAGCCTTGCTCCGTTTCTGCATCACCTCCATCAGGGCCCCAACGATGCCTGCCGAGGGAGCCGGGGTGGAAGGGGTTGAGTCGGTGATGTCGTCCCTCTGTAAAGAAGACCGCTTTGGTTAAAGCCGGGGATACAGAGGAGTGCACATTTGATCGAGAGGTGTGACGTGTAACCAATGAGTACTGACCGCTTTGAGTTGGATTCCTTGTCGGATTTGGTCCAGAAGCGCGTCTCTGCCGGTGTTGTTGGACACCGGCCTCTCTTTCTGTTCCACCTTCTTCAGCTGGGTGCCTTCTCTGATCTGACTCAGCAGTGCCGGCTTGCCGGTTGAGGGCAGACCGCCGTCCCCTCCATCAGCCTCGGTGAGCAGCGGAGGGGCAGGGGGTGGAGGGCCAGGGGGCGGGGGTGGAGGAGGGGGAGGAGGCGGTGCGCCGGTACTGTATGGAGTTGAGGATGAGGGAGGAGGTGGTGGGGGAGGCGCCACATGAATTGAGGCATGGGCTGGTGGGGGGGGAGGCGGGAGAGAGCCTCGACTGGGAGGCGGGGGAGGCGGAGGAGCGGACATGCCCGGTCGAGAAGGAGGTGGAGGAGGGGGCGCAGAGATGGGTGCTCTGGAGGGGGGCGGTGGTGGCGGGGCACCTCGCCCTCTGGCAGGCGGAGGGGGAGGAGGTGCTGAGGTGTGGTGTGGAGGTGGGGGAGGGGGAGGAGGGCCGCCTCTGGATGGAGGGGGCGGGGGAGCTGGGGAGAAAAAACAACAACAACAAACTTGGACGTTAAAAAAACAAAAGCATTGTAATGATCATTAAGCAGAGTTCACTGTGTTCACACTGCAGCCTTGAAGAAAATCCATGTATTTTTTAATAAGATAATTCCATGAAGAGACAGCCTGAAGATCTGCATTGTCACAAAGGATTTCACAGCACATCTGTCAAAAATGCTCATCAGTTTTCCAATTCTCACTAGCGTCAAAGCATCATGCAGTTATATAATCCAGCCACTGGGGGCAGCCTTATCGCATGTGTCTAACGTTAATGGCGTCATTGAAAACGGTAGGAATGCTGTCTCTCCGGTCGGCGACAGAGTCAAACACTGAACTTCAGTAACTGCAAAAACCTCACACGCTAACATAATTGAATTATTAAATCAATCCCACATAACATGCTGTCACAGCAGATCATGCATAGAAACGTACCACTCCACCTGGGCGGACCTGGGGATAAAACCACCACACTAATTAGACTGTCTGTCCGATTTGTTTTTAAATCACCCTTTAAAAACAGATTTCATGGTGTCAAGTGACCTGCAAAGTGTAGTTGACTGTGGACTTTACAAAAGTGTGGGATCTTCTCTTTTTTGTCCAAAGAAAAAAAAAAAAAGCCTTTCTGCTACTATGTCAGTAGTAGTATTTTTTTTGATGGCAGAACACAGTGTGTATTCCTAACAGTCCATCTGCCTCACCTTGTCTCCGCAGCTCATTTTTGACAGCTTCTACGCCTCCTTTCTTCTCAATGAAGTCGTAGATAACCTTCGAGGTCTCCTTGTCCTTCAGCTGAGCCTCGGAGATGCCGCACATATCAAACAGATTCTTCAGCTCTGGGTCCAAGTTATTTAGCTGAAGAAAGAAAACAGAGAATCTCAAGCCCTATACGTTCAGATCTGCGATGTGATTTCACTGAATTTTAATCTGTATTTATGAGCTTTGCAGCTCAGTAACACATTACGTGACTGCAGATGGGATTAGAAGGGACATTTGAAAAAGCAGGATTACACAGTTTGACACCGGCTAGTAGAAATCTGTTCAACCATATCCACTGGTCTATCCAGGAAAGACCGAGTCTTTGAGAGGTAACACACCTATTTTTCTGGTTTGTGACATTACATTGGCCTATGTGAAGATAACTCAAAATGACACCACAGTGTCAGCCATTATGCTGCCACCTGGTGGTGTGGGGTAACACTACCAGGTTGGCACCCGGGAAGAAAATTAGTTGTCATTAACCCAGATTTGAGTGAGAGATTAAGTAAGAATAGGTCTGGCCAGGGCATTTTATAATTATGTGTTACATAAGTTCTTCCTTCAACTGTTTTTGTTTTTCATAGTGTGCTCTGTTGCCAGCAGAGATGATGAAAAGAGGAAGATAAAGCCCCTAATTATACAGTATACTGGTACATTGTGCCATTATGTCCTGTTTCTAGGTTAACTGTGCTAAATTCCACATTCTGGTGCAGTTACTGCTCTTGGCAGATGATCCTCATCTTCAGATTTGACTATAATACTTATTTACTACAACAACTGGCTGCTGATTTGCTGTGTTGATACCTTTTTGGCTGGATTTTCACTTAAAAAGGTGGGTGCTTTATCTACAGGATCTATGGTGTAACAATAGAAAAGAAACAGGAAAACATTTTAGCTGGTAAGATTAAAAAAATACATCCCTAGCTTATTTGGGAATCCACTTATCTGTGCTCCAGCTTTAAGCCAAACAATTTGAGATGTGAGCAAGCTTCATGCAACTGACGTCGCCCATTTAAATCAATCCGAGTCCTTGAAAGCATTGACTTAAAAAAAAAAAAATATATATATATATACTAATCATCTGAATCATCTTTTTTCATTTCCTGACGGAGTAAGTCTTCTGACCTGCATGACATCATACTCATAATCATCCAGCATAATTACTGATGATGCTTTTTGGGAATGGGTCCGTGGATTATGCAGATGCGGGTTGATTCTCTTCCCTGCAAATCTCCTTGTGTAACACTCCTTACACACGACTTGGCTGAGCAGCTCGGCTTAACATTTGGGAGCGGTTATTAAATC
Source organism: Etheostoma spectabile (assembly GCF_008692095.1). NCBI lineage: Eukaryota > Metazoa > Chordata > Actinopteri > Perciformes > Percidae > Etheostoma > Etheostoma spectabile. The sequence goes on along the minus strand of NC_045755.1, from coordinate 10,710,151 downwards.
TGAAAAATCTGTCTGGAAGAGGTATGTGTGACTGACAAACAGAAAAGTTAAGGGGCCAAGTTTTAAGAATATCCAGAGGTCACATACTCCAACGTACGCAGAGACACGCATACAAACACACATTACATTACAGTATTGTGTTGCACTTACATCAAAACCTGTATTCGGATCCCATCCTACATGCCCGATGTGCCTGTGAGAGAAGAGGCAGAGAGAGAGCATGTGAGATTGCATAAAAGAAACGGAGAACAGATGGCAGAAGATATGTACAGTACGTTTCTCCCCCCAAAAAAAAAAAAAAAGTAGAGACACACAAGATGAGGTTTGTTAGACTGCTGCAAAATCTCAATTTTTTTCCCCAGGTGGCCCATTGGTAACTTGCAGTATCTATAAAAGACTAAGAGCTGCCACTGACTATTCCTGAAAGCACAGCACAAATCTCCCTGCACACTACACATCGTATAGGATTAGATTCTAAATAAAAACGGCCCGGATTAATTCCTCCACATTCACCAGGGCTTATATGGACAAGAGGATATAGGACTCTGCGGCAACATGTCATACTGGAAACGTGTACAATAAACCCAATGACCAACAGTAGCTGTTGTACTGTCAGTTCATTTAGGTTAATGTATAATCTGTTTTTGTATCCTGATCTCCATGGAATCACATTCAGATAGACAACCAGACAGTCTGGCAGTATAAGGGCTTCGCTAAAGGATGAACTGCACAAGTGAGAATCAGGACCACCGAATTACGGCCATATCATTTTATCACGTTAGGCTGAATGTCTTCAAGGTTTGCAGGATCACTCAAAGTGGCATGTTTTACAGTTATAAGGTGATGACAATGTTTATCCACCACCCGAACTGAACCCCACCCTACTGGTGTGCCTTTGCTGACTCACTGGAAGTTGCTCGGTGTGCCGATGTCTGCCTTGGTCAACCTCTTCTTCTTCACCTTGCCCTTTTTCTCCCTCTTCTGGAAGGACGAGTGCACAATGTTGTTCACCTGAGAGTTGTTATGGTAACGCTGAACATTGCTGATCTCTGGGTTTTTGATGTCGACGGTGGCCATGGGCAACGTCGGGCCTTAAAAATAACAGAGAATAAAGTTAGGATATACGTGTGTGTGTGTGTACATTACACACACATATACATATATATATATATATACATATATATATATATATACACACATATATATATATATATATATATATATATATATATATATATATAAAAATACAGCATGTGGAATGCATTGAATACATTAAAATATAGAGACAAAACCTTGTTGTGATGTTTCCCACTACATCCCTTGGAGGAGTACTTTTTAAATGTTGAACCTTCTTCACACAAAATAAGAGCTACAAATTGTATGTTTGGCATAATTGTGAAAATGCTGGCATGTTAAGTGAACCTTTCATTAAAATAAGGACCATGGGTCCAAGCTGAATTCTAAGCATGGGGCTTTTCAGGGCCAGCAGTGCTCCTTCAGTTATGTAATCAGTTATTTAATAGCTATTACAGACTATGTTTGGCCCAGAGAGGTCTGGCAATTTTATTTGGGTTTGTGGGTGTGAAAACATTTTGGAATATGTTGGATTACTGCATCAAATCATTACTTCAGGATCTTTTAACTAACGGACAGAACTGGTTAAGACTGATACTAAACAAAACATTATGACCACAGCTTACAATGTCGTTGAGACATTTTGTTAGGTGAGCCTAATCTCCTCTCCAAATGACAATAATTCTTAAGTGATCAAACTTTTGCAGATTGATACATATCTCAAATTTTATTTAAAACCTTTATTTGTCCAGGAAAGTCTTATTGAGCTTCACATCTGGCCTTGACAGGCAGAAATGATGTGTTAGCAAACTAACAACACAAGTGGGCAAAACAAAAAGCCATACAGTCTCTGGGGGATGACCAGTCATCACAACCCATTTTAACTGCAATGATGGAGAACAATTTTTATGTTAACACAACCATGTAGAGAATAGGATAGATCACTGTTTTTGAAAATTGAATTGGACTGGGCACATGCAACCCAGATACACCCACGTCATTCAACTGCACGTGATGATGTGAACTGCTAAGACGCTTTCACAGTTGAGCAGACATTTACAGTAACTCCACCAAACAGATCCAGCCAAACAAACGGGCATTTCCAAATCAACAATGAAGAGATACCAGTGCCTCAGCTGTAGCACATACCTTTTACTCTCTCACTACAGGGACTACAGGGTGTTTTGCTGGGTGAGGGCGAGGCTGACCGGCTGCGTCGCCTTCTCACCCTGTCCCAAATACACCCACCATCTCTTTCCCTGCAGGTGCTCATACTGACACCAAGGAGCATTTCGTTGACCAAGTTGTGAGCTGGCTCTTTCGGGGACATGGAGAGCCGAGCAGGCGGGTCGGGGAGCGATGGGTACAGGTCGTCCTGAGGGAGCACCAGGCAGTGTAAAGTGGACAGGCAGCTCCCTGGGCTCAAACCTCCACCTCCTACTGCTCCTCCTCCTCCTCCATTGTCGTCACAATTAAGTTCATCAGAGGGAGCAGACAGGAAGGTGGTGCAGAACATCATGGTAGCAGCTGACTGGGCATGAGCAATACGGCGAGAACAAGCTCCGATGGAGACACCAAGGAAGATCCTGGCTCAAACAAACGACTCGAATGTAGGTTTGTGGTTCAGAAACGGTCTGAGAAGAAGACTTTCCCAGTCAAGAAATAAATATTGTCATCCATCAGGAACAGAGTGCTTTGCCAAAAAGGATAAACTTCCTCTTTAATATGACTTTGTAAGCAGGTAAAAAGCACAATCCACTAGTTGTCTCATGTCAGAATTGATTCCAGTCTTCTCAGGGAAAATGTTTCTTCTTCGCTGAATCCTGGAAGTCAAGATGATCCCAAAGGTTTCCAAAATGTGACCAAAACTCCAGCGCAGTAAAACAGGCCAACTTGTGACTGACTTGGTGCAACAGTTTACTGAATTAATATTCTCAGACATCTGGTGGAGTCAACACGCATACTGAGCTGTGACGGCAGACATCCAGGGATGGCATCAGAAGGGAGAAGAGCCAGCCAACACTTAGCCAGCCAAAGTTTACTCTTCCTCTTACATTCCTTCCATCACGGCAACAGTTTTCTTCTATGCAAATTATTCACAAAATTTCTCTTTCCCTGCTTTATCCGTCTGTCTGAGCTCTGCATATTTTTGAGCTGTTTTGCAATCATTTTTCATTCCCTTGACTTTCCATCTCAGCAGGGAGCACTGTCAGATTATCTGGCTCTGATTGGCTCGCTGCAAACATTTCTCCACCAACCGCCACTACCATCTCCTCCCTCTCCCTGCAAAAACACACAAATGGATCTAATCCCAGCAAATCATTCTGGATTTAATGCTGGGTTTTACGTAACTATTAAAACCCAGCCATGCATAATAATCCCATGTTAATCTTGGGGGGCGGTGAGAGAAAATGCAAGGAAGGCAGAGCGATAAAAGGAGAAAGAAGAAGAAGAGAGAAAAGAATAAAATGAAGACATTAAATTAGGGAGGGCCCAGAGGGCAGACAGGGACATGATGAGAAAGTGAGAGCTGGAAAGGGCAGCAGGAGAAAAGGGCAGAATAGAGAGAAAAAAAAAAAAAAAAAAAAAAAAAAAAAAAAAAAAAAAAAAAAAAAAAAAAAAAAAAAAAAAAAAAAAGGACTACAGATGACAGTAACAGAGCTATGATGCTGTAATGGGAAGTTAGCGTGAGACAGATGGAGACAGAAAGAAGATATTCCTGTATGAGGACAAGGACCAATTCACACACAGAAATGAACTTGTTCAGAAACTGAAACCACGCATGACAAATCAAAGATAGAAACTGGTGAAAACATTTTTGCATGACAGTATAATTAGGCGCAGGTAAATGGACCGCATTCTCTTTAGATGACACTTGTGATCTTAAAAACAGTGACATAAGAGAGAAATAATCCTTGGCTGTAAATGAAGTAATCCACAATGGATTACAGCATAGCTCTGAGTTACATTGTGCTTTGTGCATGCATCTATGGGGTGGTGATGGCGCAGTGGATATTACACCTGCCTTTGGTGTGGGAGACCTTCCCACTGCGATACATCAACCAATGTGTCCCTGAGTTAGACACTTAACCCTAGTTGCTCCAGAGGCGTGCGACCTCTGACATATAGAGCAATTGTAAGTCGCTTTGGATAAAATTGTCAACTAAATGACATATGGCAATATATGGCATCTGACCACATGTGACCCAAAGTAAAGCATCCACAGTCCCAGCGCCGTAAAGCCGATCTGAATAGGAGTATCGGCTAAATGTGGAATTGTTCATTTGTGCACGGCTGCATGAGCATGAGCAAAAAAGCCAGCTGGGTCAAATCATGCTGTCTATGAGTCCAAAACTGGCTCCTTCCTGCATCAAACGAGGCTGTCTGTCCACAAACACATGGGCATGTCCATAAAAGTATTCCATCGGTTTAATCGTCAGACCACACTGAGTGAGGGTCATTCCACAAATCAAGACTCCACCACAGGACGCTGAAATGTTATCTAAGACTGTGTGTAAATGCATTGTGATGGTGTAATGATCTATGTGCTTTCTTTAACTCCAGATCCCTGCTTGATTCCATTCATTTTAAATATATACACATAATGTACACAACAACACGGTTATTTCTAAGAAGTTCCCAACCTTGCATCAGTGGGTCTGTAAGCAACAACAACTGAACATCACACGACTTTCACTTTGAGCATTTTCACCTCCATCTACAATTTGTCTTTCCATTGAATTGTGGGACAATAGTGTACATCAACAGCACACTCACAAATAGTGTTTTTAGTATGAATACTGATTGTTTTGTGTAAACGTTGTCTCTTTTTAAACACACCTGCTTAGAGTTAGTATGCTGTATTCTGATGGGACACAGCTGATTGTCTCACTAGACAATGTAAATACATAGTTTGTAGACAGCTTTTGATTTAGTTGACAATAAGTGCAAGTTAACTAGTCTGTATTTGAATAATAAATCTTTCTTGATGTTTCATATATAGAATATGAACATACTTTTCACAATATTAGGAAATCAAATACAGTTTTGTATTGTTGCCAAGTAGCACAAAAATCTGAACGATCCTGAAAGTTCACCCATATGACAACAGACCAAACGGATTGACACAAATGTTGCCAATGCCGTCAGACACAGCTCTGATTAGCTTCTTGGACAGTGAACAGTGGATAACATACCATTTGGAGGGTCGCGTCTTTTCTCTGTGAACACAGACAAATGCAATCATTACAATCCTGTGCTCAGTAGTGGGTTGTTGTTAGTGAGAAGCGAAGATGTGCGCGTGAGTCAGAGTGCAGATGTGCAAAGAGAAGAGAGCTTATTGGTTTGGAAATGCGGAGATTGGCAGGATAGTGCATGGAGTGCACAAAACGGAGAGTTATTTGAAAAGATTGCTAAGCAAAGTGTTTAGTTAGCCTGAGACAGACAGACAGACAGACAGACGGAGAGACACTAGGCCTGCATGATTCGGGTAAAAATATGAATCACAATTTTTTTAGATTAGAATTGCTATCACGATTCTCTGCAGTGATTCTTTTCTCACGAAGTGTAATGTTCATTGCACAAATGAACCAAGGGAGAGCATTATTTAAAATTTACATTGTGAACGGGGTGAATCGAGATCGCAATTTTATAACGATTAATCATGCAGGCCACAGCCACACCCACCACCACACCTCAAGTTTTCCAATAAATGAAGGTCAGACAAAGCCTTCAAGATAGGATTAGACACCCAATTAGGCAAAGGGGTGAAAGGGGAAAAGATGAAAGAAGGATCCATTTGAGGGGTCAGGAAATGACCAGCAGAAGAGGAAGGAGGAAGACAGACAGTCTTAATCAAGCAAAGATGATAAAGTTAAGGCCTGAGTGCCACTAATACATTTAAAATTTGCATTTGCGTCTTACATAAACCATATGTAGCAATTGAATTATCAGTCTGTGTGGCTCATTTCCTCAGTTAGTTAAGATAGAAGTTATAATGCAAAACAAAACGTTGTATGATTGCCTTCTAGTTTTGCAGTGCGAAAGTCTAATTGTTGGTGCTGGATGAAAACCATGTTCCATACATGTCATGCCACCTCTAGAAATATTATGCCCATGAGAGACAAATTCATTCTCACAGCTGCTCATTTTAACCTGGAATTGTAGTGCCCCCCTTGGGCCAGTCAGTATATTTGATTAAAGCCCTGGGTGCAGTGTTGGGAAGTTTTGCTAAAAAGAATCTGGTGGTGTCTGAGTAATCATAAACATTTGAAAGAAAACAGAGTCCTCCCGCTGACTGTAAGCCGTTTCTGTGACAAAGGCACAAACTGGCTGAAAGGTTTTATCACAGCACCAAAATTGAGAACATTTTGTAAAGATATACTGTATTTAAATGGTGAACAAAGAGATTGGATTTTTATTTGACCTTTCATTGAAAGACAGAATTGATAAATATTTTTGTTCTTCGACTGTAACTTTCATATGAGCACCTTAATGACTAAGTTTGAAAACGGGGCTCTGTCTTATCATAGGGTCTAAGAACTGGGCAGCGATTGCAGATGATCAGAAGAAGAAGATCTGATAGTATAGGATAGAGTAACAGACCAAGGCAAGAGAAATCCACAACCATTTTCAATACATGACACTCTGGTGAAGGACTGGTTTAAAAAAATTAAACAAAAAAAGACTCAAATGTTGGGCTTAGGGTACATCTCACATGCCAGCTGGAATACATTGTTACATTCAGTCCCGTGCCTCAGAATTCATTTTGTTCATGTATTGAAGTTCAGAGTGTTTTTTTGACCCAGTTCTGTGTGGTTGAGTGCTGTAAATAATGACAAGCTTAGAAATTAATTTGATCTTGTGCTCACACTAGTCAAGCCAAAACCTCTAATTGCACCTTTTAAAGGCACACAAACCATTCCTATATTGTTGCTAAATTCTTATTATTATTATTTTGAAAACGTTCTAAACTTTTCATCCCTGTAGTAAAATGGTTTGATTTGAAGATGGATTATTTTAAACACAAGCTAAAAATTGCTAATCGTGTCATTTTTTCAGCAAGTTAGGTCAGTAGGAACAGCAGGTTTGTAGGTTAGCATGTTGGCAGCAGGAGTATGTTGGTACCAGATTTCCTCTGTCTTCTCCCAATTAGATCTGTCACGTGGCTACGAAAACGCTTGGTCTCCTCCTCACTGGCAAAGTTCAGACCCACTTGGCATGTCTGGAAACACAGAGAACATAACCAAAGTTTGCAAAAAAATAAAATAAAAAGCGAGTTAATTTATTTCTTGTCAAGTGCCAACTACCAACCTAACTACCTCATATCCTTGATTGAATTTCCCAAACCATGATGTGCATACAATCCCAGTATTATCACCAAAATCAGCAGTCCCACATACCTCGTGGTCAGCTGGAGTCTGAGCCACAGTACCCACCAACTAAGATGTTTGCTCCACAAATAAAAGTGTCACAAGGAGGGCTTTAGATGGGACATAAAGTTAGGTCTTTTATAAACAATGTTGTTTGACATGATGGGAATAGATGTCAAATTGTCTTTGGTGGACAAGTGCTTCTCATGGCAGTTTATTAATAGACTTTCTGCATAGACATTTTGGAGAATCATAAAAAGAAAATACTTTGTAGCAAACTAAGACTTGAAAAAAATTCTACTGGCGTTTTTATTTTGTAGTCATTCCATGCTCAAGCCTTAAACATGCTCACAGTAATCTTCCATGTCAGAGGCTCAGTCATGGTTAAAAAGTGGATAACTGGCTTCTTAGAACATGAAGGTGGTCAGATGTAATGTGATAAAGTAGATGAACAGCCTTTATGATTTTTGCCTAATTATTTTACGCATGTCTAATTAGATCATGTGAATAAATACAAAACGTTTTTCTTTTGGTCATTTGGTTTGTGTGGTTCATTTGGACTGTTGTCTAAACCCATCATCTTACCGTCACTCTGTTTTCTGATTTGTACATGTCTGGAGATAGATACAAATAATAATAAAAAAATTACATATATATATTATTACTTTTAATAATCAACACTTTACTTATTATTAGAATCGAGCATAGAATCATTCTAGAGAGAATCGCGATGCATCTAAGAATCCACTTTTTCCCACCCCTACAGTGCAGGTGTGTAGCGTTTACAACGTGGCAGACAGGTGCTTTTTGTTTGGCTGAACAAACAGAGAACCACTTGTGAATCAGGCTCAGATTTACTTTACAAGGGACCGAACAGTTTTTGCACCACTTAGATAGAAGAGTCGTTGAAACAATGTCTTTAAAAAGCAGTGGCTAAGTGTTGTTAATTGACTTGCTAAGTTTTAAATCTAATACTTTATCTTCTTTGATGAATCTTTAATGATATCAGCGGCCTTTATCAATGACATGATCTCTGCTGATGTGTAGACCTTGATTGCATGAGAAGCAGACACTGATGTTATCGCAAACAATACTGCTTCCATCCTTCTCCCTCTTCCGCTGCATGTTCATGAATACATTTAATATCAACCTAAAAATAAAAATATAAGAATATATATATATATATATATATATATATATATATATATATATATATATATATATATATATATATATATATATATATATATATATATATATATATATATATTTGTCTGCGACCAAATCTGGGTGTTGAAATAACAAGAGAAAGCAGTCGAGAGGGACACTCACATCTCCAGCAAATGTGATGAAGTAAGGTTTGGGGAGGTAGATGCTGAAGTTGTTGTACAGCTCCTGTTCAAACATCGTCTTACCGTCCTGTGGAAAAACACAAAGAATAAATACAAATTAAAACTTCCTATAGTATAACCAATAGGTTAATGCTGTAGGTCCTGAATTAGCCAACATCCCACAGATTCTACTGTGTGACTATAACAAAAAAGGTTGTCATGAATATCCAATGGCGGTGCACCATCACTAAATAATAGTTGTGGTTGAGTATTCATCAGCTGCCAGCTACTACAGTGCATAACCACAAAGATGTGACTCATCAATGTGCAGAAGCGCTTGCTGCTTTGTATTTACTTACCTTGATGTCCAAGACCCTGATGAAGTAGGATCGTAGGGGGTTGTCTTTGACCAGACAGGCCACTCCACAGCATCTCTTAGTCCAGCTGGAGTTCCTATCTGCTGTGAACACCTGGACCACTGCTGAAGACAATGACTAGAGAGAGACAGAGGGAGCGAGAGAGAGGGAGAGAGAGAGAGAGAGCAATAGTCACACTTATCCTGTGTTGCTTAATGGATGCTACATAAGCAGTGCGTTTGTGTAGTCATATAAATGTATCTCACAGCAGTTTCAAGACAGCACACCACAAGATGGTAATGCAATAAAATGCATACTGTACTAACAGAATATAAACCGATTGTTAAAACTAATAAGCTAATAAATTGATTACAACTTAATGCAGCTGGAGTAACAATGTGGGCTTCAAGGTTGTTGTTAACTAATCACCTGTTTAAATCTGTCAAGCTCGTGTTTGCAAAACTCAAAAACTGGGAGCAGCGATGCTGGTGATACAGCACTGCATCAGTCTGTGTGTACAGTACAGCATTCCACCGAGGTTTAAAAAGATCACATCAGCCACAAAATTCCCAAATCCTTGATCAGTGAGGTGGCAATGACTTCTTTTCTATTTCCAATTAATTTATGGATCCTTGCCTCCTCTGTGCTACTTTCCCAAGCCCATCACTCAGATATTAAGTAAAGCCCACCATCTTTAAGGATGTTCCAAATGGTAAAATGTTTTTTGGAGGAGCCAATAATCAAGAAGTGCATGCTTTGCACATCTGGCAAAATTAAGAGCCGCCTTTTTTTTAGAAGATATATTGTACATATTTTAGGACAAAAACACATTGCCTTACAAATACTAAGTGGCCTGTCATCAGCTTGTATTTAGGCAGAACTCAAAACTCAATGTCTTGTAGAAACTGGACTCATCATGCACTGAACAATAATCCTAACATGATCAATGATAGTTGTTGTAACATGCTGTGTGCTTTCCAGCTGCAGGCACTGTGAGATATGCAAGGATAAAAGGAAGCAATGCGGGGAGATCAACAAACATGCAGCTTTGTGGCACTGTTGGAACAGGGTGTTAACACAGCCTTTTGCAGAAAGAGTTTCCTAACAAATAAGGTTACATCCTCAAATTGCCCTCACCTAAATCTCAAAGAAAATCAGTGGAATGATCTAAACACAGCTGTTCACACATGTTCTCGTCCTAAACTGCCTCAGCTTGAGTCTGTCTCTTTCATAATATAGGCCCAAATTCACAAACAAGAGCACATTTCCAAACTAACCCTACCTGAAATGGGCCTAGAAGCGCAGGCTAGGATCAATGCCTTTAATGAGAGTGTGTGATGGTCAGAATGAAAGTATAAAGACATAAGCACACTAACAGTGACTCTGTGAGGGTCAAGTTGCTCTGCCCTGCAGCTGTCAGAAAACAGTCCAATGCCAAATGAGAAATATGACCGTGAGACATTAAGCAGAAGGAAATCCATGAGGCTACAGAGATGAGAAAGGTCAAAATCAATTTTATCGCTATATTACTGTATGTAACACACGTATGTTAAGTAAACTGTGCCAAATCTGTTTTACAAGACTTAAGAGATTGTCTTGCTTCCCACTGGTGAGAGCAAGTGTGCACTTAAAATGAAGTGAATATGCATGCTTACATGCTGCACACCAATATTTAAGCACATGCAAAGTAATTTAAGATAGATCAAAACTAACAAATAAACCAGAGCCAAGTATTATCATAACCAGTTTAAGACTCTGCTTTAAATGTTACATTATCAGTTAAAAATACATGTGGTTTAGTTGTGTAACGCTGGGGAAGCAGTGGGGTTAAAGACAAAGACTGTCAGTCTGAGACCCAACTCTCTACTGACTGACTCTCACATGCATGCACGCACATAAGACCAGGTCAGACTCCCACCGTTGTAACGAGTTGCTGCGGGGGTTCACTCACACTGAGGGGCCCAGGTTCACAGTCATTACCACACAGATAAAATAGCACCTACAAGGGAAATGCCTAGTGATCTTCTGGGCCTTTTAAAAACTTTGTAGTTCCAGGAAATACTGCATTCTTTAAGTTGACAAACCGAGCCCTTGTGTTGCTTGTTGTAATTAAGTGTAAATGTGATGTTTGATTGAAACAGATGTGCAGAGAGAGAAAAGCAGCAAGGCACTTGCACGTTTGACTGGTCGAGAATTCAGCAACAGTACAGTTGTAGATTCAACTTACATTTTTCAACCTTAGGAGAAATTCCTGTCCCTAGTCCTAATATTGGTTATTGGAGAAAGACAAATGGTGTTTGCCTAAATGAATGACTCAAGACTCGTGTTGAACAGCCAGAAAACCTCAGGACAATAAACTCCACCACGATTTCTTCCTGGATCATCTGAAGCGACCAGCAGGTACTTTTTGAGTGAAGGAGCCCCGAACCAGGAACCAAGACTTAAATAAATTCAGAACCTGCAGGTAAAGTTTCTGAGATGCTACAAAGGTTCCTGAAAAACATGTCTCTCCAGCAGGACAGCTCTTCATATAGGGAGCTAGGTTTTGTAGCAAAGTTGCATAACTAACTTTGAATATGCACACAATACAGGCAACATGAGGTAACAGAATAACACTAGCACATGCAGAGGAGCCATTACACAGATGGTATGTGAATCAGAGTGTAACCTTGCAGAAGGAATTATGCTGCAGAACATCAATCTATCAGTGTATTCTCCCACAATATAGATTTCAATTGTATAGCTCTGTCCAACTAGTATTGACAAGCATGCTACTTGACCCAGAATTAACATGACTTTAAAACTATGTTGTCAGAGAGGATGTTTGTTTTTAGCACTGCATGTACAAGATATTCATATTCGTCCAAACCATTTAGCGGTATTACAGCTTTTTGGGATTTGGATTAGAAATTCTTAAATATAGATTTTTTTAAATGTATAAAAAATATGATAATATGAATTCTACTTAATGATGGAATTTCTTTGTAACAATGGCTGTAATGGTGTCCAGGCTCTGAGACCCCGGGGCTTTGTCTGCCCATGGAGCGCTGATTGTTCCTGACAGGGCCAAAGGCTGCAGGAAGTGGAGCTCCGTCTATGGCGTCATCAAAACACGACATAAAAACACTCACTCTTACATTCATTTTCTCTCACGGATACATTCTCTGTCTCTTATTTGTTCTCCAACACGATCAGTTTCTACATAGTTCTGCTACAATGATGAAAATCCTAAGCACCAAGATGATAAGAATTGGGAATAAAAACAGCAATTCAAATCCTCCCTAAATGTGTTTAAGAGTAACTTACCAAAATACCGTTGAACAAGCAGAACATAAACTTGAATATGAGAGCGTATTTCGGTTTTATCTCCAGAGTCAGGTTGTGCCAAACCCTTCCATGATTTATTTAAACAACTGTTTAGTCAAATTGCCAGAAATAACAGGAAAATGCTCAGATTTCTGTCAAATAAAGTAACACAGACTCCTTGACTTTACTGTCCACGGACCGATCATGCGTGCTGCCTTGTGTAGCTTCCCCCCCCCACACTACTTTAGTTTCAGAAAAGTCAGTCATTAAACTATTTGCTGAAGGGGGGGAAGCTGTGTCCAAAGTCATAACGTTTTAACCATTTATTAAATAAGGACAACATTAATTCAATTTTTAATCTTTATTGATTCCCATGCACTAATGGAGAGATGTCAGAGTGAGTGGGCTGCGACTGCTGAACAGGTGCCCTGAGTGGTTGAGGGGGGTTCAGTGCCTTGCTCAAGAGCACCTTGGCAGTGCCCAGAAGGTGAACTGGCATCTCTCCAACTACCAGTACACACTCCGTACAGGGACTTGAACCTGCGACCATCCTAACCCAACTCCCAATGGACTGAGCTACTGCAGCCACCCAATTAAAAGTTGGATGTGAGAAATAAAGCACAGAAAATTGTGAAACATACATGTTCACACGTTTTGTGAAACGCAAATTATCAAGCCCAATTGTGAACTGAATATTTGTGAAATGAGGAGGTTGCGATTACTGTCTCTACGCAGCGAGTCTAGAAACTGCCTTGAAGAAGGCAGAGTTTTATTCTGATGGTTCTGTTTGCAAAAACTGCTCACTTACGTCCTTTCTTTCTGAAGTGTGAACTGTAGCTGATGTTCTAATTTGAATGTCGTCCATCAGCCATTTGGTCAAGCTGTTCCATATTGGCACAAATTAGTCCCCATTACACCTCTTCACAAGCTCTTCCGGAGAGAAAGCGAGTTAAAAGATAGGATGGAGTGGGAAGAAAAACAAGACCGGCTCAGTGGCTGACGCAGACAAAGGGACAGTGTAGATGTAAAAGAGGAGGGAAGTGATGTACAGTAAGAAAAAAGAATTTTGGAAGAGATGCAAAAACGGGTTTGAAGAAGGGCTGAAAGAGAAATAAGAATGACAGAAAAGGAGGGATACAAGCAGATGACATAAAATGAGCAAATGTGAAAGAGACTAAAAGAGAGAAAGAATGCAGAGAATGAGGGTAAAGTGGGGGAAAAGAGGAGTCATGTTCCACTTCTCCAGCACAGATCACCAGAGGAGGCCGACCACGGGACTTCCTGTAGGACAGGACTGCTGATCAGGCAGTCTACAGACACACACACACACACACACACGCAGTGTGAATTGGACCCCTTCCACCTCTTGCCCAGTCAGACAGCGTTGCTGATGGTGAAAGCAGCCGAAGGAATACCAATGAGTAAAACTAATGAGTAAGACCACTTTGTACCTGTATGGGTCCCTTTTTCTTGATGCATGTGTGTGGCAGCTACATTTTTCAGACATTCATAATGCAGGTTGAAACACTTGAATGTAATTCCTAAGTTACACAACAAACCATAAACGTTGGGATTTGTATTCTCTGTTGTGTATGTTTTTTTGGAAAGATCTAAGATTCAAACAATGTCTGATCTCACAAATCAGTGGCAGTGATTCATTACACATACTATAAAGAAAGAAAAGTAATCAAATTTATTCCTCAATGATTTGAATGGACACTTGCCTCGCCATGGAGTCATGGCATCTTGCCGCAGCGATGGACAGCCAAGGTCCAAGCAACAGGCAAAAAAAATAAAAAAAAATAAAAGATAGCCACAGAGCTTGTTGTGTAGTGTAATTTTAATTCAATGTCAGTAGAGCAACAATACAAAAGACAACTCCCGAAACAGTGCTGTGCAAAAAAGGTTGCCCTTTCTTTCACTGTTGAAAATAAAAATCTCCTTCTTTACTGCTAAGATCTGAAGCAGACACACAGGCCAGGAGAGCTCAGCTAATTTCAAAGAATTAGCTAGAATACAATACAGCACAAAAAACTAAGTAAAGGTGATCCTGTGATTTTGACATTTTCTGCATAACTGCCAATAAGTACATTAAATAAAGCCCAATCACTCAGCCAGCCTCAAAATCACTAGTGGGCATTCTAATTAGACTAGAGGTTTTCAATCTCTCTCTCTCACACATAGTTTGCCTCTCCCAAACTCTCTCTGCATGCAAAGACGTGTACTGACATACAAGAGCGTAGGACTATGAGGAATGTTCCTGATTCCAAGTCTGTCACATGCCGAGTGACCCATTTACCAGAATGCCAGAGGAATGTCGTCATTTGATTTTTAAACAGGTTATAGGTGTAGGAAGACACGCCTCAGAAACTTGTAAAGGAGGAGGCAGGGCATCCCACCATGTGATCACATACAGGCCTGACATAATGTGCCATGGGAGAGGTAGCTTTTCAAAAACATGGGTACACCCACAGAATTCTCGCATACAAAGAGCATGACTGGGTCCCTGCAATGAGGTGATCCCTATTGGGTTCAACGTCCTGTATGGGTCATAGTCTACACACTATGCAAGAGAAATGCAGATGTACACTTTTGTCTTCCGCATGCATGTGTTAAACACATCGCCTCTTGGACTTACCCATATCTATAGAGCAAACTTGTTTACGCTATGCCAAAAACAGTTGTACTTTACTTTAATTATCTGACACCTTGACTTCAAACATGTCTTATCAGTAAATGCTCTCAATAACAGGTGAAGGTGTGACATTCTTTCCAGCTGATATCACTGGGTGACAGTCTACTTTGCTGGCATGGTCAGGGGAATAATACAATTTTCACAGCTAAGAGGAAATTTGAAACGATCTCCCACCCTACTTCTCATTTTAGGCCTTCTGAACACACAGCTTGTTAGGGAAAAAGGCTGATTTAACAACAACCCTCATTGCTGAAAGCATTCCACTTTACAGTGAACGACTTACAAGTTTCATTACTATATTAAGAATGTTGGTAAGACAAAGGGTCAAAACTGTTCCACGTCTGCTGGTCGCAAAATACACAACACTGCAAGACACAGTGCCCATCAGAATATGCATGTGCATTACTATATTAAGCATATATACTGTCTACCATTCAGTCCAATTCCCTGTTTAATTTCCTAGGACACCCAGAATATGGATGTGAAAACTACTAATCACTAGCTAACTGCAAGCAAAAAAAGTGGAGTCAAACATTTAAAGCCACTCTGGAAGGCAAACATCTTCTTTCTGATGTCCCGGAGTGTGTTAATATTAGTTTTACCTGCTCCATGTGTTTATATAGTTGATTAATATTTACCAGCAAGTGAGTATGGTTGACTAGCAAAGCGGGGAAACATCCTGTCCTACCTGATCATAAAGATGAAAAAGCAAACATATGCAAGCAGTATGAGATTAAGATATATTCTTGATGCAGATGCAATTATCTTGATGCAGCTGCAAATGTGGCTACAATCTACTGTGAATGGGGCTATGTAGCTACAGACACAGAGCACAAGGAGAACATAAAAATGAGTCAGCTAAATTCTACACGTGTTATGTAATATCAGACTCAATCATCTCACAATATTGAGTCGTGACAGTGCACTACTCGTCTTGACTGCAGTCACACTTGTGCTACAGCAGGCTGGACTGCTGCCTCCTGCTAAAGATTTTGGGACTAAAAAGTCTTGCATTAGGAGGACTTTTAGCTAGTCAGCGTTGTCCTCAACCAAGTCTCGTCGGCACATTCTTCTCTATCTTCCCGAAAACAAGCAAGAACCAGCTACGTTATGTAATGTCAGTGCAAAATCATTGCTTCGCGCTGATGGATTTAACAGCTCCAAAAACCACCGACAATTAACTCCACTCTGCCAATGCTAGGCTTAGTGCAGCCAGGCTAGGTGACAGCGGAATGTAAGGATTTCCTGGACGATTTCAGGTGTAAAACGCTTTAAGTTAAGGGCGTACCAGCGGAGGCCGAGGGCTGGAATGAAACTTGCTGTTGCCTAAATGTCACCGTCCCAAACGGGACGTTGAACCCAGTCGCTAACTCCCAGCCCTTCCTCGTCGCCTCTGTCAAAACAAACCAACCTCTCAAGTGTTTCCCAGGGAAACATACACGTTAGCTACCTGCTAAACACACCCTTACACCTCCTAGCTATTGCCTTATCTCCCGTCTCGGGACAGGAAACACGGTGCAAGTTAGCTGTATTAGCTTTTTCTTTCTTAGCCAGCTATCGTACAACAATTTGATGGGAAAAAAACTTACCATGCATTTTCTGCCAAGGTAGTTGAAAAGGAATTCATTTTCCTGCGATGTCAGTAGTATCGAACCGACATTTGTTAGCCGCCGTTGTGACGGATGTCCACTCATTATTAGTGTTCAATTTATAAAGTCTGCAACGACTGTAACTCGTTATATGAGATCCAAAAAGATACATAAACAATTCCTCGGTCATCCGTGGCCTTCCTTCGACCCCCTTACACCGGTTTGATTTATCCCGGAGGTCCGCAAGACTGGGGTGCCAAAAAAAAAGTATGCCGTTTAGGGATGCACTGCGACGTCCCGCTCCTCTTTACAATAAGGTCAGAATAGTAGCGACTGAGCAAAGAAGGACAACCGTAAAAAGTTTCCTGGGAAGTCCGGCCGCCAGAGAGCTCAGAGCCAGTTCCATCCAACATGGCAGTGCAAGGACGAGTCCACTATCTAGGAATGGGGTCCACACTCTTCCTAGCTGTGTTCCACATAATCACATAGAGACAAAGTTGTCACAGCAAATGGTAAGATGTTTATATTTAAATAATTTCAATATGCAACTACATTATGGTATAATTCCAGTGAGGGAACAATGCTTAATTAAATTACAATTCTCAACACCCTCCCATGGAGATGGTTTGGTCCTGTCCGCCCGTGGCTTTTATGGCAGGAATGTGTGCGAGCGCAGAATGGGAGGAGATAAGAAATAAGGTGCAAGTTGGGAAGATAATGGCATACACTGCAAGAATTATTCAACTGAAAATTAATGCAAAGCTAAGTCTAAACTCTAAATCACCACTTTAAGGCTGAATAGGTTCTCACAAAGGAGCAATGGAAAATATAATTTACCTAGATAATAATGTGTTATTTCATTCTTTAACTCAAGAAAGGCCAGCTCATGGTTAAACTACAGAGTTGTTATCTGGGCCCTATGTTTTCCTTGAGGATAAACATTCCCTGGGACTTGACATGATATGCCTACCTGACCTGAAATGCTTCTGGAATGAGACACATGTCTCTTCCTTTCATTGCAATAAACTAGAAATAGCCTTTAAATAAGTTAAGTACAATTAAGACTGCTCCAGTTACTAAACATAGCCTCAGGGGTATGACTGCCGAGTCGGACATATGCTTGAAATGTACACTTTAGTGTGTTTCTCCAGAAACACATTACATGATGATGTTAATCTTCATAATAAACAACACTCAACAATTGAACACACATTCAGAGTAGCAATGGACAAGGGCATCATCCATGGCTCATACATATTTTACTAATGTGCTAAAGGGTGTTTCTAATAATCTGCAACATGCTTAGTCAGGCCCATAAGCGGTGGTGTGTGCAGTATGCCTCTTTGAGAGGTGATGACTACACTGCAGAAGTGATATTGCTAGTGCCCACATTTGTGCAGCTTGTATAAACTGTTATATTGTATTGTATACTTACTGTGTGTGTGTGTGTGTGTGTGTGTGTGTGTGTGTTTGTATTATGCATGTTTGCAAGAGTGTGTTGGAAACTCAGGCCGATTCTCTTCTCTTGTCAGGTCAGTATTGGGGTAGAGGAAGATGCAGTGGAACTTCCAGAAATGACAGCCTCAATTTACCTGTTGTGAATGACACTGTACAATTCAGCTTTTCATGATGAAAACACATTCCATACATGGCTATTTCTTCATTTCTGTAGAGGCAGGATAAATATGGATGCCACACGGCAAAATATTGCCCATAACAAACTAGATATGCGTTTTACTTTGCCATGTAATTCTTGGTATAAGAGTATTCTTATATTCATTAATTTAAGAGTGAAAAAAGATCTATTTAATCTAACACATCACTTTGTAAATATAACTGATAATACAGTTTTTCAGTAGGGGGCGTGCTAATAAATGTGGACATATGGACAAACTAGTACCTTCCTACTCTCAGTGTTCTTGGTAAATCAAATTCTATCTATGTCTATCTATATTTTGAAATCTTTCCAAAAAATATTTATTTGAACATACCCTCAACCTGTCCTGCATGATCTTCTACACTTACTTCCATGAATTTAACCTGGTTCAACCTAACCTGCTCTTTAACAGAAGTCCTGTCATACTTGAAAAACCTGACCACCAGGCAGAGAAAACCCTGGGGAGACGCTACGCTACTCCACCTAGCCTTGGCTTAGCAATGTATGTTAGAAATGACTCATCTTGCATGAGTAAGAACACTAATGTTCTTTATGCAGAAACGTGAACAAAAATTGGGGCAGTCAATGTGAAAAATGGGGGAAAAAAGAAAAAGGCAGATGGACAGACAGTAGAAAATACAAATGATGCAAGGTAAAGAAAGAAAGCAATCAGAAAGCAAAGCAGTAAAACCTAGCAGTGTGTGCTTTCAGTCTTTAGTGCAGAAAACCCAAAATTTCCTAAACGCTGACAAAACATAACCAATTATATGAATAAGAAAGTACATTTTTCATCCATAGAAGGATTGAGAAAGATACAGATACTCTATTCACAAAAATTCAATGATACTAACAGCTGATACGGTTTGGAATGTGCTTACTCACACAATAACAAGACAACTGAACTGAGCAGATACCGTTGCTTGTGTAAGATACCTAACTGACATTCTGAGCAATGTTAACAAGAATGTGTGAGATGTGAGCGTGGAAGTCTTTTCAGTGCATGTGAATATATGTGTATAGTTTGCCTGTATGTGTTTGTACATGTGAATGTGTATTTGGGAAATGGAATACTCTGCATTATGTAGCTGTTGAGGCTGTATGTGTTTTGGGGGTTATGCAGACTCCTTCTGGGGCTACCCCTGTGGAACATTCATTTGACCCACTTTCCACAACAAAAGAAAACTGAGGTTATGAGAGGAGGAGGGAAGAGGACAACATGAATATTATATTTTTGAATTTTTGAGGAAGAAATCCCCTACAGGCTTCTGTATGAATATTTAATGAAGTTGGCCTTTTCACATCTTCTCATTATGTTCTACGAAGTGGATTTTGTTTTGGAAACATCACGACACAATCACCTTGACAGAAACATATTCAAACAGGCAAGAACTGTGCTGTGCCAAGGGTGGCGTTTTTCTTCATGATTGAGGATCAGGTATGCAAACGTACATAAATACAATCATACATACTGAGTCACAGAAATTAAGTCAGGTTTAGGAATTATTGCCAGTTAGACCTGCACCATCTAAATCTCTTAGCCACAAGATGGCAGCATTATACTAGATAGTACACCACTGATTTTCGTCAGTGCACTCAGCACATTGGTTACTGTATCAAATTACATTTCTCCAACATGTATGCCTAAACACAATACCCATCCTGTGCTATTGTGCATTAATGTTGCCTGCATACACAATCAAACAACTAGGTGAATGTTGAGAGTGATGCGGTTAAGAGTTACTGCCCATCTGTTGGAGCAATTATCAAAGTGTTTCCGTCCTAACAATGGAGGGTGCAATGTCATAGTTTGGGAAGAAAACAATATGGCTCATGCAGCTATGCAAAGCAGTAGAAATGTACTCAGTTAGGAGTCCCTTTAAAACTGTGTGCTGGCATACATTATTGACACCAACCAGCTAGGCAAGCCTAGGAATAAGGAAATACCAGGTTAGTTTTCTTTGTGTGTAAAAAAACCCTGATCAACTTGAGATTTGATAGCAGCCACCTGCAGGGTGTTTCCTGATAAGGATGCCAGAAAAAGATAGATGGGGTAAGAATATACTTATTTCATTCAGCACATTCCAATGTTGCCACGGTCTCAATTCTTTGATACCAAACTTTACCCTTTACCTATATTATTGTATGCAGCTCTGCCCACCATGCCTGCCCTCCCCTCACTATATCAGACATTGTCGTTTTGTATGTAACACTGATCTGATTTGATTGTCTCATAGTGTAGTTGTTAGAACTCGACACACTTTTCCTTTTGACATAATCTTGTTTACTTTATTAAAGTTTACTTGTATTATTATCTTAACAGAAACACACAGGTACACACACTACCCTCCTGAAAACAGCTACTGTTGTGAGGAACTTGTGAAATAACCACCACCATTTGGTATTACCTGTCCCTGACCAGACACATAAACACACACAGAGTAAACAGTCTCATGTAATACATTCCAGACAATGTGCAATCGCTTGTAACATGGAGGTGAAATGTGCTATTATTAGTTAAGTTTTTATTATTTTTTGTTCCTGTAAACACTTACATTCTCATAGAAAGGAGAAGTGCTGTTATTATCAGCATACAACTCCTCTGGTGCCACCTAGGTGTCAAAGATTCCTGTCTCCTAACTGTTGGGGGAGAATGTAACGATTTTGGCTGCTGATTGATTGCATGTTGCATATTATGCAATTATTTTTCTAACCATGAAAAGTAGCCTGTTTAACTAACTCATTTAAAGTTACTTTTCTATTGATTAATGAGCAATGTCCCTGTCAAATAAACAAACAAATACATGGAATGAAACCAGGCAAACCTATCTTGTGTTATCTAATTCTCTATTTTTTAATTTTCCACTCTAACAAAATCCCATTCAGAGCCATTACTGTACAAGCTGTCTTAAGTCCAAACAAAGAGAATAGACCTGGGGATCAATCAATGCATGTAATATTGAGTGATGAATGTCAGTGCATTGAGTAATCCCATTTGCTTTTCAAGGCCCCCATGGTTGTAATTATTTATTCAGCCCATCCCAGGTGACAAGCACTTGCGTCAACACCAGTGCAATAACAATCTAAGCTCCATAGTGATGCCCTACTCAGTGCGATCACTATGAGGACAGTAAACGCTCCATAACCTCACACCCAGATGTGCCTTCCTCCTCTCCTAGTCCAACTTGGCACTGTGCGATCAAAACAAGGTTTTTTTTTTTCTGAGACAAACAACAGAGAGCAGAATGCATCCTTGTATGCAGCTCTGCCCACCATGCCTGCCCTCCCCTAACTATATCAGACAGTGTCGTTTTGTTTTTGTGAGGATACTCTCACTCTCTGTGCTCCAGTCCACACATCTTATGGTGAAGGCATGTCCAGGTACTGTGTCTTTTTGCATGGTCTGTGAGTTAGTTTTGAGTTGGTGTGTCATGAGTTAGGATTTGGGCCTTGTCTCTGTTTAGCATTGTTTAGATAGAAGAGATGTGTAGTTTATGTTTGGGAGGTGAAATCATGCTAGATATGGCAGATGGGATTTGATTGGATTCTGGGGAGAAATTTCTGATTTCTTTGAGATTTCGGTTCACAGTTGAAAGCTGAGCAGATTGAAGAAAAAAGGACTTTGAATATTTTGGTATTATTTTTTGTGTGTTCAAATTAAATGTTCATATAAATAACTCAAGAAACAATCTTAGCTGATGAGACAAGTGGAAACAACACATTGTGGGGCATTAGCTTGTTGTAGGCTTTTTTTTTGTTGCATCTACTAAACATATTCAATAGTGTAATGCCTTACAAGAGGGAGCATTATCTTGCCTTTTTATAGCAAAATTGGCTATCAATATATAAATTATCAGCATATTAGACTGTTAAATAAAGTTCAATTGGTGCTGTTTGATTTTGTTTTCATTCTGCTTTTCGTCAGCCAGAGGAAAGGATGGTTTCAGTCACACAGAAGAGCAGAAGCTGTGTGCTGCTGCTTCTCTCGCTCACCCCATCAATCTTTCCCCTTCTGCACATCTCTATCCTCCCTGCTTTCACCATCTCTGTCTGGCCTGTTCTTTCTTTATCTGTCCTGACCACACCAAAAGCCTTCATCCCTCCTCTTGGGGACACAAACATATCAACCACTTATTTTACCACTCCTGCAATCCTGAAATCATCCACCTCCACCATCAGCCCAACGTCTTTGTCAGAAGCCAATACCACAACTCACTCAAAATCAACGTCAGCTACATCTACAATGTCACCCTGCGACCTGACATCCCCCAGATGCCTTCTCACATCCTCACCCTCAGCCTACTTGCTACCTCACCCCTGTAAACATCTGACCTCAACCCTCAAAACTACAGGACCACCTCTGCACAAAAACCTCCCATGTCATTTGTCCAAAATGACTCATGTGTCTTCTGAACAGCATCCTCTTCACACTGCTAAAGAACATCCTCCCTCCAACTCCACTTCACTTCCAAAAAGGTTGTCATCATTCCCTCTACTTCAAACTGCTTCACCCAAGCTCCCCTCTCCTGTTTCGCCATCAGCCCTCTCCACAGCGTTCTTGCCTTTAACCTCTGAAACTTCGCCGCCACCTCTCGCCAAGACCTCACCCATCCTTCTCCCTAAAACCCCGACATCTCCTCTAGGAGCAGCAGCCTCTCGTCAGCCAGTGCGACATCCGCCTCCCCTTCTCCCCCACACTACAGGTCCAATGTTTGAGCACCAGCCTTTCATTGTCAGTTGGAATATTCCTGATGTTGTGTGCAACAGGCTCAACATCACACTAGACAGCTCACCCTTTAAAGGAGTGGCCACACCTGCTAAGGTAAGGGGAAATGTATCTGAATGTATTGAGTTGAGCTAAAACTATTTTATTTACGTTCAAATCCATGGTTGCAAAACACATGCTGTGATCAAATTACAAGCTCATCGTCTTTGCTTTACATAGAGTTATTATATAGAAGGACATGTCTGGTCATTTGTTTTCTAAAATGGGATTGCTTTGGAACAAGTTGCTACATGGATGCAAACAAAATTGGTTCTGGGTCTTGTTTCTACATGATGTTATCACAGGAAATTAAATATTGAACATGAATATTTACAGGTCATTTCTATGTAAAGAGGCCTCTTTCATATTGCTGCTGTTTTTGAAAATGTCATATGTCACATCTTATACTTATTTAAGGGAAATTCACAAGTTGATTCAACTCGTCATGTTTCTGCTGCAGGTACCAGGCCAGTTTCTGTCTCTGTTTTACACAGACCGATTGGGTCTATACCCACATGTAGACCTCACTAGTAGGAAACAGTTCAATGGTGGCATCCCTCAGAGAGGTAACCTGAAAGCCAGTATTAACAAGGCCAGAGCAGATATTAACTATTACATCCCATCCAAGTGAGCATGCTTAAAATCCAAAAATGTCACCCTTTATTTGTTTGACACATTTGAGTTTGAACTTTGACCTACTTCTTCATCCTCCTGTCTTCCCTCCAGGACGAGCCGAGGCTTGGCTGTGATAGACTGGGAGGAATGGCGCCCCCTATGGGACAGAAACTGGGGCCCCAAGAGAATCTACCAGACTTTATCTGTGGCCCACCTTATGCAGACAAACCGCTCCCTCACAGTGCAGCAGGCCACAGAGAAAGCAAAACAACAATTCCAAGTCAGAACTTACTTAATGAAGATTAATAAAACAAATTACATAGTTCTGGATAGCTATTAAATATCGATTCTTCTATTATATTCTTCATCCCGTTCATTTTAGGTGGCAGCTAAGAGTTTCATGTCAGGGATGTTGGCAATGGGAAGAGCTATGAGACCCAACTATCTCTGGGGCTTCTACCTGTTTCCTAACTGCTACAATTATGGCTGGGAAAAGGAAGACTACACAGGCCGTTGCTCCAACCAGGTGAAGAAGCAGAATGATGAGTTGCTCTGGCTGTGGGAGTCCAGCACTGCCCTCTACCCCTCTGTCTACCTGCAGGTTGGTTAGATTGTGGGCAATATTTACTTCTTATGTATCCCTATTATCATTTCCAAAATTGGAATTCCTCTTTATTTCCTGCATCATTGCACGGTGTCAGGTTTTTCTGGCAGACAATCCCAGAGCCGCCCTGATGGTGAGAAACCGTGTGAAGGAAGCTTTGAGAGTATCTGCCCTGCCAAGAAGGAGTGGCACTGCGCCTGTGTTTGCTTACATGCGACCTGTCTTTGTTGATCAGAATAGACGCTTCCTCAGCCAGGTAAATGAGAGTCATTCACTCTAAATGTTGATTTGTTTAACACATGCTGAATTCTCAGATGTATGTATGGCTATGAAGCATGATATGTCATTGGGAGACATGTATTGTTATGACAACTACTTACTAAAATTAGATTTGTAACTAAATCCACTATTCTAACAGATTACATTTTTAAAACAGCTCATTAGTTAGCGACCACACACTTGACTAGATTAGCTACATCTTAGGTTACTTCCTCATCCCAGCAGTGAGGTGTTCCCAGCCTGATGTCCACTTTTAAGAGGGGTTTGGTTGCTTGGTGTAAAAACACCCTGCTCAAGTGGTCACCGTCACCTGAGTGTGTAATCATTATCCTCTCTTTTCACCTTGTACAAGGAGACTCTAGGGAAATAAGAACATTGTAAAAGTATGTGCTCCATGCGTGTGTACATGATTGTTTTTGTGTATATATACAAAGGCAATAATGAACATATTTCCCAATTTGTGTCCAGGGAGACTTGGTCAGCACCATTGGGGAGAGTGCAGCAGTGGGAGTGTCTGGCGCTGTGCTGTGGGGGGCCAGCGCTGACTATGATGACCAGGTAACATCACCCGCAGACCTCCACTGGACAGCTGAAAGACATAACAGTGTACTGATGGAAGCTACTAAGACCAGAGACAATGTGTTCAATTAGATGATATAGGAGTCAGCGTATCTCTGTGATTGATTGACAATACCTCAGCGACACAGGTGCTGATGGAGTATGTTGGTTGTGTGCAACAGTATTAGTTAATCCATGACAGGGGAGGCCAGGATTAGCTTGATGATAGTGACTTTCACATGAAGTTTCAAGTCTTGTAAATGATAACTCACCATTGAAATTCAAGTTAATTCACATTATTACAGCTGTGTGTATTATTCAGTGCATTATGACTTTTTAGGGCTAGGTGTTTCCCCATGTCCAGCTAAGCTAAGCTAATCATATCTTGGCTTCAGTTTCATGTTGGACATGATATGAGAGTGGTATAATCTCATCTAATTCATTAGCAAGAAAGCCAATAAGAGTATTTCCTAAAATGTCAAACTATTCCTTTTAATCATACGCAGGCATATCAACATATTTCAGGGCAGTTAACTTGCTGTAATGTTCTGTTTCAGACAGTTGTACACCAAATCTAAATTTACTTTTTAAAACTTTTCTCTTGCCCTTTCTGCTCCTGCTTCCACTGTCTTTCCTTTGCTCCCCAGACATCTTGTGCAGGCCTCTCATCCTACCTCTCCACCACCCTCAACCCTTACATCACCAATGTCACCATAGCCGCCCAGCTCTGCAGCAACTTCCTGTGTCGAGGGAATGGCCGCTGTGTCCGAAAAAACTACAACTCAAGTCACTACCTCCATCTGAACCCGGAGAATTTCAGGATCCTGCATGTTCAGAAGCGCTATCTTGTCTTAGGGAGACCCACGCTCACAGATCTAAAGGCTTTGAGCAGGAAGTTTACCTGTCAATGCTACAAAGGACTGATCTGCAATCCCAGGACATACGGAGAGCTAGCCAAAGCCCTGATATTTAGTGTGAAGCAAGGGCTGTACCAAAAGTTTCACACTCTAAATAAAGCAATGCTGGACAATACACAACAAACCAGTATTACTAAGGACAATGTTAAAAAGAACTTCAAAGTTTAGCTTGTAATCAAAATGTTTGGTGACTTTTTTCAAGAAACACACCATTTAGACCAATACTGTATATTCAAACCTGGAAACTACCTAGTCATGCAACAATCCAGTGCTGGACATTTCATCTGAAATATTAAAAGGGCTCAGGAACCATCACCTCATCTCTATAATGCGTCCACACTATGACCACTGGTAGAATGTAAGTAAAATGCTCCATAGTCTTGCCAAAGAACAGGGGATTGCCTAATCTAAAATCAAACTTACAAACAAATGTGCTCTATTAAGTATTCCCACCGGGTATTTGTATATGATTTGACTGCATATGTAAATAAATGAAAAGAGATGTGGAGGCAGGAGGGTTGTTGGTTTTGTGTTGAATTTGCCTATGACAATTCCCAGAAAATAGGATGAAAGTTCAATTAAAAACTCAGTCAACACATGTCATTAACTTAAATGTGCTTTGTGTACTAAATTGAATTAGATTTCTCATTCTTTGATGACCCACACAGGTGTTTACACTTATACTGATTGATTAGAGCTCCTCTCAGCACGTCGTGTACAGACTGTGCCTCACGGGCTATTTTTAACTTTGTTGGCATTGTAGGAAATGCACAGGTGTTACTAATTAAGATGATATTGCTAGGTTGTATCTAAGGACCGTCTTATTTACTGGAGCAGTGAAGAACCATTGAATAAGATCTTTATGGCATGGGAATGATTGTTCAGAGTATTAGTTAAACCTTCAGGGAAACAGACTTTTTGTTTGGATTTTTTTTTAAATAATTTGATTGCAAAACACATGAAAATCTGAATTAATGGTCTTAAAAAGATTCTTTGGCAATTGACCATGGGTTGGACATTAACCCCTTTGTAATGCCCAGCTTTGCTACATCCACCTTCAACTTGAGAGGCGATCTAATCAAATAAGTGCAAACACCTGTGTGGGTGTGAGTTTTAGGCCACTAGAGGGCAGACAAACTCCACAAGAAGCTAGCTAAAGTGTTATCACCTTGTCAGGCTTGTTAGCAACAGTAGCTTGTTAGCAAGCAGTTACTTAAGTTAATCACACTATCAGCAGACGTGGAGTAACATTAGCATTCATTTAGAAACAAGTTTCTGGCCACCGGGCAAATGTAAGTAGTAATATTCCATCTTCTTTTCACTCTGTTTTTAATCTGTAATCCCTAAGCGAAATAACTGTCCGATTAGCTTGCTAGACTGTTGAACAGCTAATGGCTAACTTTGCTTTGTCTTTAGTATTAAGCAGGTGGTGTACAGTGGTGTTTATTTTTAGCTTTTGTTGCTACTGGAAATAGGGTTATAAATACATACATACTGTACATAAATACTGTATATAGTAAATGTGCTGTAAAACCTGAACAAAGAGTTCATAAAGGCTAAAAGGAGCATAAAGTTTATCTTTGCTTGTCACTAATAGTGTCCTCTGTACCATTCATTTAAATGTTAATATAAAACAATATAGATTGATATGGCCTTTCAATATTCGATATGGAGCCTTACAGGCTAGTGGTGGTCAACCTATATGACAAGGTTAATTTTTCAGGTGTTGTATTAGTGGAGGGATGACTAATGGTGATGCCAATTAACAGTCACACTGGTGCATCTCACTTCCTGTTTTCACCTGCATTAAACTGTGTTTTCATGTTTCTACACAGCATTCACAGCGTTAGTGCATTGATGGTGTCCTCTGGATGAGTATGTGAGGGAGAGTCTGGATTCATGTGTTTGCTTGGGTCAAAATGATCTCCAAGGTGATTTGAAGAGAGAGACAACATGGGTTGATACTTTCTTGGTTATGCAGCCTAATTTTAACCACTTTTGTCTATTTGTGATGCCACAGTGAGCATCAGAAATAAATCCCTACAAGTCCAGGAGACAAACATCAGTTAAAGGTTTAAAGTGTGGGATTTCTGTTGTAATATACTGGTTCCTCCCTGGCTAGTTTATTACAACAACATCTCAACAAGAAAGTTGTAACGTGAGCTAACAAAAGCTTTTGTGTGTGCCAGAAAACTAATATGTCTTTTCCAGGAACAAACAGGCTTTATGCCAACATCACCTCTCATTTGTTGTAATTTCCTCCTTATTATCTCTCACTATCTTGCTTGTCTGCTCCGATACAATGTGAAACGCAATTGCTCATAATAGTGTAAACGGTGTATGCCAATGTTAAAGGAATGA
The DNA here is from genome assembly GCF_008692095.1 of Etheostoma spectabile. Lineage (NCBI taxonomy): Eukaryota > Metazoa > Chordata > Actinopteri > Perciformes > Percidae > Etheostoma > Etheostoma spectabile. The sequence continues at coordinate 10,681,676 of NC_045755.1, read as the reverse complement.
AGAAATGCAATTCCACAGGAACATTTTTTATTGGGTTTAATGAAGTCATACAGTATGCCAGCAAGTCAAGTTTCTAAAGAATAGAACAGCAAAAAGTAATGTATGATTAAAACAATTATTTGGCCATGGAAAATCTTAACATACAAAGCCATTCACTCTGTGGTTCAGTGAATGCAATCTCAGTGTAAAACGTCTATAGCTGCCAAGTTGGAAAAAAACACACCAGCCACAGTTAGTGCAAACTAGTGCTTTAAACGTTCAGTGCTAGATGTAGCAGTTCTGACATTGCTCTAAAAATCATTTTTGACACCTCTTTTGTTGATAAAGTGAAGGATAAACCATGTTAGTGCCAATTACCCGTCTGAATACGTGCAGACAAAATGAAATATTACTTGATCAATCACCCAAAACATGTTTTTTGATGTGCGAGAGTCTGAATGTTGCTCCCACAGCATACAAGGGAATAATCACTACTTTAGCCTTGTATTTAAGTATTATGTTACTATGATTACTGAACCCTCAAAACAGACTCAAATCTAGCAGAATAGATTTCAAATTCTTTCAAGCTTTGCATCCAACAAATCACAAGCTAATCTAAAGAATCTGATTATACTCATTTCTACAATAGAGTAATACAGACGATCAGAATTTAAAGTTGTGATTAGAACAAAACTTTTTCTAATTGTAAAGAAATGATTACAGGGTGGCTTCATAAATTATGAGAAAAGGCAAGATGCTCGGGGAACGAAACAGCTTCAACTGCTGGCAATGCAACTCCAAATATGTACTTAGCTAACAAAGTGGCTTTTATAGAGAAGAAAGGTTTGCTAAGATGTAACCCCATTTGTTAAGTCACAGTGCACGGTACTTAGATTAGTCTGGTAATAAGGCATAAAGAACTGTAAAGCAAATGTATCAGAATATGCCCTTCACAGTACAAACAGTAGGAGTTTGTTCGGGGAATATATAACTAAAAATCTCTCCTTCTGTATTTACAATATGTTTCTACTATTTAGTTTATGTTTAGCTGATTGATGGATTTAAATTAATGATGTTTTGTTTGTGTTGGTTATAGAAAAATGTAAATTTGATTAGTTAAATGCTGATAATTTTTTGTGGAACCAGTGTTCTAATAATGTAACAAATGCAAACCTCACTGACAGAGACCGTCATTAGAGTTGAAGATTAAAACATTTTTTTTAATAATAATCATTGCTGCAAAACACTGCTGTGCGTCTAATATAGAAAAGGAGCCCTATGAACACTGAGCCTTGTTTGTTTGAGTCTGGTTGACTCTATGTGTACAGGAAGGCACTCCAGCAAAGTAACGTTTGGTTCATAAAAGATTCACAGAGTAAAATCGAACTTGGCTCTTCGCATCCATTCAGCTACAGAAGAGATTTTCAGGCGGCATGATCTTTCTTTTTTTAACAGGATGAGTAAACATAGTGAGTTTGTTTCAAAATGTAAATTAACATTAAAAAAAGAAAAAAGAGATGGACATTTAAAAACTGATTGCTTGCATAACATAAGATGGGACAATGGGTTACTGTCCAGTTGTTTTCATGTCTTCTTTGTATTAAAGCATGCACAATGCATATTTAAATGACACAATCAAGCCAACTCAAACTTGACCTGCCACAATGCACGTAACATATACGATGGCAAGAAGTCTGCCACTGCAATCATGACGAAAAGAAAAAGAATATTCATACTTGTGTCATGAAGACTATAAATATTAATATTACAACTACATTTTACATCAGATATATAGAAATGGCAGTGGGTTAACTGAATTTAAACAAGTTAGGTGAACAATTCAGCATCAGTTGTGTATTACTGGACCCAGAAATATCAGGCAACAACTGGAAAATGTCTCATCTGCATACCAGTACCAAGTGTCTAGACTGTGTGAATACCTGACTCTAAACTTTCTGAAAATATTAACTTTACAAAATGTTAAATCCTATATTCAACATCACATCTGTTGTCATCATGGTAACATATTGCTGACCAACAGACCTATTTATAATAGGATTTAAGTTGAAAGGCCATATCTGATCCCACGTTATACAATTTTACATTTTGCAGTTCTCAATCATCTTTTATGTCTGTTTACTCACCATCAAATCAGTTTAATTGAATGTATTAATTAGAATAACAAGTCTGCTTGTGTCATCATTGGTCGACTGTGAGTCACACTTTCCCTTAAAGCTAAAACATCAAGAAGAAAAACTAAAGTTGTTTTTTCTTAGACTCCAGTGGTCCATTGACCTCACCATTCTCCCCCCCCAAACCATTTACGTCTTTGCTGCACTTAATTCTCAGCAGCACATTAGACAGTAAGTCCTGGTACAGACTGAGGCAGACCCAGCCTGGCAAGTAGAGGAGCGTGATGAGTCCCATGAAGTTGTGAGGATAATGGGAGTAGTCCCAGGAGCAGGCACCAAACTGCCTCAGGACTAGACCCCAGGTGAACTCCCAGGTGTAGATGAAGCAGATGTAGATGGGGAGCCGCCGCCACGTCCCCCAGCCTCTGCTGAAGTGCAGGTAAAAGTAGAGCTTTTCTACCACAAAGCTGCAGCTCCCGTACATCAGGAAAGACCACAAGGACGTGTGGCCGCTGAGGGTCCGGTCAGACTTCTCCACAAGGTTGAAAATGGAGGTGAAAAGGACCTCGTCCAGAAAGCCCTGCATCCCAAAGAACAAGAAACGCACATAGCCAGGGAGGACGTGAAGAGGCCCCCGATCATGACCGCCGTCCTCCGGGCCGGGTTTGCAGGGGGGTGCAGGGGTGCAGGGGGGGTGATACTGCAGCCTAGACAGCCCTCTGTGAAACACCTGGGCAAAATAGAGAGCCAGGATGTAGTGTACAACCAGCTGCGTGCCAGACACCATCCTCACCTGCTCGGTCAAAATGTTGATGTTCCCCATCAGGATCTGCAGCCCGATGTACACAGACGGGTAGAAAACAAGATGAAACACCACAGGCCGACCTCGGAAACACCTCTTCTGTGAGTAGATCTTCTCCAGTGCAAAGTGGGTCAGTGAATGCATGATGCAAAGATACGGAGAGGAAAAGCCCACCAGTTTGGGGTCCGGATGTTTTAAAACCCCATGTAATGATGAGAGCAGGACGTCCAGAGTTACGCCGTGCATGCCGTAGAAGTAAAGCCGCATCCATCGCGGCAGCTCCCGCAGTGACTCCGCCGCGTCCTCTGTCTCTCCGGACGGTTCTTGTTGGCGGGGCATTTGCGTCGTTTTTAGGCCACAGGCGGGGGCTTCTGAACAGCTGCGAGGACCGTCTCGCCACCGACTGGCCATGACCAGTCACTATGTCTAGAGAGATTCAGCTTCCCTCTTCCTACACATTTCTGTTCCGCTGCAGTTGCACAGTGAAGCAAACTGCGACTGCACTGCAATCATCTCCTGCACTGCACGAAGTGACTGCTGCGTTCACGTGCTCTCTGGAAAAACCTGGTTTTGTCAACACAGCTAGTGAACCCAACGAGAGAACACCAAACGAAAGTTCTGTTTACATTAAGTGTTGGGCTTTAGGCCTATGCACCAAAACGCATTGTGTGCATCCGTGTGTTTAGTGCATTTTCGTCCTTATGAAACATAGCCTATTTTAAATTGTGCATTGCTTACATGTTTACTAGCTAGTAGTCTTCTTCTTCTCTAGCTGCTGTGTGCGCACATTGCTACACTTGTTGGTGTGTTGCCTTTACCAACTGTTGCTCTGCAGAAAAGCGTGAATCCTATGGCGGGATGTAAATGTTGCCTCTTGCGTGCTTGTGTGTGTCCTTGTAAAAATGTAGCTCCAAGGTGCTACTAGTGGCCAAAGACCTTACATGGTTCCTTTTTAAACTGTCTAAATTGGAAATATTAACAGGCTGACGTTTTTTTCAACCCAAGTAGATTGACAAAAAGGAAAAATGTGCCCGTTGACATAAACATTAACATGACTAAGATCTTTCAGATGTTATAAAATTATGCTAAAGCATAACTACAAATAATTAATGCTGTGTGCTTGCATTAATCTCAATAGCTTGGATAACATAAAGTGGATCTACAAACAACCATCGGCACTTGTTCTTTAAGTTTGCCTTTAGTCATTCAAATTATTTGAATGATTCAAAGGTGCTCTAACACGGATGTGTTTTAGGCTAGAACATTTGTTGTCACATACAGCAAACATCTCCTCACTATCCGCGAGCTGCCTGTCCCCAGAACACACTGTAAAAACACGGTCTCTGTAGACAGCCCAGGGTCTACAAACGGCAACAAAAACAAACTGTGCCCACCTGCACCACAAAGCATACACAAACAGAGTTCCAGCCAATAATCGGCAAGAAGGATTTGGGGGTGGGGGTTAGTGTGTGTTCATTATTGAATTGAATCATTATGCCAATCTTCGGTTTTCCAATAGTACATGAAGGCAGCATGAAAGAGAAACTGATGGAGAAGGCGGTGTTGCTGTAGCTATAGCCATGGTGGAGAGGGGGCTCTTTGGCTCTGACGCGGTTATTAATTGAGCTCACGTCCCTCTGAGACGTCCTAACTGTTAATTACAAGTCATTAATGATAATAACAGCAGATTACTCTGCTGTTATGATAGACCTACAGTAGGCCCAAAATCATTTGTGAAAGAAATGTAAAAGACTACTTTATCATAATTGATCACCCATCATATAGGTGGTAGGCACAGTGTGTGACTTGTTGGGCTGCAATTCTGCCCTCTAGATTCTTTCAGGAAGAAGGGTTCAAGTCCGTAGGTTGGATAAAAGAACGTTTATTCAGATAGAATATATTCCAGAGACAAAGTTACAGAGAATATGCATCCATAGCTCTCCCCAAGTTTTTCTAACCCTTTAGCCCTTTCTGCTTGATCTTTTGTGCTCAGGGAGGGGCAGTTCAGTTGCTACCGCGTGACATGTTTGTGTGCTGTCATTTGTCTCCATAAGGTTAGTGTCTAGCAGAGATCGGCCTGCACCTTAGATAACAGGTCTCAGACTGCCACTGGAGAGGACCTTCACCCCAAAACAGGACGTGTCCCTAACTACCCTTGGCCCTGCTTTTCAGAATTGACGCACTCGGCAGAGCTATATGGTTGGACACATTGTACCAAAACAACTTATCATAAGGTCACAGTGAACCATGAACTACATGTTTTTTATTTAGAAGTGAACATAATAATCACACTGAAACCAAGCAGACTAGGTGTAATGCTTTAGCTCTTTTAGCTCGAAATCTAATGAATTTAACACATATGACTAATGTGATGCACTTCGTGAATATAATGTTTATGAGCACACATGATATGAATACATTTTATTCCAACAGACTGAAGATGAAACATTAATAGCCACAGGCTATGTTCAAATGACATTTAAGTGACAGGTTTACAGTTGGCAAAGTGAGGAAATTAAAATTCAGTTTGTATGAAATGAATGCAGGCCAGTCACAACATCTCTGACCATTTCCTCGTATGGTTTCCTTGTTACTTGCTAGTAGTATTAATAGCTTACTATTGTTTCATTGTTGTAATGGAATTAAATCCACTCATCTTCATACAGTGTGTCCCACATCACACAGAACCTAAATTCATGCCAAGGACACAAACAGTGTCTAAAGGCTCTGACACACCACCCCGATTATCGGCCGTCAGAGTCTGGCGAGGTCGGTGACTCGAGTCTGTTCGATGTGTTTTGTGTCATCATTAGTCGGAGGAGCCATCAACATCCATTTTGGCCGATTTGACTTGTTGAATTGGCCAGTGGGCAGTCAATGACCGATCTGATTGGTGGAGTGCTAGCCCTTGACTAGCAAATCAGTGCACGAGAAAACCCAAGCTGACATCCCCAGTATCTTCTTTTTACTAGCCATTGTATTTTCTTCCGTTCAGCAAATAATGACAATAACGATCCTTCTTGACTACTATCAACACTCTCTGATAACAATGACTGACATCAGCGTGCTCTGTGTTCTATTAGTTCTAGAGAGATATTCCATCATTTCCGGTTTTGATTTCTTTGGGCGAAAATATAGATTAGCGCCCCCTTGCTGTTATGGTGACGTATTACGTCAAGTCTGTGTCACTTTTTTGAGAGACGGGAGCTGACTGATCAGTCCGACTGCTTTTTCTGCCGACGGTCGGCCGTCGGGTTGGTGTGTCAAAACCTTAACCCTGAACTCTGAGTTGATTTACCCGGAGATGGGAAACTCTGAGTTTTTGGTTCCAGAACAGTTGATGAGTGTTAATTCAATCAACTCAGCGTAGGTTGACTCGGGGTTAAGCGAGTGCATCACCACAATAAAAAGGCAGCGTGAATGGAGTCATGGTACTACAATTCAGCAACCACAAACACACTGGTCGGCAGAAATACTCATGCGCACATACAGCAAGTTTTAACATATGTTTGGTTAAACAAGCAACACAGAGGCTGCTGCAAAAGAGTGAGAATTTATGTGGGAGAAAATTGCTGTTGGAGTAAATGAGTAAGTTCTAATATAGTGTATAATATCATACTTAATCATAAGTATAACCTTACTGGTGGAATGGTATTGACAGCCTGGGCTCACGGAATTCCGTGAAATGATCACAAACTGTTACCAGCGCATTACGTGGTGGTGGCATGGAATGTGTGAAAATTCCGTATGGCCACAACAGAAAACAATGCCAAAGTAAAGTCAATGAGAAGATGTCATAGCATTAGGAGCGACAACGGCAGCGAGTAGTATGAAAGCCCGAAAATTTGCTTTGAGAGGGTTGGATGGGGTGGTGAATGGGTCAAACAACACAGGACTTTCAAAGTTTTGAGAAAAAACCCCATATTGGCCTAGTCTGCCTAACATGGTTATAAACCAACACTGTTTTTTTTTTATTCATGCAGATATCAAACTGCACTAAAATGTGCCTGATACAGACTGACTGAATGAATGTGGAGACTGAGAGAAACTCGAGGTTTCTTGAAGAAAACCTGCTCCCCACCAAGTTAGGTTCTCAGGCTCAGTTACCATAGTAACTGACTCTGAGGTTAAGTTAACTCTATTTCAGAAACAAGGTGGAGTTACCCCTCTTTCATGTTTAAATAAAATAGAAACATCCAGCGTTTCCCTCATCTCAGGGTTGCAAACTCATAGTTTTCACTTAACCTGCTTTCTGAAACGAACCCCAGGAGGAGGCAAAAGTGTGTGTGTGTGTGTGTGTGTGTGTGTGTGTGTGTGTGTGTGTGTATGTGGACTGTTTTACCATTAGATTTTGGACGTCTGTGTTGTCAGGTTGTGTATAATTTCATGTGGACCCAAGGAAGATTAGCAATCGGTGTTGCTGAAGCTAATGGGGATCTGAAAAAGAATAAGAAATCACCACAAACACTGCACAAATCATACAATTATAATGGTTTACAATTTAATGTTACTAACTCACTCACCTTTTGTTTTTATTTGTACTCTAACTGGTGTATGTTGTGAAGACTAAATGCATGCATTAGTGTTGGCTGTGTGTTTGTGTGCCCACTAAGAGTATGATTAAGTGTACGTTTTTTTTTCACGCTTTCACAGTGTGTATATTTAACTGTATTTGTGTGTGTGGGTGTGTGTGTGTGTGTTCGTGTGTGTGTGTGATACAGATATAGGTGGTCCTTCCAGGCCACAGAGATAACGGGTCACGGAGTAATGTAATGCAGCTAATGTCTGCACGCTGCTTGGTTTAAAACATCAGAATGGCTTCAGCAGAGAAATAACTCCACACTTAACCCACGCAGTTGTGAACCAAAACTAGCACAGCCAATTCAGAGACAAGAAAGTTAGACACATTTTTAAAAACATTAGGTAAAATATTGCATTATTATATGCCAACTGACATGATATGACCCTCTCTCAAACACATGCACATCTCCTCCTCATGTTGCTATAGTACCGGCACTAAATGCACTTGTACAGGTAATAGCAGCCATTATTTTTCATGTGTAGCATGTCCACAGTCTTTTAACATCGAGAATTCATTATACTATTTATTGTAGGACACAAGGCAACAGTGGAAGTTAAAGCAAGATCTGGAAGACCAAGAAAAATATCAGACAGAACAGCTCGCCGGATTGTGAGAAAAGCAAGTCCATATCCACGTTTGACTGCATGATCCATCCAGAAAGACCTGGCAGACACTGGAGTTGTGGTTACACAATTCCACTATAAAGAGATACTTGTACAAATATGGTCTTCATGGAAGAGTCATCAGAAGAAAACCTCTTCTACGTTCCTCACCACAAAAATCAGCGTTTGAAGTTTGCAAATGAACATATATGCATTATGGAAACCAGTACTGTGGACCGATGAGGATAAAATGTTTCCAAGCTGTGATACTTTCCAAAGGGGGCAGTACAAGGTATTAACTCTGCAGGGTGCCCAAACTTTTGCAGATGCCATTTTTTTTGTTTTCTGTTATTTTGAAAGCGTAAATGATGGAAAGGAAATCTGACTTTTTGTGACATATTATACAAATGTCTAATCTGTCATTTGATGCCTTTTGAAGA
>NC_045755.1:10668427-10673129 GCF_008692095.1 Etheostoma spectabile | reverse complement strand
TCTTTTCTTGGCTTCTTTATGCACATTAATACAAATTTTTACCTGGGGGGCCCAGACTTCCGAGCCCCACTGTAGATGTGCTTTATGTTCACAATCTATAATTTAGTGTCAGTACAGTAATTTTACTATGTTGGCTATTCTGTACCCACATTGTCTGTTGTAGGAGCGGGATCCCTTCTCTGTTGTCAGTTGTAAGTTTGACAGCGTTGTTGTTGTTGTTATTAATAATAAATCTGACTTCTGGCTTGTAATATTGTAAGTCCCTTCTAACGTATATTTTTCTGGAAATCTCTTCTGTATGCAGAACTGCAGTGTAAAATATTGATAAGATGCAAATTGTGACTAAAAGGTCACCTTTGCATTATTCTCTGTGATAACAGTGAAGCTTAGACTGCATTGCATGTGTAGCTTGGTAATGTTGTCCGATTGTAAAAACCCCGAGTGTGCAATGAAATGGACAAAAATAATGTTTCATTATTCAAAACACATTTTTCAATTTTGAATGTAAATTAAAGGGAAGGTATCACATGACATTCAACTGCCCAACAAAGATGATACAGCCAGAAAGAGTATCCCCATATAGTAGATTCTCTTTGAGTACTAGGCCTATTCAATGCCTAATCTAATCTGAGTCTTCAGAGATGGGGAAAGGCAAATTGCTGCTTCAAATATTAGATTCATTGGTATTACTGTGTGCTTTTTCCAGTTTAATTTAATTTCTCAGACAACAAAGACCCTGACAAATATTGATTATTCCATGGGAAGAAAATTTGAGTAAAATCAGAAATTGATGGGTGAATACATTTGTAATATTTTGCAACCCTTTGGGTGGTGGCGACAAAACCTTATCCTAAATGTATTAGTTGACTGCCAGACTTTATGTTGCACAATTACTTATCAGTGTGCAAACTGTGGAATATCCACTGAAGTCAATCAGTAAAAGTTGCTCATGTTCCCAGTGTGTTGGATGTACTAATGTGTGATTTGATTCAGTGGCACCAAAAACAATCCCTGTAGACTTGGTTTTAGAGATGATTCTGATCTTGATATTTCAAGTCTGTCCTTAAGCAAAACATCTGCTCCTCTGTGAATTTGAGTCTCCATGTTCTAATGTTATCATGTTCACCAGACAAAACACTGTAGACCTTGAGTTTATATCCCACAGACAGCTGGTCTGTTCTCTTTGTGTCTCCCTGGGTATGTTTTATGCATTTTAATGCGTTTTGGTGGATCGTTCTCAGCCAAGTGTTAGATATTAGGGAGTGACAATGGTGCAGAAAATGTAAGGGGCGCTATAATTGCTGGTTGTAGCTAAAAAGCAAAGTAATTGTAACATCAGACCATAAAAGGATATCATTACGCTGACACTCATAGAATCAGTTTAAAAGAGTTCAAACTGTTTTACCAGAAATCTGGATTTTCCCCCTCAAGAAGCCTGTTTGTGTTGCTTTATGAGGCTTCAACACTAGATGGCAGCAGTGTGACACACTGTCCGTGGATTTGGGTGGCCCCCTCTAACTCAGAGATGTTAACAAATGTTGTTTTGCATGGATTTGCATAGTGGCTATAATTGTGCATGGCCAATGTGGCAAATGAAAAAGTCCGACTTTAAATGCATGGCCTGAATAGCCATAATGCATTGTTGTGTATATACTGTGGCCCTGCAGTCCTCAAAACTCATCACTGTGTGCTGATTGAAATAATAACAATTGAAGATTAATGCAGAGTTGTAGACCATATACTTCAAGCTCTTGTAAAGGTACACCATAGATATATCATATTAGGTGCTCTCCTCAGTTTAATACGAAAACATTTTCTCATCTGATATATCCTGTCAGGCCAGCTCATTATAATTTGTGAATAGCTGTAAGATGAAGCTATATGATGTTTGATTGATGTGACGCTTGACCGGCTCCCACAGGAAATGAATGTGAATCTGCAGTTATGCACTTAAAATGAGAACCTCTGAAAATGTCATTTCACAACCCATTTCCTCCAATTCAAGCCATTATTGAATGGACCGCTGGCCCCATGCTCTCCTATTGTCTCATATGGTCAGGTTGGGTAGGGTAATGTGTTGTGTGTCCGTGTGTGTGTGTGTGTGTTTGCTCAGAATGCGTGCCCACAAGCTAATGCTGTGCTTGTGTGTCTGTGCATTTTCACATGTAGCTTGTTTATTTATTATATACATTTTTGATGTATAAAATAAATTTTATTTATATGATGTTTTAAAACAACGGTGCTTGACCAAAGTGGTTAACAAGCTAATTTAAAAAAAAAAGGATAATATACACAAACAAAAGAGGGGGGGATGAAGAGAGAATGAAGATCAGTCTACTCAATAGGAGGATTTCACTATTCCCGGGAGTAGCTCTGGCTCTTGTTTGCATTAGGATTTCTCTGCAACCCCGGGACCCTCCGGGGCTCACACGTCACACGGCAACACAACACCCTCACCTAGCCTTACCCCGTCTCTCTTCTTAAGGCCCTCTCTGCTCCTTCTGATATTGTAATTCATTTATGTGCACTCTCCCATCTCATCTCACTGCCTCTTCGCCACTATAATTTTCTGAACCACATCTTTTGCAAGTCTGATGGCAATATATTTTTAAATCATAGTATATTAATTTAAGACTACTTAGATAATGCTATTGTGTGAGTCTTTCAACTGTCCTCCCCTTCTGTTCTGTCTTATACTCTCCTGTTTAAGTCCCAGTGGATGTGCTACTATAATTAATCTGTGCCTTCACCACTCCTCTTCACCCATCTACTTCTCCTGCATATCCTCTCCTCCTCTCTTGTTTCATCTCTGCGCTCCTCTGCAGTGATCTTTGTGACCCTCATTTTAACCTTGTCATCTTAAATAACCCTCTCACCACCTCTTCCTCCCTTTAACATCTTTTCAGCCTCCCTCTAACCTTCATTTCCCCCTTTCTTTCACCTCTTAACCCACTTACCACCCACCACATATCTTGTATTGTCTTTAGTCAAACTTTAGTTTTTACCTCTTTCCGGCAGAATCTATTGTATTCTTCCCACAACTGCAGTGTTATAACTTCTCATGCCTCCCACCCAGTTGCATAACCTTTAACACTCTTCTTCTCCCCTTTGTCGTACGCTTCAAAACGTTTTCTTTCTCTTCTACGTCCTTTACTTAAAGCGGGCACAAGTTCTTGGTTTGTATTGTAGTATTTTCTTATCACTGTGATTTTATGATGCATGATCATTTAGAAAGGTTTCACATAAAAGAAAAAATCCCAAATATGTTGCTGTTTAATGTGCAAAAAGAAATATCATTTAGCATTTTGGTCATTATCATTATAGCCAATGTTTGAATGGAGGCACACAAAGCACTTCACACAAATTCAGACGTTCCCTTAAAACTTCTGAGCATCACAGTTACAATCATTAAAACATTTTTTTTGCTATTTATGTTGTCATCAATGACCATTCAAGGTATTCAAATTCTGTATTGCTTTTGTAGTTTCCATCTTTACTGGCAGCACCTGCCATTCCCATGCTGTATTCAAATAGCTTTTTACTCACACACAAGGGATTCACAGGAAACGATTCAAGACAGTGTTACTGGTTTTGATTTTACTTCATTGATCTCTTCCTTCATCTGTTTACTTTCAGTCCCCCATAGCCGTATCGGAGTTGGATTAAGTTACTGTTAATGTTTAGTGCTCCTGTTGCTTCACTTTAAAAACATTCCACTGACCAAACACAGGGTGGCTTTTATGGTGAAGCAGTGACAGGAGACGCAATATGTCTTTAAAGTTAGCTCTGACCTGGACCAGTCATCAGAAATGGGTCTTCAAAACAGCATGGGTGTTGTCAAACCAACCAGGACTTGAAATTTGAAGGCTTATAGCTCATACAATTAAATCTTTATAAACGTATGATCATTGCCTCTCGGCACTGGTAGGATAATGCACCAAAGCATTTATTTTCACTGAACATTTGAGAGAGAACTTTGTACACCTGTTACATTTCATCCTTCTCCTCCCAGCTCTTTCAAATGTGTCCTCTCCTTTTCTCCGCTGGTTCACTACACATGTGTCACATTCTTCCTGTCCAAAGCCCATTTTACCTTTTGACTAATTCCTTTCCCTTGTGTCAGATAGTTGTAATTCCCCCCCAACCTATTCCTCTACACCTGTATGACCCCATTCTAGCTCCTTCTTAATCTTCTGTCAACTTACTCTGACTATTACAAGTCTCTTGTTCCTCCCTTCACCTTTGCTCATCCCAATTACTTTCCCGAAAACCCCCTCCTTATTTCTTCCTCTCCACTCCTCTGCATGTTTAATCATCTTAGAGCAAACCCAGTTAGTCAACTAGGTCCAGCACTCCAGATGCTGTCTGTGTACCTGTTGCCAGACATTCTCTGTCCTCTGTCTGCCTCTGGCTTTGTATATGGACCTCTCCACCTCTCTCTATGCCTCTCTCCCTCTCAGTCTAGACAGCCAGGGCAACAGCAGAGGATGGCATGATTTAATTTTGCTCGCCTGGGGTTGGTACTCTGGTCCGTTTCCTGTTTTCATGGTGGGCCTACTTCTGTGGTAATTCACAGGGATGGAAGAAGATGGATAGATATAGATAGATAGATAGATAGGACACTACTATGGGCTGTGTAATGTGAGACTTTGTGCATCCAGTCCATTTTGTTTACCATCCTCTGTATGCCCCAAGGGGGGGG
>NC_045755.1:10663404-10668417 GCF_008692095.1 Etheostoma spectabile | reverse complement strand
GGGGGGGGGGTGTAGCCATGGGATACTGACACTCTAAGAGTGTGTCATACTCTGATTGGTTCAGCCTGCCATCAGCTGGAGCATATTAGACCTGAAGTGATATAGATATGGATCACTGATGATGCTCTCACTATTGCGGCCCTTGGTCTCCCTTTCTTTGTCTGTGTACACCCCTCAGCTGTCTGCTGTGTTTTTATACAGTAAAATCTCTGTCTGTCTTTTTTTGTATTCCTACCAAAACAGAGAGAGACAGGTAGAGACAGCATGACATGGAGAGAGAGAATACTGTTGAAAGGGAAGTAGACTGTTTGAGAACAAGCAAGAGCAGGAGATTGAGATGAATGGGATGTGTGGTACAGTGAATGCAGAGCGTAGGGTGTTTTCTATTAACTGTGGCGCCAGGAGGTAAGCAGGAAAAGCAGCAGGTGGCTTAACAGTTAGACTTTGGCTTTACCTGACCTCTGACCTGTGACCTCATGGCTGTTTCTATAAGCCTTTCCTTTTGGCATTTGCATGTTTTGTCCTCGTCTGTGCTCTAGTTTCCAATGGCAGTTTAAGTGAATTGGAAAACTCTATATTGTAACTGGATGCCTTTTACTGTCAATGTGTGTTAGCTTCGTGACAGACTGGAAACCTGTCTAGGGGTTCTCTGTCTCTTACTCAATGCAACTTGAACATGATAAAGGGTTAAAGAAGAAAAAATGGATGGAGGGTTGAAGTGATGTCCTAGTTTATGGAATAGTCTGAAACATTTTCATAAAAATATAATATTTAGTGCTTGTTGATTGTCAGTTACAGTAATAGCAAATGGAAACCAACAAACTCAGGTCATGTAACTTTTTACATTTTGAAAGGCCTTCAAGCCAGAGCTGCATGTACTGCAAAAGGAGAAACATTACCACATACAGATAAACATACAATCTGGTTTCTCAGGAGCTGATGAAATAATGTGTAAGTGCTTAATTAAGGCATACCTAAACATTTGAAAATATTTCATGTTTTATTTTGTATTTTTGTCAAATAATATTTTAGCACCCTCACAGGCACAAACACTCTGATTAAAATATGAAGCCATTTTGTCATGAAGTATCACTCTAAGTGAAAGATCCGTCTATTCTTGCGTTCCAAAGGCTATTCTTAGCACAATGTGCGTCTTTGATGAACATAACAACTGCTTGGATATGGAAATAAGACACTGTGTTTGACTGTATAATGTCAAAATGCCTCACAACCCTAAAATAAGGTTGCAACAGTAAATGAAGAGGATGTCAGAATGTGAATTTTCTTTTGATGGAAAAATCCGATGAGGAAAAGCAAAATAACACATGACAAAACCTTTCCCCTAATGAGGTCCCATGGCAGCCTGCCTACATGGGTTAACAAAACAAACCCTCCAGTGAATCTTCCCCCTGAAACATGAACGTTTTTACTGTGTATTCGTTCTGCAGGAAAAGCTATGAGGTTAGGGAGAGGTCATGCTACTGTGCTGTAGATGTGTATGGCTTAACATAACTCTTATTTATTGCAATTAATAAAATGTATATTTTCTTAGGTCTAGTATAAGGCAGGTAAATGGTTGTGTGCTTGTCTGTCAATCTGCTTTTGCATGAAGAAATCACTAAATTGATAATTCATTAGTCACCAGAACACCATTCTAAAAATAAGAATCATAATGGCTAAATGATTAATGATAGGTGTTTTTTCTCTCTTTAAGCTTCACATTTATTAGAATGACTTCTTGTTTGATTTTGACTCAGTGAGTGACCATAGGAGAGCCTCCAGCAGATGCTCATTGTAATATTATTCACAACTGACCAAATACCCTTTTCAATTGCGTTTTAGATTGTCAAATCACTGGGGCTAATCATTACTTCAGGTAAAACAGGATGACCGTCATAAAAATGATTGCGTCTATATGAATGTACTGTAAATCATGCCAGCTGCACAAACAATTGTTTATCCCTTTTATTATGAGCGCAACACTCTTTCCCTTGTTTGTCTTTCTTTGCCTCCAGTCATCTATCTTTCTCCTTTTAATTTAGCTTTACACCTTACCTGACTCTGTGGTTTTTCCCACTCATTCCCCTCCCTTCCATTCTTGTCCTCTTCCTCTCTCTTGCTCCTCCACCTAATGTGTCTCAGCCTTTTACTTCAGGGTCAGCTATGAAAGACTCCTCTTAGTTACTTCTCCCTGAAGTGCTGCTGAATGTTTTAGAGGATGCAGCTGGTGCATGCTCTAGTTGTATTTGCATACAATTTGTATGGAGGTGGTCACTTCTGATTAACATTGTTTATAGAGATGGGTAGGGTGGCTGAATGGCCATTTTAATTGAAGGTTAATTTGTTGTTGACATTAGAGGTCAGTAGGTCACGTTTTTTGAATATTGAGATGGTTTTAGTTTTAACGCTACTTGTTTAAATCATATCTCAAAACCACAAAGTTTGTCGTACTTAGGCTACACAATCCTATACTCTATTTGACCTGTGACCTTGGTTTCCATGTGTGGTGTAGTGGGTCACAAAAAAAGACACACGCAAAACACCCTAATGCAATATCTTCCTTTTATTGAACACTTTCTATTAAAAATCTAGCTGTGTGTATACAGTACATGGTCCTATTCTTGTTTTTTGCATGGCCTCATTTCTAAATGAGCAGAATAACATGGCTAAACCATGGCTGGCTCTTGTGCTAAACCATTACTTCTGACTACAGGGGACACATAAATATGTTCCCAGAGGGCAAAAGATGTTGCAGGAACAAATAACGACAGGCAATTTCCTCATAAGTGTCATTAAAACTGCATCTAGCTACAGTACAGTGGCTGTGAGACTGTAAGCATGCATCAGCAAAAACTGGCTGCAGGCTACGCTTGAGGAACTGCATCTGTTTTTCATATAAGTCATTGTCATGCACTGCTCATTTTTCCAAAAGCAAGAATTTGCTCATCAATGAGATAAACTATGTAAAAAGGCTTAGACTGATGCACAAAATCAGAACCTCTTATGTTGATTTTTTTTTTTTTATAAGAGATAATATACTCAATTGCTTCCTTAAACAATGAGATTAGCAAAGTGCTTGTACTCAGCTCCCATCTGTTTTATTTTTTATCTGTGAAGGTGACCTATATAACAGCTTCAAATATCAAACCTAAGTATCTGTATTGTGCATAAACACATGTCCTAACAACTGGTAAAAGTGGCTGTCCCATCACAACCAAACCACAGATAATTGACCCTTCTGTTTATGCAAATTACACTCATTATTCTCATAGTTCCGATGGCATATTTTGATGTTTAAGTGGTTGGATGACTTGGTTGCAAGTTCTGCACAATGTTTTTTTTATTTCCATTGTTTGTAGCACGTGGAAGCCACAATACACCAATACCAACTATCAAAATGAGGTTCATAAAGGAGAAAAGATGAACTTAAAACCAATTTGCAACAATGTGATAAATCTTTATCCAAAAAAATGTACCAACGTTGCATCACTTGTTGACCAGCCTCTTGAGAAAACTCCTAGTATTGCAGATAATGACTCAACCCGTGGTCATCTTCTTGGCCTGTGGTAGCTCTAACAGTAATAAGCAAATGTTTCCAAATGACTAAAACTACTTAAGTTCAATTACCTGTATGCTGTGACTGGTCGATTGACACACAATGTTGATGCTGGCTAGTCCCAATCAAGGTCATCGTGATGCTAATCCCAACAGAACAGGATCACTCAGCAGCTTGTTGCATGGCGGAAAAGCCCCATCAACCCACTCAGTTATTACTTCTCAGCATAGTGCCCTTCCATGTAGAAGAAGCCTTTGAACCCTGTGGAGGACACAGAGTGTTTTTGTTGCCAAAATGAATTTCTTGCCATAATCATCTTCAAATGTAAAAAACTGGGAAGCCTCCATTATCATCATTATCTTTATCATGCATCAGCCTGTCAGCATTTAAAGAAGCCTTGCAGAGGTCAGTAAGTGCGCTAAGATCATGATGACCCTTTTAGCGTGCACTGTGGAAGACTCATGCTGCTACCCATTTATACATATAGCTGCACAGACTCATGCACATGCAGTGTATCTATACAAATGCACATAACTCACCCCAAGCTCCACACTCACTACAGTGTCAGTGACTAACTGGGTTAGGGGTAGGGCCGGGCATTTCTCTGTGTATCACTGACCCGTATTATGTTACATTGTATTCCCCAGAGAGTGGATATGATCCTCTGTGTCATTGGAAAATGAAGGGTGCACGGATGTAGTGGAGGAGGAGGAGTAGTAGAGAGAAAAAAAGCAGCATGTGAAGCTAGGCAAATGTAGAGAGTTAGTGTCACAGCAACTGAGGAAATCCTGGAGAAGATGAAGGGAAGATTGATGCACACACATAGAGAATGTAGAGAGTTGAAAGCCCATAAGTTTAATCCATGTCATAGAGTCTTAAGGTCTATGATAAGGAAAAATAGTTAAAGGACACTTCCAGTTTATTACAGCTTAGGTCTTATTTTTGAAGTTTCCCCTAACATTCCAAGTAATAGTGAACTAAATAAATTGCTGAGATAGGAATCACTAAAAAGAAGTCTGATCGGGCAAGAAACGTGAACAGTCGATAGTACATAATACGACTGGTGAATTTGTTCACTCATTTGCTACTCCCTAAAAGACACTCTTATTCTATAGTGAGCAGTAAATTGAGATTATGGACCAGAATTAATCTTCGTCAATTTGCATCATCACTGACAGGTGTAGAGTAGTATGGAACTTGGATGACATTAGCATGTTAGCTGACAAAGCCTTTGGTTGATGGTGATTATGGTGACTGATGGTAGCAAGCTGCCACTGGGAGAGTGTGATAGATATTTCTCTTTCACACTGTCCCAGCTCGTCTCTCTCCTTATCCCCTGACTTTTATGACTTACCTTTGCTCTTTTTAGGTTTTTCTCAGTTTTGCTTTCTCTCTGTAACTCCCATTTCTAGTCCTCTCATCCCCATCGCCGCCACTTCCCTCTCTCTCTCTCCCCC
>NC_045755.1:10652487-10663383 GCF_008692095.1 Etheostoma spectabile | reverse complement strand
CCCTCTCTCTCTCTCTCTCTCTCTCTCTCTCCCTCTCTCTCTCTCTCTCTCTCCCTCACACCACCCACTCTCACTGCTGCTCGCACACACTTAGCAGCTGAAGTCCTTTTCCAGTGAAATGTCAGGGAAACAGTGAGCTAATGCCAACTATTGGATTCTACCAGCATTGAAAATCTGGCAAACATTCTGCACACAACCTTATATACTGTGTGGTAAGGATGTGTGAGCAAATGTGCATGGTTGTGTGAATTTAGTTTATTTTTGTTTAGTTTTTGCTATTTATTTTGTTTTTGTTTAGGGTTCATATTCTCATTATTAATTTCTAGAATTGGTTGACAATATGTCTAATGTGTATAATATAAAATAATGTTAAATGTTCTGTTATTAAGTCATTTGTTTAGGAAAGCAGCCTTTTGAATACCTTTGCAGAGTCATACCGGTGCATAATCAGGACACACCTAGAAAATGCTTGTTTTCATTACAGCTCAGCAAATCAATATATTAGCCGCCACAAAAGTAATTAATTGTTGTTGTAATTCCCCTACCAAATTGGTATCGGTATCGGCCTCAAACAGCTCCTATCGGTCGGACCCTACTTATAATCCTTTATTTTTTTTACACGCTGGGATGCATATTGTGTCCTGAACTGCATCACAGAGTTTTGGTCCAGGTTAATATGCGTTGCACACCGGGTGCAGCAGAGTCTAAGAGTCTGGAATCTTTGTATGATATGTATTTGTTTTGGAAGATTTGAAATACTTAAATTTAAGTCATTGTATGCCATAGTGCTGCCTCATTCAATTATTTAAGTTTTTTTTTTAAGCCTGCACAGCTGGACAAAATCAGTGTCCTGTGCTTGTGACTGTGTGTGACTGTGTGTGTGTGTGTGCGTTTGGTAATTTAGGACACAGCACTAATGACCAAATTACAATTCAGCTCATGCACATAGGCAGGAGAGGCACGTGGACTCATCTCTCTCTCTCTCTCTCTCTCTCTCTCTCTCTCTCTCTCACACACTCACACACACACACACACACACACACACACACACACACACACACACACACACAACAGCAATGATTCATGGCATGTTTTCATGTCTGTGTTTTTGTACACGTGTGTATGCATGCATTAATATGTGTCTGTAAGCTTGAGTGTGTGCATGTGAATACTGTCTGTCGATCTGTCTGTACGCCCGTCCCCTGCCTGTGTGAGATGACAAGGTCACTGGGCCGAGCCTCTTAACTTCACAGTTCAATTTAGATTTGCATAATCCTGGCGTTAATTTCCACAGGGTGCATCCATCCAGCCTATCTCGACAGGTGATGGGGGTTAGACAGCTATCCCACGTTCCACTGCTCCACCAACAGACCGGAGCTAACAAACATCAGGACAAGAAAAGTGCGAAAAACACGGGATAAAAAATAACTAATTTATTCTTGGAATCAAACATACAAAGCTAAGAAGACTGGAGTTGTTAAATCAATGATTAAATTAAAAGGATGTAAAATTACAAGGAAAACAATAAAAATAACAATAATCACAGTATAAAGTAGAAATTTTTACAGTTTTTTCAGTTGCTAACAAACTAAAATGACATGCATTACACAATTATTTAAACTGACACACAGAAAGCAAAACCTGTTCTCAAGTCTCCAAAAGTATAAACACACTTTCTGCTTTACACACAGTTTGCAATTCAAAATGGCACTTTTTAAATGCACTGAACATGTTTCTCTGCACAAGACACAACAATGTGACATAAAGTCACATGTTTGCCATTTGTGAGCATATCTTTGTTCAGTCCAATATAAATATATCTGCTATGCATATGTTGGACTGACTTGTTTGGTGAAAAAAAAATAAAAGTTTCAACAGCATGTGTGTGTATCTACAGATACTGTATTTCTGTGCGTGTGAGCAATATGAAGAATTTTCCACGAATTTTAACTAATTTAGTGTTACGGCAAAGCATTCTAAAGATGAGCGTGCTTTTCCTTATGCTCAACAGTGTGCAGTTGGTTAGACAAAAATCTGGTTATATAAATTAAGTGCATGCCATTTGGTGCAAAAGTTTGATTTTGACAACGCTATATGTAGTTTTGGTTGCAATGGTTCATTTTTCAGGATATATGAGGCATTTTGCAGTTTGGGTGTGTGGTTTTGTGACTTGTGTTAAGTATTCTGATAAAACCAGCCCAATGACCCTGCAAGCTAAACTGTTGGTCACTCCTGCATAAAGGAAAAATAAAGAGTATGAATTATAGTTTTGTTTAAATGTGTCACTCATACCAATAAACTACTTATTTAAACAAATCTTGCCTGAACATACAGATGATGTAGGAGACATTTGTGCATGTACACAAAATAGTCAACTCTCTAATGTGACAGCCCAACATTGTGAATATAAGAAATCACCAAAAACATATATATATATATATATGCCAGCTAAATTGCTTATATCAATCATTATGGTTTAATATGTAATACTTAAAGGGGCACACCAGCATTTGTATTGCACTTCCATTAAGCTGAACTTCAAAACCTTAAATCCTGAACTTGCCATCATTTTTGATCCTTCCTGCCTGTTAAATGCATGTCTTTCAAAATACCCCCTGTTTGTGACACATGCAACATTTTGGGAAACTCGCTTACTCACATCTTCACTTTCTTGCCAAGAGTTAGATGTGAAGATTGACCCCTTGCACCACCTCTAAAGCTTGTTGAACATGTTATAGCATGTTGTAGCTTGTTTGTATTTCAACAACTTCCCACAGTCTTGTTGGTTGCAAAACACCATGACGTTTTTAAGTTGACGCTTTGTACCTAACTCCCTCTTAAATCCCAAAATTTAGTTTTTTACATTTCTATTCTTGGAAATAAACAAACGAGGTAGAGCCTATTAATTAGTGAGCTTTAGAGAAGCTAGAAGGCATTTTTCTTTTTAACTTTGGCAGATTACCCTGTTTCAAGTCAGTTTTCTGAGCTAAGATAATTGTCTCCTGGCTTTAGTTCCCCACTTCATGTACAGACATAACAGTGTTATTCATCCTCTTGTCTTACCCTTGGCAAGAGGGCAAGATTAATTTCATTTAAAAAAACGTGTAGTCCCTGAGCCCGAGCTGAGATAACCTCAAACAATGTAATTTGAGCAATTGTTAAATAAAAGTTCCCCTTTACTTCAATTTACATTCTGAATTGTCAGAGATACTTGACTCAATTTCAAGCCTTATCAGAGGTTGTCCAGTGGTACCAAGATGGCCGCCGCTGTCTGAGTTTGACCCAGTGACACAATTCCTGTCCCATCTGTCTGCGGGACCCAGAAGAAGCGAGAGTCTCCCTGAACACCGGGGAGAGCAGGAGTGTGTGTGTGTGTGAGGCTGCATCACTATGTAGACTTAATGTTTACTCAGCGAGTCCCAGCTTGTTTCTGAATAATTCAGTTTTGTGCACGCACGCACGTACTTGCACATATGCACGCACGCAAACACACACACACTTTGCCATCCCAGTGGCACCAAGGGTGTGCTGTCAACCCCTGCTGTTAATTCGTACCAGACATGCAGGGATAAAAAAACAAATCTCTCTCTGCTGCCCTTTTCTTCCCTCCATTATGATCTCTCATTTTCTTTTCCTGCTATCTCTTTGACCCTTATCTTTCTTCTGTCTTTCTCCCCCTCACCTCATTTTTCTTTCAGCCCCATTTTCTCTTTCTGCCTGCCATCCGACTCGTCCTCTCTCTCATGCATAAGTAAATGAGAAGGAGGGAAACACGTCTTACTACTCTCAAAGTTCAGCCTCAGAGCTTTAAAGCTGCATATTTGAGTCGTCTGGAAAGTGAGAAACCGAAGAATAAAGAGCAGGTCACACCAAAAATTGGTACAAGGAAATTAATCCGTGCGTCTTTGTAAAATATTTCGCTCTTGAAACCTGCTGATGAAGTCACTACTCGCAGGGCTAGTTGGTAAACTATTGTAGCTGCCAAACTAACTGTTAACACTGCAGCAGGCTGGGTCACTATGGCTCCCAGAACCTTTCTCTATTTTCTTTTTACTTGTTTACTTCCAACTTCGCCATTGTAGGCCTACAGCTTTTTTTTAAACTAAAAGTTATTGAAGAGGAAAAATAAAGCTAATAAGGGACATAAAGTTCACACTAAACTAATGCTGCAGCATCAGCTTTGGTAGCTATTAAGCTAAGTAGTGAATAAGGTAGAATAGCTTACCCCATTTTGTCTTTGGTCATCCGTCCCATGAACGGTCAGCAGCACAGTGAGGACTGCTTGCTATTGGTCAACAGCATATTCATATTTGTGCAGATTTACTTTGCCTCAATGAGCAAATCCACTAATCACACTTTTCCAATTGAAAGAACGTCCAAACACAGTACATGTATGTTTGCAAAAACATGACTTGATCTGCATGAATGGTATACTTTTTTAAATCATTTGGGTGCTTGTTTTGGTACTTTGAACAGTTAGAATTACAACCTATGTGTTTTTAAGTTATGCATTCAATCATAAAATATTGCCTTATTTTTGGCTGCCAAAATGCACAAGCTATAACAAATATTATTCTGGACTGAATTGATTTGTCAATATGTTACATCTACATGGAAAGGCAGGTAAGAGGAGGAAAGGAGAGCAGGAGGAGATAGACAAGGTAAAAAAATTTAAGAATGGAGAGAGGGGATTGACAAGGCATGAGAAGAAAAGAACACACACACACACACACACACACACACACACACACACACACACACACACACACACACACACACACACACACACACTCACTGACATTTTCATTTTCAGTGATCCCCATTTCACTGTATCTCCAGCTAACAATATGCTCTCACAATCCTCAAAAATCTGAGTGATCAAAGTATCACTCCTTCAAACCTTGTTGCTATTCACCACCCAGAGATGAAATACGTCAAGGCTCAAGTGTGAGTCTATTGGGCGTGTTTGTTCTCCCTTCCTTCCTTCTTTCCCTCCCTCCTCCTCTTCCTCAGTGATGAGCTTCCTGATTGTAGCATGATACAGCAGAATGCAAAACATATTGAATGTGTAAAATGGCTGTTATTGTTCTTAGGGACTATTTATCATCATTTTCTTTCCCCCCTCAGCTCAGACACACAATGACGCAAAAATAATCAACCATTTTTTTCCCCTCTTCTCCTCTATTCCAAGCCTCATTTCGTCTTTTGCTTCCCTCGTCACCCTCCTTTCTCCACTCTACTTTCTACAGCTCAACACTTTCTCCATTCATGTCCATCTCTTCTCTCCCCCACACACCACCACTCTTTCCTGACCCGCAACAGAGAAACTCAGGGGTAAACAATTCTCCTGAATTTATTCAGAATTAGTGTCTTATATTGTGCATATACATATATGTATATCTCTACCCTCACTTAGTGTACTGTAAATCGAGGTGCACAGTAGTGTCATGCATGTGTGTTGTTCGTGCATGCACATACTGTACAGTATATGAGGTCATAATCATTGTGAATTAAAGTGAATAAGGTTGTACTGTATATGTGCATGTGCTCTAATTGTGTGTGGGTGGGTGTCTATGTGCCATGCATAATGAAAATCCCTGGGTCTCTACTGGGGTACCCCACTGAGATGGGATATAATTGATTGAATGGTTATTATATGCTAATCTACCGTTATACATGCCATCTATAAAGTAAAGCCTTGTTGTGTGTGTTCAGGTCTTATCAATGTGTTCATTGTGCATCTACATGTACTGTATGTATGTATGTATGTATGTATGTGCAAATGTACTGTAATAGCAGTCTGTTTAATGCATGTGCATTCATGCAGGTCTGAATATGTGAGCTTGAGAGTGTGTGTGTGCCAGTGTGTGTACTCATAGGGCGAGCTGATGTAGTTCTGTCCAATTAGCCAATGACCTAATTCTCTCCTACTGTCAGAATCATTCTGTGGTTGTAATGGATTCGCTCTATCATCATATCCAATCTCTCTGTCCACATTACACTGGAGCACCACTCAATTTAACTTGCACATGACGTTCCTCTGACCAAAGACAGTTCAATCAACCCCCCCCCCCCCACACACACACACAAACACTTTTCTTTCACATAAAAGCTCAAGGTTTGCGAGATGAAAATCAGAGATTTAATCAGGAGCTACAAGTTGAAGCTATCCCACTGACACCAATATGGTGAAAACATGCCCACCTGTAGTACTTGTTGCAAAGAGATTGTCAAGCTACCATCACTTTTACATTCATGTTAAATGTATTGAGGTAAATTTCACATGAGAATGTTCTTCCTTATTTTGTCTTCTCCAATTAAATTCCATGTTGCTCTATTGATTGGTCCCTGGAGATGCTGGGTCAAAGAGGCTGTTTCTCTTATTTGAAAATTGTTCATTAAAGGAGTAGCTTGACTTATGGGAAATATGCTTATTAGCTTGTTACCTTTGGACAGAGCCAGACTGGCTCTATATATTTTTTTTATACTTTGTGCTAAGCTAAGCTTAAACAGCTGCTGGCAATACCCTTATATTAACCTCAGAGACATGAGAGCGGTTTTCTCATCTAATTCTTGGCAAGAAAGCAAATGAGTGCAGTCCTTTTAATATAAAGTGAATTGTTTAAAAGGGCTTTGTAAAACAAACTGGACTTTTGGTGTGCACACAGCATTATAGAATTACTTTACAGTGGTATTGAGAAGATAAATACTGGTGTCAAATATCAGAGATTTTTAAGTTCATGTTTCTCATGTAATAGATAAAAAGCACCTTCCTTCAGAATACATTCCACCCACATGATTTATTGTTCCTTCTCACTGCCTCCTTATCTGCCTGTAGGAAGTATGCGAGTCAGCCAAAAGGAAGCTGAAGTCAGCATCATGTCCACAGTAATTCTCACAGACTACTCCTTTACACTTTAACACAATTTTCTTGAAACATTTCAAAAGTAACATCCATGTATTGGTTACACTGATTTACTTTCCTTTATCTGCTGTCACCAGTGGTTGGCACTTGATAACAGATATTCATGTCAGACCACATTGAGTTCACCTTTTATCCTTGTTGTTTTGTCCCTCGCATCCAAAACTGGCTGACATCCAGAAAATAGTCCTCTGTCATTTAGATTGATGGTCACTGAGTGACAACACGATCACTTCAATCAGGAGGATTTTTGATGCAAGATTATATATCACTCT
Organism: Etheostoma spectabile; assembly: GCF_008692095.1. Taxonomy (NCBI): domain Eukaryota; kingdom Metazoa; phylum Chordata; class Actinopteri; order Perciformes; family Percidae; genus Etheostoma; species Etheostoma spectabile. Next base: position 10,656,186 of record NC_045755.1, on the reverse strand, counting down.
GTCACATCTCTGAGACGTTTATAAACTTTTATGTTTTTCAGTCTTTTATAGGATGTTTATAGCTTCCAGGCTCCTATAGTCTCTATAGATCTATATTTATAGATTGGCACTTTATTGATATGCTGTATTTTTGGTAAGTTGCTTTTCTTTAGAACCTTTCGACTGCATATGAGAGTGTGGTTTAACTGAATCTGAAAATTACATTAATCCAACATTTCCATATACCCATGACTGAGCGGTAGTTATATAATATAATTTTCTGCTATATGAAAAGTCTTGAAGGGACTCTATTGGTTATAACACACAAATAACAAACATAAAAAATGAGAGGCGTGCTTTCACTGTTTAGATATTGTGAACTGATCCTGCAGTTTGACTTTATACCTCCCTTTTTGCTTGTATGTGTGCGTATATGCATGCATGTGTATCTGTGTGTGTCTATGCACGTGCAAATGTTATCTGTTCACACACCTGTGTCAGCCAGAGACTATATCCTGCTGCCCCACGATCCTGTTGCCATGGTGAACTCCTTATGGCCTACAGCAAGAGCATGGATGTGTGTGTGTTTCTTTGTGTGTGTGACTTCCTAGTTTGCTTTTAAAGAATGTGTGTGTGTGTGTGTGTGTATCCGTGCATGTTAATTTATGCATGGCTGCATGGAGACCAGTGTGCACATATGCAAGTGTGAGGGTTTCTGTGACCATTTGTGTGCATGCACATGTATGCACTTAATGTGCTTGTGCACAGCAGGAGTGTTGGCCTGTGTTTTATTGGGTGCACGTGTCCTCTGCGTTCGAGCATTGAGACAGATGTGGGAGGAAAGGTGTGATGACTCAGAGATGGTGGGAGGAAGAGGTCCTTGTCCTCTTTTAGTCAGGCTGTTTGTTGTCCAGAGTCCTCTTTGTGTCTGCCTTGTCTTCTTTTCACTTCTCCCCAAATAAATTCTCTTTGTTTATGCAGGCTCTTGGCATGAAGTGCTAAATTGATCACTGTTAAAGCAAAACTTTCATGTTGTAACAAAGCTCGCAGTTTACAGCTGACAGTCTCAACAACATGTGGATGAATAAATAGGGTGTTCAATGATGTCTCACTAATCCGTCACACAATCAATAAACAATTATGTTGGACAAACGTATTGTTTGTTTGTTCATTTCAGAAAGGCATCATTACAATGCATGCCTTTGAAAACTGGTTGTTATTGAGGGAAAACAAACTGGGCAGATGGCCAATGAGATGATCTTGTTTGAGGAAGCAGAGGTGACTGTCACCTGCAGAAAGGAACTCTGCAGTCAAAAACTGACAGCTGAAGATATTTTCAGCCACATATCTGAACACTACACTTGTACTCACAAGTCAAGAAGTTTGGAAGATGTCAACAGGACAGACAAGAGGGACTGAGAGGCTTTGGCTGAGACTTAGAGCCTTAACATTGACAGGGGAGAGTGCTGTGTTGTTTACCATCAAAGTTTCACTGCACACGTAGAAAATGACGTTCCACAACCATTTTCACACACACCTGAAATAAACAGATAAACTAGCTGAACTAAGAGGCAAATGAGGACGCAGGTCTGGGTTAGTTAGTATTATGTGTTAGTTGCTGCTGAACGTTTCTTGGCTTGTGCACCAGTTTATCATCTACTTTAGTGCAATGGTTCCCAACCTGCGTGGGGGGACTTTTTTCTTGTAAAATACTGGGTCATTTGACTTCCTCTGGACTCTTGAAAATGTTCAAAAATATATTTTCAATAATGAAAAAAGATCCCACTGGTTGAACTGGTTACAGCTGGTAGACATATGCAGCTGGCCGTGGGAGTTCAAAAGATGACATTGCTTCATTTTGAGGTTTCCAACATACGTCATTTTTTTAACATTGGAAACCCCTGCTGTAGCATAAACATTGTACCAGGTTAATATTTATGATGCACTTTCTCTTTGCATTTTCAGAACTACAACACATTTAAGTTGTGATAAATGACAATTGTATTCAGTTTCCTTAGTAACAATGATAGACTTAGAGCAGTTGTATTATTCTGCACAAACTAAACACTTTTCTCTGAGCTGAATGAGCTCTCTATCATCTTAGCTTCATTTAGTGCATCTCATTCTTCACCACCTCTCTTTTCTTAGCGCCTGATTTTAATTTTCTCCACTTCTCCTCATACCACTTTACTCAGACAGTCCTCATCTCTTCTTCCCTACTCTTTCCCTCTGTTATTTACCTACAATATATGCTCATCCTTTTCTCCAATCCTGCTTTATCCCACATTGCTGTCTGTTGTCCTCTGCATCCTCTCCTCTCCATCTCCTCCCATCTTCTCTTTTTGAGTCTCTATATTTTTTCCACTTTATCTACTTCACCTTCTCCTCACTATCGCTTCTTATTAATGTCTCCCACTCTTTTATCGGCTCCCTCAGTTAATCTATCTTTGACTTTTTCCTCTCTTTATCCAAATCTCCCCTCGCTTTCTGGTTTCCTGTGTTTCCTTCGCTGTGCATGGGCTCCAACCTCAACACTGCTGCTTTAGTCACAGGGCCACAGTGTGTTTGTGAATATAGGATTGCATGGATGATGTGTGTGACAGCGAGGCGTCGTTGACATATGTGCATGCCATCATATTTTTGTGTTTCTGTCTCTGTGTGCATGCTTAATGCATTTGGAAAAGAGAAATTGTTGGTGTGTGTAGTTACACCTCCGCTTCAAAGAATCAACCCTGCTCCACCTAGCAACAGCCTGCACAGCACACTCTCCCTTTTTTCTCTCTTTCTGCCCCCTCTCATCTCTTTTACCCTCTCTCTCTTTCAACAGCCATGCCCCCCCCCACCATTCCTTCTTCATGCTGTGAATGGGAATACTGGATGTGAATTTACATGCTCACATGTAGGTATACTGACACACACTGTTGCTCTGTTACTGGTGTTTAAGCAGATCTGATGACGTTGGTTTTGGCTGCGTGAAAGCTTCTAAAGAATGATATTCAAAAAGAGACCTTTGGTTACTATGGCAATGACAGCAATATGATGTTACAGGTTCCTCATAAATGCAGTCAGATTCAGCACATCTCATGTAATTATACCTGGGTTAGAGCTCACTTCAAATTTTGCACAGCGCGCACACACGCACACACACACGCACACACACACGCCACACACGCCACACACGCCACACACACACACCACACACACACACACCCACACACACACACCACAACACACACACACACACACACACACACACACACACACACACCACTTCAGAATGTGTTTCAATTCGTAAATATTGTAAGTGTAATGAAGACAGCCTGAAAATGGAGGGCTAAAGTGACCTTTAGTTTTTATATTTTGATCAGTCTACATTTCTCTCTCTCTCTCTCTCTCTCTTCTCTCCCCCTCTCTCTTCTCTCTCTCTCTCTCTCTCTCTCTCTCTCTCTCTCTTTGTCTCTCCCTTTCTTGATCTCCCTCTCTCCAACACATAAATGAATCATATATTTATCTGTAATGCACACACAGACATGCTTTGCAGTGCACAAACAGGGTGTAGCAGGCATTCAGGTGATGTTTTTATTTTCATTTATTTATGTGTTTAATATGGTAATTTAAAGCAGGCACAAAGCCTATTGCTGCTCATTTCAAGGCTCTCTAGTGTAATACATTATTCAAACTGTATTACACTTGTATCAAAAAACTTTCACCAAATAAATT
>NC_045755.1:10650766-10652477 GCF_008692095.1 Etheostoma spectabile | reverse complement strand
GTCTTAATAATGATATGGCAGAAATAGATGACCATTTAATCTAATTTAAGAAGTGGAGAGGGCCCAATCACTGCTACACTGATGCAAAGCCATCTCTCATCTTTGGTGTTTCTTCATCTTTCTCTGACAGGACATTCTGTGTTCTGACATATGCAATATGAGAGTTATATCTTGTTGTGCCCCCCAGGTGGTGTATAACATAAATAGGTCACGTACCAGACAGTGAAACCTCTACAGCCACTCTCTTCTAGACACTTTGAGCACATGACCTAAATGAGAAATGCCACAGTCTTTCATCCTGTGATACAGGATTAGGAAAATTGTGTGTTGGAATCTACCAGGAAAAAAAGTTTTTATGACCTGAAACCTCTATTCATATTTCAAAAATAGAATTATTCTCTTCTTCTTTCTCTCCTCACCTGATATGCAACTGTCATAAGATGACTCATGGAGTCAACTGCAGCCCATAAGTTGCCTCGTTTTCATGGCAGGAATCATTGTGTGGATTGTGCATTGATTTTTAAAGTGCTTTATCTCTTAGTTTACCTTGAGGAGCCCCATGACCAGTTATGCCTAGGGGCTGATTGGAGGGCACTTGAGATGGGATGTCATCCATCTTGAAAAGCATCCCTGTAATTAACTTCAGAGTGAGATAAACTTGAGGCAAACAGCGTGTTGTCACTGGCACCATCACTCTGGTTGAGTTGTAGTCAGGAAATAAAGCCTGGACATGATCAATCTACAATAGAATGAAAGTGCAAACAGGCACTGCTATATTACTAAAAATACTATGGTGATACAATAATTGCCTGCCTTCTAAGTAATGTTTTATCAAAAAATAAATCTTTCAATGGATTGACTTGCCTGGACCTTGAAGAGTTAGGGACCATCTGGGAAGACCATATGTCTTCTCTCTCCCATTAGTCTAATGAGTGAGGACTGTAAAGGTACTGTAGTCAAATTAGCATCACTCTGCACAGAGAGAGGCTGGTGTGTTGAGTTTTACACAACACGTTTGGCTACATCTGGTTACATGTGTATGCAGAGCAACATCTGCTGAACTTTCTGCAGTTGGCTCTTTTCATATTAGTAAGCAGCTCATGTTTGGCAAACGCTAACCATGAGGGGACAGAAAGGAATTAAGCTATTTCATTTAAATTTCCTTCCAATAAAACGGCTTAATATTAAATGGGATTAAGTGTATTGTAAAATCAAAAATCAATTGTGTTTTCAAGTGGTAACTGGACTCATCACACACCACTTAATATGTCTTTCATTAACAAATTTATTTCAGTAAGACTTAGCATACCAACCTCAGGGAAATGTAAACGGAGAAACTCTTTTTTCTGGTTTAATCTTTCATTAATAAATAAAAACAGTGGTGATAAATGTGAATTTAATGTGTATACGTAAATAACCATACTTGGCCCACAATGCATGATGATTATATAAATGTAGGTCGGTTGGTGTGCCAACACCTCCAGGTTTATAGATCAGAATCATTCCCTGTTCCAGGCATTTCTTTGGATGACTGGTGTCTGCTGGAAATGACTTTGGCCATTTGTAGTCCCAGTGGAGGGAGGGAGAGAGAGAGGAGAGAGAGATGCTTGTGTGTGTAGGTGGGTGAGCTTGCCAGACAGACGTCTGTGTGGATGTTGTGACACGGAGCCGACTGGTCCAATCGGATCACACACACACACACACACACACA
>NC_045755.1:10648229-10650756 GCF_008692095.1 Etheostoma spectabile | reverse complement strand
CACACACACACACACACACACACAGAAACTGTTGTTCCAACTTGCCCATGTGACTGCGAAAACGAAGCCTTTTTTTCACCACCTTAAGAAACAGCCAAGTGTGAATTCACATTGAGAGCCATTTTAAGCAGGCCTCACTCACATAACACTCTCATAGAAGAATATTAGTAAACAAACTTTCCACATTTTGCCTTTTCAATGCATGCATAACATCATGTTTAAACAGCACAGCATGAAAATTACAATATTCATAATAGTCACGGTTGGCGGTACATGCCTCACATGTGTGGTTGCATGGGGTTGCTCGTGATTCTGGAGGACATGTTGCGTTTTTGTAAGAGCAGGAAATATGTGACAAGTGTCTATTAATAAGATAACCTCTCATCCTTCTTCACTTGCAGGCTCAATTCTCCAGCTGCCAGCATGTTCTGCGGCACTGCACAGGCCAGCATCACAGACTCGGTACACAATGTGCCTTCAGAAATGGCCAGTGTGTTTCTTTTTCTCATAGTATTTTTTAGGTTTTCCTTCCTAATAATTTTAATTTCTCTTAAAGATTGATTCATAATCTCAAAGAACTATGTAAAAGTGTCACATTTTTTTATCAGTTCATCTGTCAGTTCATATTCTTTTTCTGAGGTTTTTTTTCTCACTACTGGGGAATACTAATGCTTTTTCTCAATTTTCTATCACACCTTCTATTCATTATTTAAATATTTTTTAAGTTAAATTTTCTATTTTAAGCTGAGCAACCCATTCAATTACCCAATGCCTGTTGGTCTCTGTACTTATGTATCAGTTTTAGCTTTTGTGTGATGGCTGAATGGAAAAGTCACTGCTGCGAGGTTTGCTTTACTTTGTCTTTGGCCGTACTGATTTCAGTAGCAATGTTATTGTAGAACAGGAGCTGAATAATAGCCTGGTACATTGAGTTAGAGTACTTAACATCTCACAACACATGAATGATGACACCCACAGTGACCCATCCTTTTCACATACATACACACACAAAATGGCCACACCCACAGTGCTTGCACACACAAACCACCCAACACTGCTGAACACAAACAGCAGGGAGATGACCGTGGACCCTCCCTTTGTCTCGCTTCAACACACACACACACACACACACACACACACACACACACACACACACACACACACACACACACACACACACACACACACACACACACAGAAACACACACTTTTCTTTCTCTCTCTCTCTCTCTCTCTCTCTCCTTTATGTCCAGAACGATGACCCCCTCCATCTCCTTTTCTTTCCTTGGTTAGTCTTTTAGCACAAACACTTCACACAGAGTTGCACAATGAGTGCTCTGTAATGGAGGGAAGCCTATGTCGGCATTGTACTTCAGTGCTTTGTCTTTCGCCATCTCTCCATCTCTCTGTGTGACTCTATCCATTCTGCTATACTGTAGGCTCCAGGTAACGAGTGTATCGGTCCCTAGGGTCCTATATCTGGAGAGTTATGATGTTGAAACACCCTACACTTGCTGAAAATGTACCTCATCTGCTGGACGATGAGAGAAATAGGGAAGCATATGCTTAAAAAAATAGTGTCCAGAAAGAGAAGATGATTGTTTTCTTGTAGGCTACAATTAATTTCTTTGGTTCAGATTGAGTTCATTATCCATGTTCATTCACATCGTAACACGTTTTGCGTCATTCCTCCTTCTTTGCCATCCACCTCTTTCTGTTATCTATGTTCACATCAACATGGCTCACAATGGACTCTTTCTTTTCCTCCATTTTCACTCTCTCTTTCTCTGTTATCCACCAGTCCGAATCAATGTTCACATCAAATCCCGTGACTACACGCGCCTCAATGTCTGTTTCCATCCACCGGTCCCCTCCCTGTAACACAGAAATTAGTAATGGGGAATTGCAAACATTTGATAAAAATGTGTCTTGACATGTCTACAGAATTTCATGAAGCCTATTTTTGTGATGTAATATTAGATACCATGGTTTGATTGGCCATTAAAGACATTGTAATTCATAGATTAACAGCCAAGAGACAAATAGACAACATTTTTAAGAATTACTTTAAAAACATTGTGTTTTTATTGTTAAGTCAGTTTTAATTTATTGTGGCTTTTGGTTTGTTTTCAAAAGATACATGGTGATTAGATATACTCACCACATACTGCACATTAAAGATCATTACAGACATTTTAGTTTACGTAAGACATGAAAAGCCGCCCTACACTGGCATTACTGGGGATTTTCTGAAGTGTGACTGGTAGCTCTGCTTGATGAGGTATCTGACTCCTCCAGACTGCATCTGAGTTTTTATAAAGCGGCATGTGAAGGGACTCATTGAAATCCCTGCGTGTTGTGCTGTGTTCATGCATGTGAGACAGGCAAAAAAGAAAATGGTCTTCTGAATGCTCATGTGTGTTTTGGTTTGTTTGGTTTGCGGTGAGTGCATCTGCGTCTCTAATCTACTCATTGCTTTTCCAAACAACCTGGCACAAGTGCTTTGTGTGTGTCTTTGTGTGTGTGT
>NC_045755.1:10646275-10648219 GCF_008692095.1 Etheostoma spectabile | reverse complement strand
TGTGTGTGTTATTCACAGGTCTGTGAATATTCCTTTGCATGAAATCACCTTTTCTTTTTCATGTATATGTTTGCATAATTGCACATTTACCTTGCTACAGCAGTGTAGCAGGACTGTATTATAGGTAATACAGTTTAAATAAAGGACAAGACAGATATCCTCAACATAAGTTGTGTGTGACTGTGTGTATACACATGTCTGTCTGTGTGTTTTACATGGTTCAGTAAATCCTTCCAGTCTCATTGTTCTGCTTTCCCCATGACAACAGTGATTCATTTTTCCTGTGGCTTATAGGGACACACACACACACACACACACACACACACACACACACACACACACACACACACACACACACACACACACACACACACACAACCACAATCCTTTTTTATATGCATACTACTGTAGGAGGCAGAACAACCTTGCACTCTGACATACAATTTAAATGCAACTTTTTGTCCTGGATCTGAGATCTATGAATTTTACAAGGTTGTGTGTGTGTGTCAGGATATGCGAATATTCTAACATTGATCTGTCCGTTCACTCTCTCTCTCAAAGAAGCATTCAGGGTGTTACACTTATTCGTACGCATAAAGAGAGAGGGATGTAGTTGTGTGAAGAATGAAAAAAAGAGAGCTTTAAAGACAAGTTGCTACATTGCTTTCACACATCTTTGTACCTTGCTAATTGTTTCACATGTTGTCGGATTATCCTTTTCATCGTCAAAAAGTGGGTTTTAGTTATTAGAAAAAAAGAAGACCTGTGTTTTTTAACATAATATTCCCCCTAAAACACTTATGTGCTCTATGCATTGCAGTAGTTGCATACCAACGTGTATAATACTGTATGTACAGATGCCCCCGCAGCACTGATGCAAGCCAGATACAAAATGTACTGCAGTTGATGTTGACCCGCTATACCCACTAAAAATGCCTGACAATGATTAGATGAGGATAATGTGTGCACTGCAAAAAGGGGAGTCTAAAAACACTAAATCTGAGGGAAAAGGTACTCAAAACAAGTGAAATTATCTGTGCATGCAGAAAGATAATTTCACTTGTCAAACTTGCTTGATTTAAGATTATAGTGTAAGGTTGAACACTTAAAATAAGAAATTCACTCTTAAAAGAAGATCAGTTATTTAATACTTTTTATTAGACTTTACTGTACTTTTTTTTAATCTTGGTAAGAACCAAATGATTTGCAGTGTGTACTCCTAGACTATGCTTCTGATAAAGGTAATCAATAATCCTAGTAATATAGTCAACTCTGTAATAATGGCAGACCGATTCTTTCACTATAACAGCTGTAATGGATTACAGAAACTAGACTACAGAAGAAGCGTGAGGCAGACGAACACTGGGCCAGAGGGAAGGCAGATACTGAAGTTACACAAAGGCACAGAAAGAAAAGTGTGTGAGTGCCTCAATGAATGACTAATATTATGAACGTGAGACACAGTGAATGTATAACCTCTATCTGGACATGATAGCTAGGTAGCTAGCTACCTGGCTAACAAGCTAGCTAACTAGATCAACATCCATTGAGTGGGGAAATACGTTCAGATGGAGTTATTAGGGAACACACTAAATGTTTCTGTCCACTGATGTGTGTTTAATATCATCCCTGTTTGTGAGAGCTGACAGGAAATGACTCATTTAATTTTTGCAAAACTATTTAGGATGCACACACGCAAACACACAAACAAAAGCACACTTTGCAGGACCACACATTCCCTTGTATATCCTCAGACTTGCACAAATCACGATGCACACCACACACAGAGCCCAGCAATACTAGGTCAAGCTGTCTGTGTATCATTAATAATGGATAACCGTTTGAATTGCGGTGACGGTGTGTAAGTCTCTCACTCCCTGATCCATTTTGGGTGTGTCATTGGCAGGTATGAACAAGAGAATAGACTAACGTGTGTGTGTGTGT
>NC_045755.1:10643501-10646265 GCF_008692095.1 Etheostoma spectabile | reverse complement strand
GTGTGTGTGTGTGTGTGTGTGTGTGACAAATCTGTGGACAAATCTGTTCAAACAGTGAGTTGAAGGTAGAGGTGAAGGAAAACCTGACAATTAAACAGAAGAGGATGAGCACTAACAGTAACCATCAGGTTAACAGAGTTTTTCTTTATGAGGCTGAGAGAAAATAGGTTGCAATGCTGTAATAAAAAACTTCCATTTCTGAACTGTGTATTCTATAGATGGCCAGGGATGTCAAATACTGACTCTTGTCATAAAGTGCTGTTAGATGCCTATTAACGTTATGAGAAGAGAAGCCAAGGATGCTTTTCTAAAGTCAACTAAACTTTTTACATGGACCGATGGGATTGTGACCTTTTTGTTAATCATTATAGTGCACAATAAAAAGTTTTTGGATCATCAGAAAATGTTTAAAAGTAATTCAAAAATGCAACTTTGGCATCATGGACGTGGTCCAAGTGAATCAGGCCCTTCCAGTTGCAACTCCTCCACGGCCTGTAAAAAACACACACATTATCCTATTATATTTTTATATTTAACACACAGTGGGAAAAAACCTGGTTTGTTACGTCATGTAATTTCAACCTGTTAACTCTGAATTTGACAGTTGCTATGGTGGCTTTTCTTTCCTTTTTCTTTGCAATTGCAGTGGATTGTAGTGTCTCAGGTGGTAGAGCTGTCGTCTACCAACCGAAAGGTTGTTGCTTCAATCCCTGGCCCTGCAATCCTATGTCAAAGTGTCCTTGGGCAAGACACTAAACCATCAGTGTGTGAATGTTTATCTGATGAGCAGGTGGCACCTTGTATGGCAGCCTCGGCCCCAGTGTATGAATGTGAATGAATAGTTCCTTTACTGTTGTAAAAAGTGCTTTGAGTTGTCGTCAAAAAGCGCTATATAAATACAGACAATTCCCATAAAGAACTTGTGTGCTAAGCACTTGTACCTGCCGTAAACTAAGAATACTATGAATTCAATATTTTTCATTCCTCCTCTTAACCACAGGTTTAGTTTTTTTCTGGTGCCAACCCAGCAAAGATGGCACGTCCATTTCGCTGTGTGTCTGGCACTGAACAGAGGGGATGCTTTTTTTTTCTTTGAGTGGCTTTTAATATTTCTGATTAGCCAAATTATTTACATAACTAAATCACAATTTTGTTATTAGCATCACAATTAACCATCAGACTTTTAATTAGACCTCCATGGTTTATATTTCCTGCCACGATGGTCCATTTTTGGCCACAGGACTGAAAAACCGTGTTGTGTTTGTCTCCCAAACGAATGCTTTAATGTTAAGCTATGCTGGTTTGCTCTCCCTGATGCTACGGCCCAGGATTTTAAACATGTTTTTAGTTCTTTAAGGACCATTATAGTGGAAGACAGCACTAACACATGAAAAAAAATTGTAATCAACCTCAAATCTTGAATCGTGCTCACATTCAGGTTTGCTTCCAATCTCCCCACTTTCTATCACATTTCGACAGCCTATGAGAGAAAAAATATCTTAAAAACAAACTAGCACAGACACAGACAGTAAGAACAAGAAGCCAGTAAAATCCCAGTCGAGGGCAACCAGTGTCTGCAGGCACTGCAGCAGGGTTATGCGTCTCCCAGCTAAATTGAAATCAAACAGTATCGAGAGGCTGAAACAGAACAACAACAAATGAAGGATGGAAAGATTTCTCTTCTTACTGTCACAACAGTTTTGACTCATCTAGATCCATGCAATCTGACTGTGCTTCATCATCATGATCTGAGAAAAAAATCAATACGCCTGGCAAGAAGAGACAATCACTCATGAATGAAAAATATAGGCTTATGGAAACTATTGTCACAAAGTTAAAGAAAAGTCTTACATATAGGGTATTAACAGAAAATCTAAAGCCAATAGACCTTTTAGCAGCAGCTGTTTTGACTTCTGACAGCAAGAAAAAAACTGGTATTATTTACTAATAACACTAATGATGGCTCAGTTTTATTTAGGTAAGTTTTTTCAGCTATACAGCAAACATTAACCCTAGACTTAGAACATATAATTTAAGGTAGCACTTTTCCTAATGCAGTCGGGCAGCTCTGATTCAATTAAGGGCTTAATGCTTATTGGCAGAGCAATGGAAACAGATCTACCTGATCTGAGTTTGGAAGTGCATTACTGTTTATTTTATCAGGTGGGCAGTTTGATTCCTTTCATTTCAACCCAGAGGAGGCAAATCAGGTGTAGTAGAACTTAATGTGGTGGTGTGTCTTCAAATAGTCTTTTAACACTGTGAGAGATTTAACACTTTGTTAGCAAATCATGGCACATGTTAACCACACAAAATTCAGATTGAGATTATCTATCTCTTTTTACAAATACAGGTGAGATGGATAAATGAGTAATAAACAAAAGTGCCACTTTACACACTCCACATCTGAGTTAACCATTGTACATCAATATCAAGAGCTGCCTACCTAATAATCTGTTATTGATAACCTCATCAGTGCACATAATGAAAGTACGTACCGTCTGTATATTTCTGTATGCATTCAGTGTATTTTACCTTTGTGCCATGGTCCACCCAACCTTACTTTCCATGACACACTTTAAGAATATTCAGTTTGTCCTGTGACCTCCGAGCATGTGAAATGTCAGCCAGCAACAACAGATTTAGGTGGGATGTAGGCGGGCAGACAGCCAGCAATGCAGACAGGCTTGGTCCAAGGCACTGGCATTTTGGGGAAGAGAATTTGAAATATTGGCTGACATTTGTGCTAAAAGAGTGTGTGTGT
>NC_045755.1:10639882-10643491 GCF_008692095.1 Etheostoma spectabile | reverse complement strand
GTGTGTGTGTTTCCTTGTATGTCCTTGTGTGTTTTTGTGTGTCCTTGTGTGCATTTAAAGACAGTTGTGTAAGACACACGCCTGGGAGCAGTGGGGACGAAAGAGTGAGGAGGGAGAAGATGACGTCAGACTATTTGAGGCATAAACATCCTGTTGTCTGAAAGATGTAGCCATCGTCCCACTTCACACACTTGCACTGGACAATTACTTGCCTTACTCATGTTCCACTGACTGTTTGGGAACCCTGGCAAAAATAGAGGGAATACAGGGTGCATCGCCAAAGTAATGCAGGATTAATCAGTGTAGATTAATTCACAAAACAATACAATGTCTATTTGACAGACCTATTTGAGTTGTAATAAAGTGTTTGCTAGTGACCCTTTGTCACAGGATATTTCCTTGGTGGGGACATGAGTGAGTTAAAAATATATGACTTCCTGGAGAATATCCAAGTTTTTTTCTTGTAAAATTAGGACTTTATTGTCTTAAAATTGTGACTTTGTTCTCATAATATTACTTTATTCTCGTGAAAAATACTCTTTTCTTGTAATATTTTGACTTTATTCTCGTAATTTTAGATTATTATTTCCCTCAGGTGGTCCCAATACTCCATTATAGTTTTCTTTCACCAATTGTTGAAATTATCCAGGAATCCATCAGGAAAAAAGGAAATAGTGTAGAAAAGTCCGAACACAATATAGCAGTTTTGAAAAATTATAGAAAGCTTATTATTTTCTATGTTTTTCAGATAAAGAAGGCACATACTTTAGAATCTCTTGATTATGCTAATCCAAAAAGTTTAAGATCATATTTGATTCATTTGATACCATCATTGCCTGATTGCTCCATTGATTTCAACTGAGGCCATTGTAGCCTTTTGTGAATAAAAATAGCAATCCAGTCTCTGGGTACTTCTGGTAATATTGATATGTCATTCAGCCAGACCAATAAAAATCACTGCCATTAGCATTATCAGTGCGCCATCACTGCTGTAATGATACCAGCAGACGTCTATAAAGATTATCATGTCTGGAAATTGTGACAATGCAAGACAGAGGACATCAATATTGCCTTAGGATGAATCCCCCTTCAGAGAAGAGAGTCAGAATCAACTTAACATGGGAACAGGGCATTACAATCACTTTCTTCTAGAAATTACATGCAAACAAAGGATGCACAAATGTGGCCCACTCAGAGATATGGCTAAAAAATATTGAGTTTCATGATGCATTTAGAAGTTTTAGTGGATTAAAAAGCACTTATCCAAATTGAGGTTGAGTATTGCTTGATGTCCTATGATGCATGACACTGCACATAGCACATTATAATACAGTACAGTATAGTGCCGCAGGGATGCCGCAAGGCATTCTGGGATGTGTCTTGCGAGCAATAGGCAGGACTTTTCTCCACCACCTGCAATCTGAAAACCCTTAAGGTAATTTTCTGGTATAACCTGACAAAATGTATTGTTATATATAAAGCATTTGAGTGACAACACTAGTGTATCATAGTAGTAATGATAACATTGTTAATATGAGAAACCAACACAATTTACAAAAAATATGAAACGGTTAAACCCTGTGGGCTGTGCTGGAAACGAAGGGGCGACAGTCGAGCAGGACAGTCAAGGACAAGCCCATGTAACCCCCCCACCATAACTGCGACACAAAGTGACAGTGAGAAGAAGACAAAAAACACAACGCAACGCAGTGCAGCAGAGTATTGCATTCAGTCTGTTGGTTGTATCAACAGTGTTTTGGGATTTCTTCCTTCATACCTTTTGTCAGGTTTGTGTTTCTTTAAGACTGTGTGCCAGGAAAAAAGCCTTTGTGTGTATGTGTGAGGAAAAAAAGGCAGTGATATGGAAGAAGAAGAGAGGAACTCTTATGGGGAGGAGAGAGAAAGCAAGGAAAAGAGGTGATGCCAAGGTATCCTGCTGTTTTCTCTCTGACTAGAGGGCACAGCTACTTTCCTCCATGTATGATTCTTTTCAACACACACACACACACACACACACACACACACACACACACACACACAGGCTTTAAACAGTGGTTCCCCGGATGCTACGGTAACCTGAATTATTGACTGTAAATGCACACAGTGGTGGAATACGACTTGACTGTTGAAAGTGAATGTTGCAGTCAGGATAGGAAAGAGTGAGTGTGCACTAGCATGCAGGTTATGATCATGTTTTTGGAGGTTTTTGGAGGTCAGTTTTGAGTTTGTTCAGGTTAACATCTTAATTGCATATTGTACATTTCCTTTTAAACTTCAATGTTAATAATACTGTGTGAAAGTAGGTAAAGTCAGGAAATCTGGACGGAGAAATGAATGAGAGACAAACAGGTAGATGAAATTTTGTATAGCGAACATTTTAGCTTATTAACACAACAGGCAGACACTGGTAGTCGTTTGTTTTTGAGTCCACCTGATGAGTCCAATATTTACTATACTTTTAGATCCCTACACCAACTCCGGAGGGAAATATTTGTTTACAGCACCTTTAAAACAAGTATACAACAGTAGCGTAAATGTGAACTTGCTGTCTTTTTGTGATTCAAGTTGATTTTAACGATGGGATCCTATACTTGAAACAGTCAAAGAAAATGCATATCAACTACAGCAGTATCTTGAATCCATCAGAACCCCAAAAATATAAGTTTAGAGACCTACAAACCCTGAATTCTTTTCCATTATCCTTCCCTTAGTGCCTCAATCAGCTGCTGTCTCCCCAAGAGGACTCTGTCTGCCGCAGCTTGCAGCCGGGTGTAACAATCATGCAGTCACACCTCGGGAACAGAAGGGTTCCACTCCCTCTGCTACAAACCCATCTTTTCATTCACAGGCGTCCTTGTGTCACAGCGGGTGACAGCACAGAATGCATTTCCACAAGGTTGATGATTTGAATCTGGCTTTGTCTTGTTGATTTCCTTCCCCCTCCCACTGAAAGACCACTACATTAAAAGGCCACTTCTCTCCAAAGAGATTTTGGTTCATCTGATTTAAAAAATGACACTAACCTGACTGATAGGAAAATGTTAATTGATGAACAAAACCTTTTTAATGTGCTGTTGCAGACATTAATGGTCCAGTGGTGACAGAGAGGACATAGTTATTGTGTTTGTGATTTGAGGAGCTATAATTACTGAAATTTTTAAATGCTTCACCAGTTTGTCAGATTTCTATTTGTGTTGGCATGTTTGTATCATTTCATGTTTAACGCGTTTTAAAAAAAAACTTATATTCTTTGACTTCCTGCCTCTCTTATAGTGTCCATCAGTTCAAGCTGACTATTCCCTTTCCTGCATGTCTTTCTGTCTCTAAAATGCATATGGTCCTCAGCAGCTCCTTTTGAATATACTTCTACCTGCAAATTTGCATCTTTCAGCCCATTTCTCCCTTTTCTTTTCCTGTCTTTCCAGCAGTATGTGCCCAAACAAGTTAGCCTCCCCCTTAGTCTTGATTTGTCTCGCTTTTGTCATTGTGAATTTAGTTTCTTCTCCATCACCACTCTCCCCTCATCTCTCTCTCTCTCCCTTCTCCCTCTCTTACCCCTGTGTGTGTGTGTGTGTGTGTGTGTGTGTGTGTGTGTGTGTGTGTGTGTGT
>NC_045755.1:10633870-10639870 GCF_008692095.1 Etheostoma spectabile | reverse complement strand
TGTGTGTGTGTGTGTGTGTGTGTGTGTGTGTGTGTGTGTGTGTGTGAGACGCGACAATGTGTTCAGCCTTTCAGCCAGTCTGAAGCCAATCAATGGGAGCTTATCAGGAGTAGCTGTTCTGTGCTCTGCGGCTGTCTGCAGCCAAATCCAGAGGCAGATAGGACCGAGCGGGGTCTGCCTGGGCTGGACACAACAGGGGGTGGAAGAGGGAAGGCTTAACAAGTGTGTGTGAATGTGTTTGTGGATTGATGGGAGCATTCATACAAATGCGTGTTGTTGAATTCAGAGAGAAGGATAGAGGATAGAGTGTGTGCTTTTTTTGTGTCAATCTGGCGTAACATGTGTAGAGGATGATCTAAAGTATGTGTGTGTGTATTTTTTAATGGGACTGAGATAGATGGTGTGTGTGTGTGTGTGTGTGTGTGTGTGTGTGTCTGTGTTAGATAGGGCTGCAACTACAGATTTTAATATTGATTAATCTTCTGATTATTTTCTTGATTAATCAGATCATTGTTTAGTGTGTTAAACCTTAAGGAATAGGGAAAATCATCACCATTTCCTAGAGCCCAATGAAGGCCTGTGTATGGATGTTTATGTCTGTCTAACAATCCACAACCCAAAGATATTCAATTTACTACAATGTATGACAAGGAAAAGCAGCAAGTCTATTACATTAAAGAAGCTGGACCCATCAAATGTTTCTTAAATGATTAATCGGTTATCAATGTGATTGATCAATCACCTTTTTGTTTTAGCTCTAGCGTGAGAACACGAAGAATGTCACTGTTGCTACGCCTGTCAAGCTTTCCATTCTCACACAGGAGTTTACGATAATAACTGCGATAGATTTATCAGTCCAAATACACATATTTTGAGTGGGTATTTGGGAGTGTTTTTTTTAATGGGTCCTTGATTTCAGTCAGAAATAGACATAAACAGGCTTTTCATTTCGTTGGGCACTTTCAATTGCCTGCTGCAATGGCAACTGTCAGTGGCTGGTTTAAACTAGCTAGCTAATTAAGCTGCTAAATTAGCTGCTTGAAAATACTGTCTTTGCCTAACTTTTGGATGTTTCCAAGTGACTCAAAACAAGGACCCTGTAAAAGCGACCTCAATTGCATAGTTGAGGGTGACAAACAATATATCATGCTAAAATACTAAAAGGCTAAAGCTACTTGTAAAAGCCATGCTTATAAAGCAACAGCATTGATCTTGTAATGCAGTGTAGTGTTAGTCCCATTTAGCAGTATAAGTATGAAAAGTGATAATGAAATATTAAAAGTAAGAAGTCATAAACCGCTTTAGCGGCTTGCTTACATTTGACAAAATAGATTTAAGATTTACACGATATTGTCTGCTTTTTTAAGCAATGTGTTTTACCGTCTCAAAAAGCTACAAGAGAAGAAGCTTTGAGGTTGAAAATGATCCAATTATCCAATCTGGGGCTGTGGTACCGGCTGTAAACTGGCTAGTACTGGGCATGTTATTGTTTGCAGCTTACATAAGAACAGGAATGCACACTTATAAATCCATATTGTTTTTGGTTTACAAAAGGCTATAAAGACAACTCCCTCCAAACTCTTTATACATGGAGTATCGTTCTTACGAGAGCTTCATGCGCACTGCTTCGAAGTGGAGAAATCCAAAGTTTGACAGGCCTGCCGTGCCTAGTTACAGTTACCAAGCTATGATTGGACAATCACTGCTCAAAGGGAGGGGTTTGGTGAACGGTCAACGGTGTGTGAACATGCACAACAAAAGGGATGGAGTGATTGTGTGATTGTAAAACAGAGTGAATGAATGCATGTGTCTGTGATTGTTCCACTTAGGCTTTATGCCAACTAGCTAATTGTAAATCCAAACCATGCGCAGTGCAAGTTTCAATCCCTGCATTTGTACCACACTTCCCTCCTCCCTAGAAATGAAGCGGCTGCTTCTCCTGCGACCATGCCATCACTATGGTAATCACCAAGGCAACAAGTTACCTTTTAGTGACTTTTTTGTTGTTCTGTTTATCTTGCCCAATTGCCACAGCTTCCTGCAGTTAATTTCCAGAGCAGATTGAGGCAGATGGCTTGGGGCAATTTTAAACGTCTGCGATAAGGGAGACTGTTTCTTGTCTTCATTTTTGATTTACCACCCTATTACATATTATTAGAATTCCAAATAATCACTTCAGAAAATTTGCCTCTTGATGAAAATCTGATTTTTAGCTGATCGTTAACTACCTCAGACTACCAGAGGAGACTAATTGGGATTTCAATTAGGGCTCTGCCGCACCAGACGGTTTCTCCTCTCTTTCTAATTTAAAATCTCCAACCTGGTAATTATTGGAGATGAATGGGTGGAGGGGAAAAAGGGAAAAAAGAGGCACATGAAGGGATGGAAAGACTGCACGGGAGGCAGGGAATGAAGGGGGGGGGAATAGATGGATTGAGGTAGCGGCAGAAAATGAGAAAGTGACAAAGGACAGATAAAGGGAGGGATAGTTTGAAAGGATATGAAGAATGGAGGTGTGAACGATAAGAATGTGGATAAAATTATAAGTGGAAGAGAGGAGATAAAGAAGTATTACGGACAAACCGGGGACTAATGAAGGGAAGGACGGATGGAGGGGGAGATACAGATGAAAAGGCAGAAAGGGTGCTTGGATCTCAAAGGAAGGGCAATGGGGGTAGACGAGGACACAGAGGAGAAAGATCACTACACTCTAATGATCAGTGTGCAGGCTTCACTGTGTGTGTTTGAGTGTACATGGATTTGTGTGTAGGGGGGTTGCCATAGCAATAACTGAGCTCATTAGAGTGGGTCCATCAAGTAGTTTGCAGCAGGTGTCCATCTGTGGACGTCCTACACACACAAATATCTATTATCAGTTGGTAATGTGACACATGGCTGTTATAAGAATGGCAGAAAAAAACATAGATTCTAGATTCTCAGATTCTGTGTGTGTGTGTGTGTGTGTGTGTGAGTGAGTGAGTGAGTTTATAAAAGACATTGCACACTCTCCCATAATCCCCTCTGTCACTGCCGGCAGGGACAACTGAACTGGAACAGGACTTGGTAGGTACAGTATGTATGTGTGCATGTGTTTGTTTTTGTGTGGCAGAGTTTCCATTCATCGGCTTATCAGCCATTGCACTGTAATTATAGGATCAATAAAAGAAGACATTTGTGAAAAGGTACAGTATGCCATCAAATAATGCATTTAGCATTTTATCCCACCATACCTTTATTGAAACCTGTACATTGATATTGTAACCTAATTATAAATACCTTAAAAAATGTTGGACCCAGAACTGTTCAAGACTGTTGTCAGTAAAAGATTTGAGTTTCAACAGAATAGTGTTGGCTAACATAAGTCTTCACTATGGCCGCACAGTGGTTAGTGCAGATATCCTGCAGTGTGAACAGACTCAAGACTGCTCACACTGCCTCCTTGAACTGAGTTTGATCATGTCTCATGCACCAAATGTGGTAAATTTGAGAATTGTAAGTGTGCTTTCATAACCTAATAAAGTTCCACTTTTTTGCTGCAGTATGCACAGGCAGGTCAGCAGAACAAGTACATATTTCAGGCCGTTAATACCCAATACACTATTGCATGCAAACAATGTCGTTAGACTGCAGGCTGTGTATCAGCACTCCAAGAAATTGGTAGTGGATGGATCTGAAGGAGTCGAGAGTTTGTGTCTTATCTGTGACTAAAAAAAAAAAGAAGAAAAAAAAAAAGGTTAATTATAAAATATCAATGTTGCCTCTGATGATTTGATTGCATTTTTGGTATTATTTCATACATGTTACCTCCTCCTTTTTGTTCACTGTGTTACATTCTCTAATGGGGAATTGAGAAACCTTTGTCAGAACATTTAAACCAAAGAAACTGGGGTTTTTCTTCAGTCTAGATCATAGCTGAAGAGTCTATTGTATTGTCTTTTTGTATGAGGTCTACACTGCCCCCTTTATTTGGAACAAAGCTGGCAGAAAAAAGGTACATCGATGCACAAGAAGTGGGTGGACTAGTTATTTGTTTTGAACTACCCTTGTCAGACAAGATCAGACTAGCCTTGTTACTCGACACTCAAAACAAATGGGAAATAGCTGTTGTGTTTTTTTTTTTCTGCAGCAAGTTATAGTGTCCATTAAAAGAAGAGTTCTCTACTTTTTCTTCCAGTAACGGCTACCATCCAAGGCAGCCTTTTTCTAAAAATGTTCGTTTAATCTGTTTTCGACTTTATGCAACAATTCTCATAACTGACCTGGAAAAGATATGAATGCTTGCCAGAGGGAAAACACAGTATGGTATAAATCCGATATCCAACTGTAACTGTGTGTATTAACAGCAACTACAACTGCAATTACAGTGCCATTACAGTACAAAAGAAATTTACAATAAACTCATAAACTGTCACACATTGCTTTCACAGCAGTGCCTAAATTCCTCAGGTGCATTGCATTGATTTAATTTAATGGCACAATGCACCAGAGATATAATCAAGCTGTTCTGAGGCATACCTCGACAGAACTCTGCAGCATACACACCCCAACAGACTTGATTTTCACTGTACATATGACATATTTGCTCCAGTTAATATGTTACAGCTATTCTTCCTGAGCTACATATAAAAGTACATACATCCCTTCTCAAATAAATATTGGAGACACAAACTGTACCAGACAATCTTGAACACAAGTGTATATGCAGAGACAGACAATATATTGGACATAGAGAGGTGAGACAGCAACCACATATTTTTTTTTCTTCAATTTTGCAGCATACAAAATACCATAAAGAAAAATGTTTCGAAACTCATAATAGGAAAAAACAAAACTATTGAAAAAACAATGGAAATGTATTTGCAACAGAACACATACATGTCAAAATTGTATTTTTTCAGAACATTTCACTACATTTATCACACCCAAATATTGTAATTAATTGTAATTTAAAAAATGCATTGCATTAGATACATTTTCAGTTATTTCTGGACCTAAACCTAATTATGATAAATGCACTGTGCTACAAATTGAATCTCCAAAGGGTACAACAAAATCGACGAACAGCTCAATAGATGTCTTTGGTTTACGTAGTCTACATTCACGAAATTCAACTTCCGGGATTGGTCCGGTGTCGCCGGGAAATTCTGCTGGATGTCACTATTTTCGTCCGGGTTCCAGTACCTTCCGTTTACTTTGTGTTGGAATTTTAAACTCCAGTCAATTGATGAGGACCAAAATTACTCAGATCTCTGAAAGGTACAGCTAGACAGCCAGCTAGACTATCTGTCCAATCTGGATTTTTTGTTGCACGTCCAGAGTTTAGCACCGCCCATGACGATTGTGATTGGTTTAAAGAAATGCCAGTGAACCAGCGCACGTTTTTCTTCCATCCCGGACTGTTGTGTGGACTTGCCAGACCCCCCTCCGCAGCCGGGTGAAGGAAGGTCTGGCAATGCGAGTCTATGGTGATTATAACCCTAGAAGCATGGAAAACGTTACGAATGACTTTTTTTTTTTTTTTTTACAGAAAGCTACAACCAGGAAATTAAGTGTTTAGAGAATTACTTTACCAATATTGCAGGGTGGCCTCAATCTATTTGAGGTTTTCCTTAAAACAGAAAATCTTAACCTTGCACAAAAAGCATCACATATACTTACAATTGTTTAAAATCTGCACTTTAATTTCTTTTGTTATGTTCCATTATGTGCATGTGCATCTTTGTACTTGTGTACTACAATTACTTATAACATGGGAGTGACTTCCTGAAGATATATTTATTGTTGTTTTATTACATAACTCAAAGTACAAAGCTAAATGATGAACAGTTGCAGTCAAACAGTAGAAATTATATTTCCTCTGAAATGACAATAACACTGTATTGATTAAACAGTGATAGAATAGCAAAATGCCTTGTCTTTGGGGATGATAGATCATCTCCATATGTGAACAATAACTCGGTTTTCAGTTTGCAACTATGTATGATTGCACAAGCCTCCCAT
>NC_045755.1:10607377-10628860 GCF_008692095.1 Etheostoma spectabile | reverse complement strand
GACCCGTGTTAACACTACATCCGACTGACATGGCGACTCACAGATGTGGGAGATGAGGTTTCGACCCACTGAGTCACATCTTCTCTGCTTCTGTCTTATACATAAACATGATAAACAGTGAGTGATGTGACCTTATCCATCTTTGTGCATGTGCTCCTCTGTGTAAGGGTGTTGCTGCACTGCACGCTCAAAGAATGAAGGTTTTTAAGGCGTCTTTGATGCTCGTTTTGCGTGACACGTTTTATTGATTGAGAATAATTGTTAGTGTGGAAATAAACTTTTTCCCTTTTTTGTAATGTGAGATGTGCATTTTAAAAACTGGCAGTTATGCAGTATACATATTGAAAATGTAAAGTTTAATAGACCTGACAAGCTTACAATGTGTGTACATAAAACTCATCAACTCAGCTTTTCTACTGCGCGGAGTTACAGCAAGCTGCCATGTGAATAAGCAGTTTAGAAAAAGACCAACAGAATGACTGATGGATGGACAAACTTTGACCGACTTTGCCATCGAAACATAAGCTTCTGGACCCCTTTCAGTTAAAGATGAGAAGCTCAGATATCTTGCAGGAACCTAGAGTAGAACTTGCTCTCATGCTTTGTAGAGCCTTTTGAGGTGGTTTGGCTATCTGATCCACTGTAGAAGTATTCCAGGCACAACTAAGCTGAGACCTGAAGGCAGTCTCAGAACTCGCTCCAGGAATTATGTATATTTCCCATCTGGCATGGTAATGCCTTTGGAGCTGGAGGACGTGACTGGGGGAAAGGCGAAGTACATATGGGCAACCACGCTTAGCTTGACCCTGATAAGAAAACAGAAAATTAATGGATGGAGAAAAGATTGCGTGAGAAAATAGATGGATGGATGGATGGATAAGGCTTGAACAAAAAATGAAGTATCAGTTTGTATCATTTTATACATGCATTTTTAGGCATCTTAGTGGTGCAGTCACTAACTTAAAAAAATCCCATTTTTCATCTACCATATGCTCTGTGTTTTTACGCTTGCTCTGTAGAAGTGTATGCATGAGATAGACCAACAGTCATCCAACAGTGGTTCCCTGCACAGCCACACACGACTCAGCATCTCATCTTTGACTAAATCCCATTCTACCCACTCTTCAGAAAGTGAAATATTTATCTTGTCTTTTCCACAACACTGAACAGTAGTTGACTTGTGTTGCTAAATTATGTATTTATTCAACACAAGTGGACACATTTGAATGTTTTTTTTTGACCAGCCGGATCAAACTGCTGCCATTAAAATGTATGAGAGGGCAGGATAGAGCTCAGAGAAGATGAGAAATGAATGGATGGAAAGGCAGCAGACAGAAATGCATAGAAAGAGAGGGAGTGGGAGGATGAGAGAGACATGGGAGGGATGTTATTAAGCAGTTCCCAATGGACAATCTCAATATATCTTTGCAACACAACACATTTTTCAAAATGAAAAGTCTTACTTAGTAAATACTGAAATGTAAAATTAGTTAAAAAACCCAGCTCCTGGGTTGTGTGTGTGTGTGTGTGTGTGTGTGTGTGTTTGTAGTTGACATGAAAGGATGAGATTGCCATGCCATTCTTTCGAACTGCTGACTCCTCAATTTCCTCTAGTATTTCTACAATTTTAATGATTGGCAAGAAAAAATTAAATTTGTTTTAAACGGTGCCCCAAACTCTAAAAACTCATATCACTGTATTTCTTTGTTAAATTGCCGTTGTAAAGATTTTGTCTGTGACTGTTTATTCCTCCGTTTTTTAAATCAGCATCAATTGATTTTGATTTTGGCAATTTGGGAGCAATGGAGCGAACTGAAAAAACAGATTTTCACCTTAAAAAGTTGAATATGTTAGCGAACAGTTATGTATTAATGCATCCAGGAGAGAGATCAACATTAGCCTTCAAGTCATTTTTCTGGCTTCCTAACGAAAGTCCATAATTTACTCTCATTTTAGCTCGGTTTTCGACCAACTCCAAAGGGGAACAGCTCCCTCTTTAGCAGCTGACTGTTCCACTTTGTTTACCAGCTAGCTTTGTCTGTCTGCCATTTGGTGCTTAGCAAGTATTGTGGATTATCTGAGCTTATTTGGCTGAAAATACAGCTGACTGCTGCGACTGGAAATGAGGGTGATGAGAGATGTGAGAATGAACTGAAACACTAAAGTTGCGGGCCATAAAACCAAAACAAAGAGCTGGAATTTGCTTTAACACTCCCTGAAACTAAGGCTTACTGCAGAGTTACAGAATTATCTATGTTTGTCACTATGATTCACCCATTTAACATAACACATTCATTTATTTTGCTGTTGAAATAGAAATACTGATTAGTGCAGCTTTAACTATGATCTGTAACAAAGCTGTAGCTTGCACACATAGCATTCCCAAAGGTAGCATCACTTCCATGCAGTGTCTACAGATGCATGGTTCCTGAATGGCTGGTCCGTTTCAATGCAAGAAACACAACAGAAAAGGATAAATAGGAGAAAGTTAGGAAGATGGTAACTTAACTCTCTGGTTACCTAGCAACCATTCTTAGTCAGAAAAAAACCTTAGCCCAGCCAGATTGCTTGGCTGGGACTTACTGTGTTTAATGAATGCCCAGTTACACTTGGAAAAACAGAAAAGTGGGAGTGTGTCTGAACACTAAAACCTGCAGTGGGGAGACAAATCTCTGAACAGCAATCCCAAAATAGTCTATGTACTTTCCCATCTATGGATTGAAACAACAACTTCACACCAGATTACACAAGCTATATGTTCAGTGAGACTGGGCTTGTGATGTTGCGTACAACCTGAAATACTACATACACTAAGAAACCTGGGCAGATAAATACATGTTCAGCAACAGCGGTCGCCATCTTTCCTCTATCTTCAGTCTGTTCTATTCGTCAGCAACCGCTACAGTCAAACCCCTTTTGATACACTGAAAAGCAGAATATACTGTAACATGGGTATTGAACAAATATTGGACGACTTGTACATAATACAATTTCAACAAATGGTATATCATCATTAAATGAATACTTATGGCTTCTAATGTCATCCAAAGAGCCAAAAATAAACTGTTTTGCTTACTGGTAATCAATGGACAGGGGAAGGTCATGATACTTGTGCATTGTCTGCAATGTAGGGTGGATTGTATGTTGTATGTGTGTGAAAAAGTCTCTGTGTTTAATGTTGTTTACAGCAGCATAATGTAGTACTGATGCCCAAGACAAATTTCCCTCAGGGGACAATAAAGTTATCTTGGTCTTGATCTTGATCTTGGAAGGAAAGTGGTCAGCTACAGATAAAACACATGTAAATGTAAATTCAGTCAACTGTCATATCGTTCATTTAACTCTATCTGCTCTTTTATCTCCATTTTTCTTGGCAGCAGCTAATGCTGACAACACTTACATTCTGTCACCATACTGAAACCTTATCTTCTGACTCATTTCATTTAATATTAAAGTATTTTTTTTGCTTCAGAATCCAATCCAACGTCAGTGGAACAATACTGTTTCTTCATCTGGAAACTTGTGTCCATCAGCTGTTTCAGCAATGCAAACAGTGCAACCACACAGCTGTACATTGTTGTGTGTCTTTTAAGGCCTGGAGGGTCCTTTAGAGCCCAAAATTGAAAGAAATGTATAAGTGACTGTGAAAAAGGCTGAATCAGAACTTATCTGTGATCATGAAAGACGTTTCTACAATAGGCAGCTGAATCAGGAAAAAAGGCTTTTGAAAACAGTCACATAACGAAACAACAAAAAGACAGATAAACAGCCACACACACTGACACAGACACTTAGTTGGGGCTGCAGACATGCTCGCAAGTATGTTGCTGATTGAGGCTGATTGAGCGTGAGCGAGTGCACTGGCAGGAGGCCAACAGTTTTGGGGAAATTACCAAGATGAATGGCACATCGCCTGTCAGCTTTTCTGGGACAAGATGCCCCGTTACTCGCGCACACACGCGCGCACACACACACACGCACACACACACACACTGCTTTTTCTGTGACAGGAGGGAGGAGATAGGGGACAGAACAGATAAAAGCCTGAATTGTGGTGCATTTCAAAGTGAACAATTCCTCATTTTTCATCAGACGTTTTATAATTGTGCTGTCTCATTTGCCATCTGAGAGATAAATGACAGATAGTTGGTGGATTTGATTCAAAGGGCAAAATGAGCAATATATTTGACAACAATAGACTAAAAATAAGACTTCCCAATTGCATTTCAGACTCTTCAAATAATAATACAAGTGCTTGATGTGCCATTTTAATACATTGTGTGTGCCCAATTGAAGCTCTGTGTGTTAAAGATTAAAAACCAAGTTCACAACAAGTAGAACATATTTGTGTCTTTGTTTTCTTCAAATCTCTGAGGGTGGATGGTGCTTTTCTCTGCTGTCTTCTGAATGTCAAAACACAAAAGTGCTGTTTTTAGAGACAAATTCTACATCTCCTTTTCTCTACTAGTTTCTTTCTTACTTTTCCCACGTCATTCTAACCCCTCACTTTCTGCCTTGACATGAGTAAAAAAATAGAAAGGAAATGAAAGAGACCACCTCCTCAAGACAGTGGGAGTGAGTGGCGTTCTCTGGAGGGACTGAGCAATACGTCTGCGGTGGTTGCAGAAGCTTTCTGGCATCTGCTCAGTGTTCCAACGCCACTATAAAGATAATTCTGATACAGGAGGTATAAACAGTTCCATTCTGCATCTTTATCGTGAACACAGACCCAGGTAGTTGGCCGCTATCGTCATCGTTGTGTAACACTTTGGATGCAACAGACAAAGATAAGCCAACAGAGAGGAGAGAGAGTGTGTGTAGGATGTGTTGGGAGAACAGAGCACAGTGATCCATTGCTCATGAATATTTTAAAAGACCCCACGTTATAATAAGAGGAAATAAAATGAAGACACTAGTACCGCTAAAGTGGGAGGATCTTAAAGAAATCAGGACATGAGGACACACTGAGACTAATTCCCATAGAGGGACAGATTTAGAGTTTTTGTTTGTCATGTTCCAAAAGACAATTTTCCCGTTATTTCTGTAGTTAAGCCTGAGCACTTACTGCACTGTGAAACTGCATACTTCTTTCATACATAGAATTATCAAATCCTGTTTTACATATTTAAAAAAAAAATTGTTATTGTTCTTTTTTAACTCTGTCTCTTGTTATGGAGTAGCAATATTTAAATTGCCGGAGCACCCCTTTAACATCACTGATATCCAAGGCAACAACCCTTGACCATGGAGGCAACAGGCTGGATTATTTCTTTGCTTTGACTATGCTGGAGGAGATGTTCAGATTATAAAGATTTTTGTTTTGTTTTTGTTAAGTGATAAAACATGATGGCACTCAACAAAGATTACATTACATTATCACATTACATGTCATTTACGTTACGCTTTTATCCAAAGCGACTTGCAATTGCTATATATATATATATGTGTCAGAGGCCACATGCCTCTGGAGCAGCAAGGGGTTAAGTGTCTTGCTCAAGGACACATTGATTGATGTATCGCAGTGGGAATGGAACCCACACCAAAGGCATGTGTCATATCCACTGCGCCATCACCACCACAATGATGAGCTTAATACACACAATAAATTAACACAACAGTAATAGTACATTTAAAATTTTAATATACAGTTTTGAAGATAAAGTTCTTTGATAACCAAAGGGACAGTCATTTGGCTATATAAAAAGCTATTTAGAAACCAGTGACTAGACTTAGAGACAATAGTGGTCGTGTGCTTACATTTCCAGGTATCAAATACAGACACAACTTGCTGAGAGTGAAGAGGATAATCACAAAATTCAGAATAAATGTCTCACTGACTGATTTACAAGAATCACTTCATCAATAGTTTGAACCACGTTACTACACACTGAGCCATTTAGAATGAGCTATACTCCCAGAAAAATGCAGGAAAAAAAAGAAATCAGTTTTTAGGAGGTCAGTTTACACTTCACACTCGCATCATGAAAAAAGTGGGTAATCCAGACTCCAGTAAGATCGCTGGACAACATACATTGGTAGAAACTGGGCTGGTGCAAGGGCATATAAACTGTGCTCCCTAAACAAGTCAGCCCACAATAGCCTGATAGTGATGGGAATAAAATGAGTTGTCAAACAGGCTGCAGGGCATTGTGTTGCAGTAGTGCTGTGTTTTTGCCAATTTCCTCTATTAAGTTGAAGAACTGCAGCCAAGCAGAGGCTACATCCACCTGGAGCTCATAAACTGTAGTTTGGTAAAGCCAAAGGGTTGCTGCTTTTAGCCCTGGCGGGAAAAAACAACAACCCTTTATTCGCATTTTCTCACTCTGCGAATATATTTTTAGTATGACTGGCCCTGGGTGCTGTCAAACCTTTCGTGATTTATGTTTTGTAGTAAAATTCTTTTCCCTATATTGATGGAGCCAAGGGCAAACTGACCTCCACACTAAGAGAGACACCCAGAGATAGTGTGCTACTACCACAAGAGCACAAGAGACAGACAGAGAGAAGGTGTTTGGCAGTGCAGAATCGTACGCAAAGGATTCATCGCAATATACATTATACCAATGAACATCACACCTGGGTCATCACAGAGTACACCACTATTCACTTTAGTTATAATTATGTAAAGCTATTGGATTTTTCAATAAGTTTAACAAGCAAAATAAAGACTATTTGGTTATCCCCTGAAGCCCTCTACACACTCCTGCCATAATACCATCTGTACTAAATGTTTAGGCTGTTCAGTTTTCAGTATAACTTCAATAACCTGCATTGTAATAGTGATTTAGACCTTGTTTTGACCCAGATCTGATTGGTAGGATTAAGAAAACAGATTTACAGTACAATACACTTGTAAATTTATACACTGTGAAAAACATTGCATTGGTTCTCCTTAAAAACTCAAGTAGTGAAACTGCAAAAGGCATTAGAGGTCAAGAAACAACACGTTTTTGGCCCTGTCAAATTCATCCTTGAAGCCCCACCCCGCTTTAGTTACTGTTGCTACCCCTGTAACGCTTTCTATTCTCACACGGCACATATGCAGTTTATAACAATAACAGAGGCAGATTTCTCCACAACCTTAGTAATTGTTGACACAATAGATCCTTCATTTCAGACAGAGGTGGAGAAACGCGGCCTCTCATTTCTAGCTGGTGAGTGTCCATTTTACCAGGTGAAATAAGTGTAGTTAGTACATAACTAAGCTAACATTAGCAGCGTGAGTTGGTTGAAAACACTGTCGACGCCGCTAACTTTTCAATCTTTTTGCCTGACACATTTTAAAATGAGAACCCTGTAAAAGGGGTCCTAAGTACGCACTTGATGGCTACATACATGATATGCTAAAAGACTGAGGCTAAAGTTGCATGTCGCTGGCATAAAGTCAGCTAGAGTTGTGATTGGACAATCGCTGTTTAGGGAGGGATTTTGCAAACAGTCAAATGAAGTCTTGCCTTTGAGTTAATTTACACACTTGTGGTAGCTCTTTGTTTCACAGTTCAGGAACTGAAAAAAATAACTTGAACTTTCTATTTACTAGAATCTATACATTGATTAAGTCCATTGGTTGAAATATACAATTCCCCTTATAATTATAATCCAGTAGTTGTATTTACAATATAATTCTGCAGTATTGGAATTTTTTTTGTTATTGTAATGTAATAATGTTGTAATTACCAAGTAAATTATAGCTAATTACTCTCCTTGTTAATATGTTACATAACATAATTACCAGTAATTATATTTCTATACCAATGTAATAATACAAATATGTGCAGACTAGTATTGCATCTATTGAATGTTACAAGTAATCAGCTTTTCATTTATCAGTCCTTGCAAACAATGAGTAATTACTGCACTGTAAAATAAAGAGCTACCATACTTGTAAGTGTCAAACAACGTCCCTAATAATAAAGGCAGTATTTTTTAAAGATTCATGCAAATCTCTAAACTGTGTCTATGGCAGCCCAGTAAAATTCTACATTGATTTTTTTCTTCTTTTACCCCTCAATTGTTCATGTATTCCAACGACAACTGCTATCTGTCTTCTTGACCAAAAATATAGTACGCAGCTCAATTACTTGTGATTCCAAGTCGAACCGATGGATTGGTTGTTTACAGCGCATTCATCATAAGAGCACCAAAGAAAGTGTACAGTATATATACAGCCCAAAGTGTAAGGCGTAACATGATACAACAGTGTAGTGCAGATATTTATTTTCAGTCAAGTCCATCTTGAGTCCATACCTTTTAATTATATTCCACGGTGTTATGTTCCATAACATTTCACTCTATTCATTTTCACTCTATTCAATTTAATCTGTCGTGTTTCATTTGATTCCATTCCACTCCATTCAGCTCTAATTGGATTTCAATTAGTCTATTCTGAACCTTTAAATTCTGCTCAAGTCCGTGTTTATGTATCTCTGAGACCAGCCCAGTTGTGTTTGAGTCACCTGGATATTTTTTGATATACAGTGTACATTTGGATTCCTCAATCATCTCTCCTCTCTGTGTTTTCCTCATGAAAACGGTCATTACTGCAGACACCCTGCGCAAGTTTAATTATTGAAAGACTTGATCCCATGTGTGCAGCATTACACAAACTGTCCATTTACAGCTCATGTAAATTGAGTCCTGTATTTTTAAAGGCAGTGTCAGCCCACATGTTTAGCTGGATGCTGTATATGAATTATTATACAAGGTTGCAGTCTATGATTAATTAGCCAAGTCTCCATGATGGCAACAATGACACATTTAGATGGTGATTGGCATTGATTATGTCTCCTTTAAGATATACAGTATAGTTTCCCATACATTAATATTATTTATGGGGGCCAAATACACTTATCATCACAGACGGTTTTGGTAACTTTAACAGAACATATTGTCACATATTCTGTGCAATCATTTACTGTACATTGTACAGTATACATAGTGTATCATTATTTTTACCTGCCACTCATCACATTAGGGCCAGTTTTGTGTGATCTAAATACATGATGAACCTAATTTAACCTCTTGTGAAGAACCACACATAAGACAGGTTAAGAGGCCTCCCAACTGCCATAAGATATTTAGGCATACAAAGTCTACAACACACAGGTCTGTAACTTTTAAAAGTTTCAGTCAGGGTTATGTACTGACCCTGTTTTAGGAGCATCCCAGGGCATGAGTGAAAGAAGATTTAGCTTTTTTGTTAGCTTACCTTGGAAATTAGGATAATGTAGTACTGCAAATGTACCGAATTATTGTTAGGAATGAAAGTTGAAGATGTAGGACACTGGCTGAATGTGATTATTCAGTGTCCAACTTAGTTCATGCACCCATTTAAAAATGTGACTAGACTAGGTAAGGCAAATCTCTCCTAGCTGAGTCTGCCAAAGGCTAATAGCAGGCTAGTGAAATCTCCATCCCTGATGAGGAATGTCAGTTTAGCAGTTGGAGCCAGCAGGTGTGTAGTTACTCAGCTCCCTGCGGATGGTGCTGAACGGCGACAGCTCCAGCTCGGTGGTGCACTCGTGTTCGTTATCATCACTGGCGGTGGCTGAGGAGGGCTCGTGGTTACAGCAGCAGCAACAGCAGCAGTCCAGGAAGGCCCTGCCCAGCGGGCGACACAGGAGAAGCAGCAGCGCCGGCGTCACAGCGGCTCGACAGAAGAGCAGCAGCTGGGAGAGGAGATGGAGCACAGACATGGTGTGCTCAGGAACGCCGGCTGCCATGTACGCAGAAACTATGTTGCAGATGTTCTCAGGCACCACGCACGCACCATAGACAATTGCCAGCGCCACAACGGTGCAGTTCATCTGGCTCTCCAGCCGGATCTGCTTCTTGTTGCTGCGAACGCTGGCTTGTTCTGCACGCCGGATCTTGCGCGCGGTCACCAAGGAGCACCCAATGGTGAAGAGGGTAGGGAGGCAAAAGTAACAGCCGAAGCACCACCACAGCCGAGCACCCTCGTAGGTCAAGCCCAGCACGTAGAGCATGTCAGGAAGTGAGGTGGATATCCTAATAATACAGCGTTCAACGGGAGGCTCGTCTGGGATTCCTGTGTCCTCTGCCACCAGCTGTCTGATGAGGAGTTCCGGGAGGGCCAATAGGAGAGCACCAATCCAGATGACAGCTAGCTTAGCGGTAGTGGAGGTGCAATTCTCGATCATCTCATAGTACATCTGGACGTTGGTGGCTGCACGGAAGCGGTCAATGCACAGAGCGCAGAGGGTGAAGGTGGTCACACCAAGGGAGGCCACCTGAGGGAACACACAAAGACAAATTCTTACATCGTTCATCAGAATCACAGTCCTTTTAGTCATAGTGTACAATGCATGTATAATCATTTACTTGATTGACTCATGGTGCCTCAAGAATGCTGTTTATACTTTATGTATGAAGCGACACAGGACTGTAGGCGAGAATAGTTTTAGAGCTTGTGCTAACAATAGCTTCATAGAGATAATCTACAATCATTTCAACGACCAGATGGGCTGCATTTTTTTGTGGTTGTGAGTTCCCAGTGTTAAAGGAACAAAAGAATAACAAGGAACTGACAAAATGATCTTCAGTGTAGAAAATGTCGGACAGTATCTTGCAGAATCTCAAGGAAGGGCTGCTGCATCACACAGAAACAAAGGCCTTTCCACTAGTTGATAAATCAGCCACCACCACGTAGATAAACAGCACGGCACATAGAAAAGGCCTTTTGGTGCAGCTAACACTGGTGTAATTACAAGCAGTGGAGTAACGCAAGCACAATGGCAGGCTGTAAGCTGCTGTTAGCACTGTGTAGAATCCCTGAATGTGTGTATGTGAGAAAAGAGAAACCACAGACAGAAATAGAGACCACACAGACACGCAGAGCAAGGGAGTGACAGGGTGGATTAAATAGCATTGCACTTGTTTATTCTGACGTATTTTTGCACCTCGTGTTCAATGAGTTTTACCATTTAACACATTTCCTAAACATTACCCTTTTTCTGGTAATGTTTAATTTAAAGTCTTCATGTAATTAAGCTAATTGCGTGCCATTGCCTCCACATTCACGATGTAAAAAAAGTCCTCAAATTGTCAGAGAGCTCACAAATTTCCTCAGCATGTGAAAGCATCTGTTGGATTAGCAGTCATTTTGGCCGAGTGTGCACAGTCTGAAAAACCTTCTTCTGCAGCTGAGTGTGTGTGTGTGTGTGTGTGTGTGTTTGTGTGTGTGTGTGTGTGTGTGTGTGTGTGTGCGGACGTCTGTCCTTACATGAACCAGTTCCTTCTATGATTTTTTCTCCAGCACTAAAATCTGCCAGAACAGCCACTGATCCCCCCACCCCCCATCCTCCATCTTGTCTCACCTTTGCTTACCTTTCTCCCTATGACTCTCACTAATCTCTTCTCTTTTGAACTCTCCCTTCTCTCCTCACACTCTTTTCCCCCTTTTATACATCCTTCCTTGCCTCCCTTCATATCAAATGTAATTACAACAGCAAGCTTCCCAGATGGCCCCAGTGAGCCAAGGCTTTAGTGCTCCAAACACTTCCTGGACAGATATAGATGTAGACTGCAAGATGTTCTGTGTATCTAGGCCTTACACACACACACACACACACACACACACAATGACCCTGTGACACACATGATTGCCTATCCAGGCTAATGAATGAAACAGCGAGGGGTAAGTGAGGTAGATAAACCATCAACATGCTTCAGCGCTCTGGACGGTAACTGTAACCGATGTGACTGTGTTCTGGACCCCAGCGTTTTTTTTAATCTGCCGCTACACTACAATTTTGTAAGTATCATTGTGGCAAATTGTTTAGAAATTTGAACAAACCAGAACAGTTTATTAACTTTTTAAGTGATTTTCCCCAGAGCAACTTGGAATATATTTAAGCCAAGCATGTTTATGTGAGTGGTTATTTCACACTCTTGACTGATTAATCCTTTAGGTGCTTTGGGCAGGTTGTCGAAATTGTGAGTGCACTTGGCAGATGTTGTCATCTTACACGTACCCATGCTTGGAAAGCCTGGCACTCAAAATCTATCTAATCATCAATGTCTGCTCTTGTTAAATTCAAGGATTTGCATTTGTTTTGACTGCACTAGCAAAAAAAATGTTGGATCAAAGGAAGATATTTTGTTAAAACTGTCCAATAAACAGCTTACTTCTGAGTTTGTGGGATCACTTGTAGTGTAACTGAGCAGCAAATGAAACATTCATGAAGGCATGATGCATGTAGGCCTTGCAGTAAACACACTCAATTTACCACCATCTGACACGTTATAAACATGGTGAATTGTTTACGACATAGAGTTTAAACTGATGGCACCTTGACCCAGGGAATAAAAACAAATTCCAATGCAATTTATAATATCTAGAAATATATATTTAATGTTTTTTGTGTTATATCCATGGACAGATGAGTGTCTCTCTGGAGCTGTTATGGCACTAAAGTTTAAACAGGATTCTGACAGCCTCTCCTCATCTCCATTATAAATAAAATACAATAATTCTGACCCACAGCAATTATGCTCACTTCATTCTCTGACTCATCCATCCGTGTGGATACCGTTCACTAAAATGGCTCTCTGCTTTTTATTTCTACATCCCACTACACAGCTAACACACTATAACGCTGTCTTAGAAATATATTTTAGTGTTTTAATGGAGAACCATGGGGTGTTTTTGACAGCTGGTTCTTATCAGTGAAAAAATGTTTTAATTGGCCCCTGCACATTGGCCCTACATACTGTACATCCCTAGAAAATAAAGTTGTCATTTATTCTAATAGTTAAATCATATTGCGACCCACTTCTTTATCTGTAAACATGCACACCAAGCACACCTGTATTCTTATATGTGGTGGCTTTAAGTGAACACACATACAAAAATACCCATCCAGTACACATGGACAGGTGCTTGCACACAGTGAATATTTCATGGCTTGAACAACAGAGCTGGAACGGCTTTAAAGGCTGTCATGAAGGACCCCGGTAACCCAGCTTTGATCAGCGTGTCGGGGTGGAGAGCGAGGGCTAGATGAACAAGCATAGCTTTGAGAGGAGATGAGAGAGAGAAAGAGTCCAAGAGTCAGGCCTGGTGGGGTGATGAAGCTGTGTGCATTTGTTGGAAGGGGGTTATGCAAATGAGTGACAGAGAAACAGGGACAGAAGAATGGAAAAATGAAAAAGAGGGGGTGGGAGAAAGAAAGAAAGAAAGGAAGAAAGAAAGAAATGAGTGAATAGAAGACAACAGCAGCAGAAGACATTAGTGAGTAAGAGACAGTCCAAAGTGACAGGAAGAGAGAAGTAAGCCTCGACAGCTTCAGAATGATTAACAATGTTAATGTGGCATTTCTTCCAGATAGCTGCTTTGACCCTGTCATGTTCATTTACCTACTGGCAACATGGCAGGTCTGCTCACCTCGGGGCTGGAAATGTTGCCCCTAAAATATTATCCTTTAAATTGTACTACTTATATGAAAACAAAAACAAAATGTAATTTTGGGAAATAAGCCTATTTGTTTTCTTGTTGAGAGTTAGATGAGAATATACTACTATACACGTCTGTACGCTTAATAGCATCTCACTTATCAACAAGTCATAGCTCAAATTTTTGTTGTGGTGTTATATGAAGTATAATTATAAAGAGTTGTTTTTAATATATACTGTTTTTGTATGTATTTTGTTACTTTTGGACTGAGGCTGGCTAACTGTTTTATGCTAAGTTAAGCTAACTTGCTGTAGCTGTGTATTAATTTTGACATGAGAGTGGTATTGATTTTCTCATCTAACTTTCTGGAAGAGAATAAATATGTGTATTTCCAAAAATTGTTTTGTGAATCATCTGTAAAACCATCTCCTTCGACCGTCTAAATTTGCAAACAAAACTGTTGTTGAAAAATGACCTCTCAAACAGATGATATACAGTTTGTGAAGTACCATTTTTCCGCTTCATATTATACATTTCTTCTCAACCTTGGACTTCAAGGACTAAAAAAGGCCATAAAACATAAAAAGGCCTTTCATCCACAACACATGTCTGACCGTCTATCTGCGCAGCAGGTGACAAAGACATTTTCCCCTGGTGCTGTTTTTAATAACGGCCCATTAACTTCCTGATTAAAGGTCTTGTGAGCTGGTGGCACAATGGCCTCATTTTATTAATTGGGTTTTAACAAAGACTGGTGGAGCCTGTGCAGGCATACTGTGACTACAGCCACTGTCAGATGTAATGGGTGTTATCAAGTGATGAATGGGCTAATGTGGAGACACAACAACAACAACACACACACACACAGACACACACACACACACACACACACACACCACACACCACACACCACACACACACACACACACCACACACACACACACACACACACACACACACACACACACTCTTATAGCAATGACCAGAAGACATGGGTTATTCAGCTTCAGTCCATTTCTAGATTAGATGGTGACCCAGTGTAGGCTCCAGCAGACCATAACTCAACCACAGAGATCCTGTCACTGACAGCCACCATCCGTCTAACAGCTGGCGGTGTGTCTGGGAAGACAGAAATCTAATTTTTGTGAGCATCACACCACACACACACACACACACACACACACACACACACACACACACACACACACACACACACACACACACAGTATGTGAGTATGTGTGTGCATGTAAACATTAATGCAAGATTTCTACAATGTGTGTGTGTGTGTGTGGGGGGGGTGTGGCTCTCTGGAACATACCATAGAATTCACAAATAAGTAAAGCGAGCACTCACAAATCTTTGTTTCTCTTTCTTTTTTTTCTTCAATTAAATTAATAGCAACCATCCATAACAGTATTACTATTTAGTAATATTGTGTTTCTCTATCTGTTGCTTTCTGCCTTTTACAGTAAAATACAGCGTTTCTGAAGCAGTTTTTTCACAAAATAATGTACATTTACTTTCAATTAAATCACATTCTGACCTGCGGCTGACTTCCCACTGGACATTAAATTATTTATAATGTATTCTGCTCTCAGTGTACAGTAGTTGACGGTCCAATCCTAGGTCATTGATCCATGTCTAAAAGTATAATGCTGGCGGCAATACAAAATGAAGTAGCTTTCATATTCTCTTCTATTCTAATAAGGCTGGCCACAAGCCGGTTGGTTCCGCTTTAAACTGAAACTGGTGTTCATTTTCTTTTGGCCAACACACCTAATTCAAAATGGTAATCATCCAATGAATATTTGATATGTACATGGATAATTATCAATTTGTCTAATTGCATCCAACAGCAAGCCTAATCTTTGCTTCATGCTGTTGTGTGGTCTTGTCTAATCATTCAAAACACAATATCCACTCATCCACGGACAAAGAGCTGACTGAATGGACTCACCATCATGCATTATGTAGAGTCACTAATTATATACCCTGAATAATTTACATATCTTCCAATTAACTATCATTTGCGTGTCTGATGGACGGGCTGAGGAACGGAGAGGGCATGAGACCAAGTGTGTGTACTTAGTTTGTGTTTATGTGTTGTGTCTAAACTTGTATTGTAACTGTATGTGTGCATTTAGCGTATAAGCACAAATGTGTGCCACATTCTGTGTGTGTGTGTGTGTGTGTGTGTTCCCCCTGGGGCTTGCTTCTAATCACAGATAGCTGATGCAGAGAGATGTAAGGAGAGAGAGAGGATGAACAGCCATGGGCAGTGATCAGTGCAGAGAAGACCATCCCAACCATCTGGAGGATCAGCACACCCTATTGACTTTGTGCATGTGTATGTGTGTGTCTACAGGGACAGACAGACAGACAGACAGACACATGGTAATGGATGCATATAACTGTATATGGTAAGAGACTGGACCTTTTTTTGTATACTCTGTTGATATAAGAAGGGGGTGAAAATCTCAGGGATAGTAATAGTAATTGTATTTGGTGATTGGGGAAGTTGGTATTTCAGTGTTTGGATATGAGCTTCTGGATGTTACACAATCATCCACGAAACTGAATTCGTATTTCTGATTACAAACTTGAAAGTTTGTGTGTGTGTGTAGTTGTGAGTGTGTGTTAATGCACGTGCTGGGTGGAACAGTGAATGTGTCAAGCTGATGTGTTCCCTGCCATTACCACCAATTTCAACACAATATATGGATCTACCTCTGGCCCTCTGTGGCTCCATGTAGCCCTCTTCTCGTTTACTCCCTCTTTCTCCCAATCTATTGCTCTTTCACTTTCCTCAGCCTCTCTATCGCTCTGCTTCAATAGTCTGTTTCTCCCTCTCTCTCTCTCTCTGCCTGCTGAAGCCCACTGTACCACAGCAAAGACAGCCTACAGTTTCTGACTGCCAGCCATTGTACAGCACAGTAGAAGCCTGATGTATACAACACGAGGCACACACACTAAAGGTCATTATGGTAAAGAATTAGTTTTTGACTAAAGGGTTACTTAGAACTTCAGTCCTTTTAGTACACTCTTTAAGCAATAACATTTCCAAATAGTGACACTTAAAGACATATGTTATTACCAAATGTGTATTACATTTTCAAATTAGAAAACACATTTTGGCACATGTACTATCAATCAATCCATACAAGCCATTATATCTCAAACTACATAGCATACGGTAACAGTGATACGGCGGGACTGTTAGTGGAATTGCCGATATACCACTAAAAAGACAATGAGTCTCTAGAGAGGGGCTAGATGTATGTCCCATGATGGAGATTTGCAATTAGCTGTAAATCAGGTTTAAAAGAAGGTGTGAACACAGCCATCTTTGTCTACTAATGGAAGCAGTAATTAATAATTAAGAGACATTCATGATAACCATAGAAACAGTCTGTGAAAGCTGACAAAATGCCTTTTAATTCTATGTATATTGCATTATAAATTACAAATTCAGTACACACTTTTAAAAGTATGTCTACACATTCTATACATACGTTATGCATAGATGTAGGTAGGTACCACATTATTTAACAACCAGATATGTGTTGTCCATCTCATTTACTAGCATTGTTATAACAATATACTATACTTCTTCTTGTGAACACCTGTGTTTTTATGGTGCTGAACAATAAACATAGCTGTTTGGCATCAACCAATAAAGAGCAATGTTGCATAAAAAATAAACAATTTTGTATTACTTTTAGAGCTTAACATTCTTGCCAAACTGATTCATACAAAAAAACTATATTCAGGTGTAATGAGCCAAAAAGTTCTTTTTAAATCCCAGCTTTACAGCAGCATTCT
This sequence comes from Etheostoma spectabile, assembly GCF_008692095.1. Classification (NCBI taxonomy): domain Eukaryota; kingdom Metazoa; phylum Chordata; class Actinopteri; order Perciformes; family Percidae; genus Etheostoma; species Etheostoma spectabile. The sequence goes on along the minus strand of NC_045755.1, from coordinate 10,611,623 downwards.
TCTGAATAAACCTTAAAAAATAACTTATCCCCCCTTCTGGCTTATGAAATGCTTACTGCACTGGTTATTTGTTAATTTAGCCTACTTTCATGTCTTAATCTAATCAATTGCCAGGTATGAAAAAAAACAATTATTGCCCATTAGTTCTGCCTGAATTTTCTGCTCTGCATTACTGCCCAGCAGGGTCGTCTGCAATGACAGCAGCATGAAACAGGAGCGTATCTGAAATAATGCAAGCTGGCTGCAGCCCACATCTTTATTTTGTGCAGTATTTCCTACTGCCGTGTTTTCTCACATCTCACACCTAAAATGTCTTTCTCTTTGAGGTTTGGACGATTCCACGCTCTATTAAAAACTGAATAAAACAAAGGTTCCTGAACGCAGCATGATAGGAGACTCCACTCTCAGGGGACGGTGATGCATTATCTATACCACTTTATGATTATGCATGCATGGATACGTCAAGTTGGGTTTAATTTTTGTGTGAGAGTGTGTGGTTGTGTCGACTCAAGCATGTGTGACTATGTACGTCTTTATTTCAGGCCAAATGATGATATTCCCCATGACTGAATTTGGGTTAAGTGAAGAATGAAGTCAAGTCAATTCATAGTGTGTGTGTGTGTGTTGTTGTGCGTGTTTCCCTGTTCCACAGGGAGAAAGTGAACCCCAGGCTGCGTTACTCACCGCTGTGCACTGCATGCACACACACACACACACACACACACACACACACACACACACACACACACACACACACACACTGTGCATGAAGAATAGTCATTTGGTCTATGCACTTCAGTAGGTTATTAAAATGATTAAATAAGATCCTGTGGTTCTTGGGCAGGTCATGTGTAATCATTAAAACATACTGACATACTGTATGCACTCACAATGTGTTTGAAAAGTATGTGGTCATTGAGGACAAAGCCTGGTGGCAAGATTGCAGCAAAGAATGGAATCTGCTTGGTAGCAATTTTGAATCATGTAGGCTGCTCCTATAATCAAACTGTACCCCACTTTCATGTGAATATGAGCAGGCTTGGTTGTGACTCAAAACCATATTTATATTTCTATACTAGTTGTGACCTATTTTCATGCAGAATTAGAGGTATGATTTTTAACTGAGAGGCTACATACCTGTATTTAAAAAGACCAGAGAAAAGGATTGGACTTAGGAAAGTCTCTTTCAGACTAAAATAAACATTGCTATGATGCAGCTCCAGAAACTGGTCTTCGCATCTATGTGTAATAAGAAGCTATGGACACTTCCCATTTTGTGAAAATCAAAGCTCAACATCTCCAAATTAATCGAGTATAGAAATTCTAGCATCAAGGTTGATTTGAGGATAATTCCATAATGTTCACCAGCTCATGTGATCACTTCATGATGTGACAGCCCTCCCTGTGGTCTCCAGAGGGCGGAGCTGCATGCTGGTCACCTGTTCTGGCTCACTGCCTGGCTGGTGAAGCTGGAGAACATCAGACTCTCTCGCTCTCCCCTGACATCTGAGTTTGATTACACTTGCTGTCCTCTTTTTGTTGAACCGTACAGCATCTCAGACGTCACTCATACTGTAGGTCCATTTCTTACAATTTGGTTAGATGCTTAATTTAGGATGTATTTGGGTTAAGATAAACCCTTTTTTAAAATAATGTGTGCTCTCCACACGCTTTGTCCCTCCTTTAGCCAGGTTTTGACAATGGCCATTCATAACAAGCTTAAGAGCCCTAAGCTGGAAATCCCTGTTTTATACAAAAGACATTCACCTTGCTGGCGAATCTGACACTTGTGTAATTGCAGTACACACACAAAAGGAAAGGTATCAACACAGTGTGAACAACCTGGCTGGCATCTATCGACTCCTCATGAACAGAAAAACAACAAGAGAGAGTAATGTAGGATGAAGAATCTGTTACCTATAATGTGTTTTATCAACTGTATAGTGTGAAAACAACAGGAGAAGAGTAAGTTAGAGTGAATGGGAGATCATACATCCTGGTGTATATTTATGAGAAGGTATGTGTGTGATGCCTTCGCCCCTTGAGGGCTAGGTTAGGCTGTCTCTCTCCAGCAGCAAGTGTACAAGTGACACACAGCGTCTCCTTGCTATTGGCTGAGGTGACATCCTATAGCATGTGTTCTTTCTGGCCAATCAGGGCTTAGAACCCTGAAACCCAACTCTTTAAGTCCATTTAGACAAGAAGAGTGAGACGCTTCATTTTTGTACCACAGTCTAACAGATTGTCTATTGTCACTATAGAGGTGTGATCACATTCAGCTGAGGTGGATGATGTTTGAGCCCCTGCAGAAGGCTATGCTGCCCCTTGCTTCAAAACTCCTCGACAATATGGAATAATTGTCTGATATATTTCAGAACAAAGTAAAATGCAAGAAAAAATAAAATAAATTTACCTCCACATAGGGCACCACTTTGCAGGTGAATTCCCCCAGCAGCCAGGACTTTGTCAGCTCATGAAAAACCACCATGGGCAGACAGAAGAAGATGAGCACAAAATCCCAGACAGCCAAATTGGCGAGCAGTGAGTTGGAGATGCTCTTCATGTAGTAGTTCTGGCACACGATGCACAGGATGGCAATGTTACCCGCTATCCCCACCAGGAAGATGACCCCGGACACGCAGGTGATCGCGTAAGCGCCGTAAGTCTCACTTGTAACCGGGTAAAAGGGATTCTTGATCTCGTCCCCGAAATCCTGCGAGCTGGGAGGGGTGATCGGCGTGGCGTCCCAGGGGTTCTCCTCTCTGAAAGTGAAGAACTCGGTCCTCCTGGTGAAGAGGTCAAAGGGCAGGTCGGTGGAGGTGAGGGCCACCGGCTTGGGGATGGGTTCCCACGGCGACGCGTGAGGCTGAGCCAAAACCCCCGAGCTTTTGTTCAGCCGGTTTCTCCCCCTCTTCAAGGCTTTCTTCTGCTCGTCTTTTGTGCCTCTCTTGTGCCTATCGCCCTCCTCGGGCCCCCCTCCTCCGTCTCCACGGCCTATTGAAGAGAGCTTAGCCGCATTGTAGTGTCCACCTGCTGGCGTCCCCGTACTACTAAAACCGCCATTCAACTTTATCCTCTTATTGTGGTGGCGCGTCGGGTCCCAATGTGAGACAGCGTTGGGATCCTCCACGGGTGTCACAGTCCTACTAAAGTCGCGTTTGCTGTGTCCAATTCGCCTTGTTTCTCCTGCAATCACCCTCTTCCAGGGGTGAGTGGAGTTAAGGGCCCCTCGGATAATTGCCCGCTGCGCCTGCATTTCCGCCGAGGACGCACCTGTGGCGTACCCCGACGAGAGCGCGCGGTCCCAGGCTTTGTTTTGATGACTCTCCCGGAGTGACCCATGTAAAGTCCTTGCAGAGTATGCGCTGGTGTTGCTGTCCTCTTTAGCTCGTACTTCTCCATTGTTTCTTATACATACTAATACATGCGCGTGGGCTAATAACACAAATAACGTCCTAGGCGGCAGAATCAGCATGGTCCAGGAATTATTGAGCGCTGTTTCAAGCCTCACAAGTGCCTCTTCATACCTCTGTGGCAGCGCGGGGATTCTCCTCCATTCAGTCAACACCCATGTTGGAAACAGCACAGTGGGGAGCTCACGGTTTCAAGTAGACGGCTACATTCATGATGTGAGCTCTGCAAACTTGTAAGCCAAGTTATATCCAAATTCTCTTGCCTTGCAGTATGCAGTAATCTCCAAATCGCCGCCTCACCCCGTCACTCCCGTTTCCAAAGTCTTAGCATTACCGAGCAGGACAGCGAATCAGAGTCTGGATCCAGAGAGAAAAAAGCAAAGAGAGGTGGAGAGGGAATTGCTGCATATCCACGCAAACAATCCGCACAGCATCCAGTATCCAGCTGTGGGTATAATATCATCCAGAAAAACCGATTCTCCCTTTCTCTCTCTCTCGCTCTCTCTCTCTGTATGTTAGTGCGTTACTTTAGTGGGTTGGGTTGGCTGGCAGCAACAGTAGCGTCAATGCGGTGCAGTCCGGGTAAAGCCCACTAGATTGTGATGCACGGGAGTGGAGAGTGACAGAGAAGGAAAGAGGAGGGGTGGAAATCGGTCCGTTTCTCGTCCCTTCCTCCTCTGCGTCCAGTGTATCTCTGCTTTCTCCTCGGGTAGGACCGTGCGCTGGAAGAAAATGGACTCCCCTGGCGGCTAACCCCGATCTGTCACTGCTCATCCATCACGGAGCATCCAGCACGGAGCATCCAGCAGTCCCAGAGCAGACTACGGCAACAG
>NC_045755.1:10606184-10607367 GCF_008692095.1 Etheostoma spectabile | reverse complement strand
CACCCCCGGCAGACAAGCCAGCCACGCCCTACAGACGTGCTAATATAAATATCAACCAGTTTTCAGGATTTTACGCATACGCAAGGCTGTAATATTGAATTTAAATATTAGGCAAGTAAGAAAAAAACTGTCAGTGTGGACAGATAGTTGCACTTGTCTCAAATGAAAAGCAACTCCAAAAAGAGAAGTCTGTCATCTAAGATAACTATCGTGATGTGATCTGCCCAGTTCAACGCACGAAGATGATATTCAGCTGGTTTCTGGCTTGATCTAACTGTAATTGATGTGGACATTGATTGTGGCTTGCATTAAAGCTACATGCATCAATAATTGCACCATCACCATATCTCCATCAAATCTGCTCTCCCATAAACATGATCCTTAAGTCATTTAATAGGCCTATCAAACAGACATTTGATGATAACCTAAATGCGGTAGGCTTTATTAATTACCATAGAGGATAAACTTGTATAACTGAGAGGAAACATGTGGTGTGTTCAAGTATAATAATTATAAAGTGTATTCTGACCCATTGCTCTGAGATAATTGCACTTAAACTAAACGTTGACTCTGTGCCTGAATGTGTCAGTATCACTGTATTTTCTTTGATTGTTATTCTTCAATTTAAGATAATGACATGTTTTCAAACTATATAGCTATCTTGAGCAAGGGATTCTCAACCAAGGGTACTGGGCTTGTACCCATGGGAGGAACTCTGCTTGGGAAAACGTGGTTTTGAGATTCCGGAGTAAGTAGGCTCAAATCATTTTAAACACCATGCGGATAAAAAAATAATTGATTAAGATAGAAAGTATAAGTAATGGATAAACCCTTGAAATATCTCTCAAAAGTTAAATGGTAAACTAAAAGGGATTTGGTTAAATTGTTAAAACGAACTACTAAATAAATGTAAATGTAAACCTTTGTGGTCAAACATACCCCCATAGCCAGTATGCACAAACACAAACACACGGTTGTATAAACATACCAACACTTTCATATTTGCAGTCATACTTACTTGTGTTTTTGGGTGCATGTTTTGTCCAAAAACATATGCAAGAGCGAGACAGAGAGAGGGGAGAGTAAATTGGCAGACAGCAGACATCTAGCTGGTGACCTTCTACATCAAATAGGTGATTGGAGCCAATTCCAGTCAGGGAAGCACACACACACACACACACAC
>NC_045755.1:10557499-10602499 GCF_008692095.1 Etheostoma spectabile | reverse complement strand
GATCTAATTAGTAAGTTGAACGTTTCTACATATCCTTTGTTGGATCCTAAGACCTGGAAGCTACCCAGAACACCCACAGTCACGTCTTTTTTCATTTGAGTAGCTTCACTGAAGCAGATTGGGGTTTGATGCATGGTTATGGAGTATTTAAATCATATTCAGCAAGCTTGTCATGATCATTATTTAATCGTAATAGTTTTTTGTGCATGGAGTGGTATAAGTGTCTCTGTGAGATGTGGCATACTGATCAGCAAACTGAACATTATCTGTTCATCTTTTCATCTACGGTTCATCTTTCCAGGTTTGTGGTTTGAAACATAAGGAATGGAAACTCTATATTCAGACAAAACACATTTTATTAGTTTTTCACACAGAACGTGTAGGGAGGAAATAAAACCCTTTTCTATTTATAATACACAAACAAGACTCACTTTCAATTCTTTTATTATAATTTCCACAGTTTCTACATATTTTTTCTTGCCGTATTTATTGTATGGCGATCACAAGAGAGTTAAAGAGAAACAGACAGGTACATCATACTAAATCTACAGCAGCAGTTCACTTTCTCTCAAATAAAAGCAACAGCATCCCTACTGGGTAGACCACGGCCATTCTTTCTAGTGTGTGTGTGTGTGTGTGTGTGTGTGTGTGTGTGGGTGTGTTTGTGTGTGTGTCTTTGTGTGTGCGTGTGTGTGTGTGTTAAGGGGTATCTCGTTCTAAAAAAACTGACAGGCGATGTGTGTGTGCCTTGACGGTGTTTGATAACTTAAAGAATGAAAACCTCTACAATATTACCACTCTTTTCCCAAGACTGAAATTCAGACTTTATTGCCTTGCTGACATTGATGCTGTTCCTCATTTTGTGTCTCATGTCCTAACCCATATTCAGCTTTGGCAGTGTCTAATATCTGCTATACAAGCTAAAAACTTTAGCAAAGCTAAAATTGTCTCTAATTTCTCCTCAAACTCTGTGTAAAGTACAGTGTAGAGCACAACTAAAATGTTGTTAGTGTGTGCTTTCTTATGGCCAGTTTCTACTGCCTTTCCTGGGCAGTCATCTAATGCCTTTGCTACATGAATTCCAATATTTTTTCTAGGCATTGAAGTTTTTTCATGGGTGGCAGGTCATTAAGGCACAGTGCAAACCACCTGATGCTCTTCCTTTTTCTTTTTATCCTCGCTGAACAGGTCTCTCTAACACTGAAGAAGCACAGCACAGCAATAAAGCACAGATGGTTGATATTTCACACACTGCCTATTTAAGCACAGTGGGATACCATGTCTTGCTCAGGTGGAAAAGGTAGTAGACAGGAGCACCAAATGTAACCCAGGTTTTTTATCTTCCGTATATTTGTTTGCCTGGAAGTCTCAAAAAAGATACATTTGTTTTTGTTTTTCAAAGGTAGTGTGCAGTTTGTGTGTGTGAGTACGTATGAGTGCACTTGAGTGTGTGTGTGTGTGTGTGTGTGTGAGAGAGAGAGAGAGAGAGAGAGAGAGAGAGAGAGAGAGAGAGAGAGAGAGAGAGAGTGGGGAATTGTTGGAATATTGTCTGTTGCATATTTTATTGAAGAACCTTATGTGTAGTTCCTCAGTTGGTCCGTTGGTGCCACTATGTCACTGTAAGAGAGAGCTGAAGACAGGCGGAGGATAATTTTGAATTAAAACATTCAACACAGTGCTTATTTTCAGCAGCCTGATCATCTGTTTTCGAGCTGATCCGGATGTGTACACTGACATATATACTGACGTATTTTAATGATATTGCTGAAGGCTCCATTTACTGCCATCCCTGGACAGGGACACTTTGGCCCAATCCCAAAGTGAGCCCTGAGGACTAAGGACTAAAGACTCACATACTTAATTGATCTCAGGTGGTAAGTGAGTGAGTGTGTAAGGCCACATGGGCTCAGATCGGTATAAATGGGATTGGGACAGCACTTCACGAGATCACGTTACCTTGGCAACATCTAATAACAAAGAAGTTGCCGACACTTGCCGGTTTGGGTATTTTCACTTCAAGTTTTTTGCTTTCCACACAACCAAGGCACAGGAGACGGCTGGCTTATTTCAATTTCTTTTAAATTCTTGTTTTACAAGCTGGACAACAGGTCCGCTCCATTCCGTGGTCGTGTGTCGTGCTGTCGTTTACCTTTGTAATTTCTGGATTTCCCTATGGTCTCCACGGTAAATGGCACAACGCTTTGAACTGTGGGTAATTCCTTTTGGTGAAGTCTGCATCACTGTCACTGCCCTATGTGAGTTGAGAGTAGATGTGAGTCAAGAGTAGATGTGAGTCGCCCATGCTCAGATGTTAACGGTTTACGGCATAACGTGTCATACCCGAAGAGAGTCGAGTCAAAACCGGCTCTGGTTCAGTGCAGGTGTGAGTTGCGCACGCTCAGATTTAAACGGTTTATGGCATGTCATACATCAAATTTGTGACATCCATGAAATAATAAACTTTTCTCATTACAAACAATAACAGAAGATGGTAATCATTTCAAAAAACGTTTTAGCTATCTGTGATTGTTTGATTGCTAACGTTGGCTCAAAACGCCATTCAAGTGACAGTCTTTGTTGTGTTTGATTGCTAACTTGTAGCCAGCAGTGAACCAACTTTGTTAAGTAGGTCCATTTTTGCTGTACTGACATTACAGAAGTCTGTTGTTAGCATCTTGCAGGATACTTGTCGCAAAGTAACGCATGCGCAACTCAAATCTGCTCTCAACTCACATCGGGAAGTGACATTGATGCAGACTCAGGGAAAGGGCTCGGTATGTGTGTGTACTCAAACCCTCACGCCCTTTGAAATTTGTCATTGGGACAACCCTAAATCCTTACGAATTTTGCGAGAATGCGTACCAAAGGGGCCATTAATGACTGCAGAGGAAATAAATTTGGTGTGATGGTTGACGTGATACAACTTGGGTTTAGCTCTGCTATTTACACGCCGGAAGCTGGAATATTCCCAAGGGTGTGCTCTCTGTCTCTGTGCATGTTTTATTAGTGCATGTTTCCATGCTCATCCTTATTCTCTAATACTCTAATGTGTGTATCTCTCTGTGTGTGTTCTCTATAGTTTAGTGTTTACCAGTATTGGGGTTGGAGTAGGAAACCTAATCACCCAGAGTTTTAAATTGGCCATAGGGGATCTGCTAATAAGCACCCACACTCATACCAGCACTGTACTGCGTGACAGAAAAAATACTCCACCTACCGACCTACCTACCCACTTACGTACCTACCTACCTATTTGTATCTTCCCTTAATTAGGGAGAGAGGTATGAAGTCAACCAACAAATGAAGAGATAGAGAAAGGAAAGCAAAGCAACAGAAGAGCTTGATGAGATTGTGGCTCATTGTGACCTTGTTTGCTGCTTCATTAATCCTGGCTCCAAAGGGCTGCTCATTATCACAAGTGTGTGCACAAACACAGTGTGCTACAACTGTGTTCAACAGGTAATGGCATCTATGTATGTGTCTGTTTGTTCCGTTTGTATGTTTGTTCTTGCTGTCACTTCTGTACTTTTTGCCTGGTCTTAGACATGCAGTGCATGTCAACGTGTATACACATTTCTGTGTGTGGATAGTAGAAGCTGCTGACTCCACAGCACATTACAGACCACCAAGGAGTCATCTGGCCTCCAACTAGCAAGGAAAAGGCAAAGTCTGTGACCCAAACATGAAGGAAGACGCTGGGGGGGAGAAGTTCTAACTCTTCAAGGGTCCTGCTGGACAGTGTCTGCTGCCTGACAGCTCCACACAGCTATCCCTTCATCTTTCTGCCATACTTTGTGTTCATGGAGGAATGCCTTTAAGGGGTGGTTATCATACATTTTGAACATTGCTCTCATATTGTACCTTAATTGAATGACCACTAGATATTTTAGAAATTACTCATCTTTTTGTGATATTAGATTTATTGGTTGTTGATAGTCAGTTGCCTCATTTTACATTACAGTAAAGCTTCAGGATGCATAGGAATAATAATGTACAGTATAAATATACTATGTACATACTAATGTATTATGACCCTATGACTAGCGGCGGATCAAGTTGTTTGTGGGCCATGGGGCTTTTGTCAAGCCTTATTTTCACTCTCGATAAAATATATTTTTACTTTACGGAACAAACAGGACTATGTCTCTTTCTGCATCACATGTGTAACCCGAAGTGAAGTAACGTACCAGATGTACTGATTCTAGCCCAAACCATGACCTTTTTCTAAATTTTACTAAGTCGTTTTGTTGCCAAAACCTAACCAAACTGTGATTGTTTCAAAACGTTAACGGCGTGTTTAAAACCGCGACTTTTACGTTCTCTGGTTTAGATATGAGGAAGGAAAATGCTCCTGTGGGTCATATTCCCTGCCACCGCTAAGGGCGCTAATTTATAATACGCTCCCATGTCATATGGGATGGTAGGAATAAACCAATATTGTTGCATGGTTTGGAGGAATTGTTGGTATCATTTGCTTATCAAGTACAAGTGCATCTATTTTGTGTTTCTCCTAGAAGTTCAGACATTAGCCTGCCCTGCATTGCCCTGCTACATTCACATTCACATTTTCAGACTTCAGCTTGGCCTGAAGCTGTGGTTATGATCAAGGAAAGGGTTGGAGAAGGTCTTCTAAGCCTTGAGGCAACTAAGAGAAGGACGTAAAACTTAGAACTACGAAAGTGCAGATGGCAATAACAGAAGCAGACACATTAGAGACATTTTTTATGCTTGAACCAATGTGTACTATGCAAGCAGGGACGCAACTCAATGTAAGGCAGATTTTGAACATTTAGTGTAGTCATAATTTATTTGTAACATACAAATTTTCTCACAGCTTGGGTCTAAACGACAAAAATACAATTACAGTTTTATGAGGGTTGAAGGAGTAAGAGCAGGGTTTAAAAGGTCACCAAGGCATTGCACTTGATGGAATTGGAAAAGAATCCCCACAGGGGTTGTAAAATACCATATGAATTACTTAGAAAGTATATGTTTGCAGCTGCCAACACTGGTCACTAAAAGATACAGATATAGTCTGCACTGGTGTTCATTTCTGCTGCAGGGTATACGCACTTTATTTCTGTAATGTCTGTGGGTGATGAGAAAACAGTGTGTGTGATTTAGAGATGCATGATGTACAGTAGTTGTGTTTCAGCTTTCATTACATTGTTAAATTATGGGTTGGTGTGTGGAGAAACGGGAACAATTCAGATATTAAATTCCGGATGAAACAACATTATGGCTCAAAGTTCAGGGATGATATGACAGAGAAGTAGAGAGCAGAAAAATTAAAATGAGGTTGGATATATATTGGCAGCGCAACAAACCCATACCTGACCTCTTCACTATGTCGCAGTGTCTGAAGATTTCCTTCATGTTGAGCCGAGAGACCGCAAACTTCTCATCAACACTTCAACCAGAGAGAGCGAGGAAAAAAAACAACAACATAATTACACTCTAACTTCCTCCATTATTGCAGCTGAGACATCTGCTTCTGTAATAAAACCAATATGCATGCATAATTCAACCAGCCAGCCGATTCTGTATTGAGTGGAAATATAAGCAAGAAAAAACAAGTGTCCAATAATTATTGCTGCGGAAAAATGACGAAGTACCAAACTTACAGCTAAACAGGCTTATTTACACTCATGTGTTAGGAGCAATTCAGGAGGTAAAACACTGTGTTGTCTGTGTGTGCAAATTGTAATGTGTAACTGTACGGCTTCAGAGTCAGTATCTTTTGCAGATGGGAAGGTGCTAGTATCGTTTTTTATGACAAAACCAAACATTAGGTTGCAATAAACAGAGACTGGCTCAAAATGAGGGCACTAACAGTGGATCAGAGTAATGATGATGCTGCAACAGGGAATACATTTTTGTGCAGGCCTCACACACACACACACACACACACACACACACACACACACACACACACACACACACACAAAGACTAAGAGGCTACAACCCCACTATTGGCTCTGTGAATTTGTACCATGGATGTATAAGAACTGGATGTGGAAAAAAACTGCTTGGCCAGCAACTATGCCAATAAAATTATGTCTTAAAGCTTCCTGGTTTGCTTCTATGTTGTGATGCTTACTGAACATGCACATTATTAAGTAATGTACTATAATATCTGCTTTTTAGCTCTAAACCCAAAGGACAGCTGAGGCTGATGGAAATTTAGTTTTGCAGGTATAACATTAAGTCATAAACCAAATATTGGATAGATTAAACCAATAACCTCACGTTGACGCTACATGAAAAGCCAGTGGATCACCAAAGTTTCCTGAGGGAAACATGAATGTCTTACGTCTCTACTAAATTTCATGGCAATCCAGTCAACAGTTGTTGAGACGTTTGACTTAAAACCACAAATGTAAACCTTATGGTTCTGCTGGAAGAAAAACCAAGGGATTACTGAAGTCATTAAGATTCATCCTCTGGGTGCCGTGAATGTCTGTACATGATATCATGGTGGTACAGCCAATAGTTTTTGAGATATTTTAGTCTGGACCAAAGAGGTGGACTGACAGACCATCTGCACACATTCACACATACTCATGCAAACACATTCACAAAGACTGGGTTTAGACATTACATTCCAAAAGACACACTGACACACATACAAACACACACATTTTAGCTTTCATATGCCATCTCTTTCCAAGTGTTTTCCATACTCACTTCTCTGCCTTAACTGTTATGTACAACTGAAAAAAACAAATGCATGGAGAAAAAAAGAAAGAGAAACAAGAACAAAACATCAATAGAAAGAAAAGAAGATACAAGCTCCATTTATCTCTGCAGTGACCTTCTCTACTTCTCTCACACCTCCACTGAAGCCAACAGTCTGAAAGAGAAGGCAGAAGATGAGTCTGAAAAAAATGAGTCTGTGAATGGAAGACTGTGAGGAGGAAAGATGAAAAAGAGTGCAGGGAGTGATGTGTGAATAACAGCTACTGTAGGCTAAAAGAAGGCTGGGTGTGGACAAAAATAAATAAGCAATAGCAAGAGGGAATACAGTGAGGAGGGTGAGGGAGATGTGGCTTTTAAGGAGAAGAAGCAGAGGAGAATGAGAGCGGATGAGGGGAGGGAGAGATAAAAAGATGGGGCGCTCGGGGAGCACCTTGACTTTGACTGCAGAGGTGAGAGGGGATGATGGAGTTGATTGCTATCTTTCTGTGGTTTAAGTAGAAGTATCACTCCCTCCACTTTGCCATGGGCAAATACCACAAACTCAGTGTGTGATGCAGTGTGCGATGTAGTGCTAACATACATGTAAAGGCCCTAAAACCTCTTTTTTTGCATAAGTCAGCTTCTTACTACCAGTGATAGCATATGATCACACTATTATCTGCCACAGTTGGAACCAGTCAGATATGTCATATCTGAACTGCAGTTTAACCAAGTAGGAATTATTAATTAAATTATATATATATATATTATCCATCTCCAGTTAGTCTGCCACTGTGTTGTCTTCACAAATCAGTCGACAAAATAGTAGTCTGCAACCTGATCGCTTGGCCACAGGATCCATCACCAATCAAACCAGTTGGGTCACAGGGCCAGGGGACCAGCCAATAAAGTAACAACTACGTGACCAGTTACTCTGCCTGCTAAACAGACAGTCAATGACAGATGAACAGATAGACAGTCAGTCAGATTAACACCCAGTCAATCCCTCTGTCAACAAAGCAGACAGTCAATCAGTCTGTCACCTCGGCAAATGACAGACAAACAGTCAGCAACAGTCACCACTCAGCTGTTCAGTCAGACAGAAACCCTTCTGAGCGACACGGTATGAAAGCAATTTTTGCAGACAGGAGGACGGATTGAATTTGTCAACGTGTAATAAAAGGAGGAGTGAGTCAAGACACACATGAACAATGCGTACACACAAATGAACGGAAACATGTACAAACAAGTACAAGTCATTCAAACAAAAACACACATAAATGTAAACATACGGAGCTCTGGAGCTGACATGGAGGGGGAAAAAACGAGAAAAAAATACATGTACGGCAACAAACAATTTTGCGAGATCTTGGCTTTGATTTGTGATATCTCGAGATTTATTTGTGATGTATCAAGTTTTATTTGCGAGATTTCGCAAATAAAACTCGATATCTTGCCAAACAAAGTCCAGATCTCGCAAAAGTGTTTGTCCCCAGTACATATTTTTTTTTCCCGTTCCACATAAACAAGACCACACATGCTACATAAAGTATGCACATACACACATCGGCATAAAGAGTAAGATGTGATGGGTGAACAAAAGCAGCCATCACATTCATCACAACAGAAAGACGATTATAGGCTTCATGCAAATGTTGAGTGCATTTTAAGATGACAGGTGTAGCCTAAAAGCGCATATGCGCCGACATGCCCACATATTCACAGGCATGCTTTTCATAACACCCATGGCAATATACAAGCAAACAAACTATGACAAGAATTCAAAATATATAATGACATTCCAATTCGCAGAGTGGATGCCCAATCATTTACTTTATACAAAATGCTCAATGCAGGCTGTTAAACACAGCTCCAACCTGTCAACATCTCTATGGATGATTTTAAAGCTGTCATGGCAGTTTTCAAACACACACTGTCTGTCAAGAAATGTCTGCTGCATATTTCTATTTTTTACATCTTTTGTTGCCTGTTCAGTCATAAAATCATGTCTTTCTGGAAAGGTGTTGAAAAGTCAATCAATTTGAGTTTTTTTGGTATGGAAGTGTCAATATCATGAACCAAAAACTACAGAACACTTAAACAATGAATAGGAAATAAGGTTTAGCACTCGTTAGCGCCAAAATGCTTTTTGTAAGTCCCAACAATAGTTTCTGACTTGTAATTGTAAAAAGCACTGTAAAAAAGCATTCTTCTTCTTCTTTTTCTTCTTCTTCTTCTTCTTCTTCTTCTTCTTCTTCTTCTTCTTCTTCTTCTTCTTCCTCGTCTTATATTTCCAGCTCCTAAAATTAAAAACATTTTCCTGTCATTCCCCACCTGTCCAGCAGCCGCCAGTATGGAACCTCTAAAGCTTTCTTTTCAGCCATCACTTCCTCAGCTGTTCTCCACTTCCCCTTTAGCTCCACTGGTTGCACTCTTCCCTTGCCTTTTTTGTCTTAGGTTCAGATGATATGTGCAGTCCCACTGCTAAAAAATGAGCCACAGGATAGCACAGACTCAGAGATCTTTGAAGTGTAACTTCTTGACTTGGGGTAAGAACCTTATTTGCTAATATGCATGAAAATTGCATGAAACAAATTGTGATGGATGGCCGGAAAATGGAATTGGCCATGTGTGATTTCTAGTTAATCCCAAAACCAGTTGTCTAGTCTTTTGGTACTTCAATGATGAATGAAGAACCAAAGACCATTTAGAAGAAATGGCTGAAGAGGTTAACACTGTGACGGATGACTATCTGGACTTTGATACATTTGGTATGGTGCTTTTCAAACCTAGTAAAACCTGATGATCCGAATGAACTGCCATTTTTCCTAAATACGTTTCATTGTGTCCATTTTAGCTGTTTCATGCTGGGCTGGGGGTTGTCTTTGCCCTAGTCTCACTTTGCCAGACCTTCTGGCTAGTCCACACAGCATTCCGGAATGGGAGAAAAACATGCTGTGGTTTATTGCCATTTCTTTAAACCAATCATAATCATCATGAGTGGTGCCAGGGCCAGGATCTTGTTTTGGTGGAACATGTGCTTGTTCAAAAGTTGTTTTCGTGGTGCAAGAGAAAGCTCAGATTGGACAGATAGTCTAGCTAGCTGTCTGGATTTACGCTGCAGAGGTTTAATCAAATAATAATCAAGGTTTGTATTGAATCGTGGTTCAAAAATCGTGAACCGAGTCATGAGTTTGGTGTATTGTTACAGCCCTAAATGTTAGCTATGTTCCCCCCCTTTTCAGTTTGTTACCCAGTATCTATGGGCTTTCTCCAACGTCTCTCATTATCTCCTTTAATCTTTTTCGGTCTATCTTCTTTGCTTTGGCTACAGTCCTGTTTGGTCTTTTATCTTTCTGTCTCAGATTACTGATCTTTCTCCGCTGAAGCCAGAGGAAATCGGCATCCGATGAGGCTGCTTTCTTTCAGAGCTTGACATTGATTTAACCCCCACCCAAAAAAAACACAAGTACAAGTAATTTCTGGTTGAACTGAAATTACAACTGGAGGACAAAGAAACTTTAACTTGCTTCAATGATGAACTGCAAAAGACAAAAACATATTTTGTAGTGCTGTCAGTTGAACGTGTCACTAACGGAGTTAACGCAAACCCATTTAAACGGCGTCAATTTAGTTTTTGCGAGATTAATGTTCTTTTTGGCCTAGCAAACTTTGTCGTTTTTCTTCACATGCTGTTGCAACAACAAGTAAGGTTAGAAAAACTACAACACTACACCGGATCTAGCTAGACCGGAAACAAAACAACAGGCACGCCCCACACACTTGTTTGGGCTTGTGAACCGGCCAAAGAGTAGTAACGTTACGTTTTGAGTGGATGGCGAGCGTGAAACGCCGAAATGGATGCCATAAGATTCTGGATTAGAAGTTTACTTTTTAAGTTTCCAAATGGTTCCATTGACAAGACCAAATAGATCTGTGGGTCTGTCGTTGTGAACTGAGCGATCATCGCAGCACGTCCAGTCTGAAATACTACTTGATAGCCAAGCACACAGCTGATGCGAATTCTCTGCCCCCTTGTCAAAGTATTTCTTTCTCCCTTTTATTGATGGAAGGTGTTACACTGTCTGAGAGATTATTTGCTCCAAGTGTGAATGACTGCTCCAAGTGAGAATGTTAGTGTGAAATTAAACACTACAGCAGTCTATATGCCAATGTTGTTTTCAATAAAAAAAAAACATTTGCACAAAGCAAGCCGATCCACTTTTCCACGTTGATAAGAGCATTAAAATGAGAAAAATAATGGGACAAGAAAAAATCAAGGGACATTTAGAATAAATAAAATGTGTGGTTAATTGCGAGTTAACTATGACATTAATGCGATTAATCGTGTTTAAATACTTTAATCATTTGACAGCACTAATATTTTTGTGTTACATTTTGGAAATTGGGACCCAGATCTGATGTGAGCAAGTTATTGAGAAATCCAGTGAAGCCAAGAATGTTTCTGTATTTGTGTGTGAGAGAGCGAGAGAGAGACACACACACACACACAAACACACAGAAAGGGGAGAATTGGAGAAGTTAAAATAACAAGGGAGTAAGAAAAAGCGGAGTAACAGAGTATGCAATTTTCTCCTCACACCAAAATAAGGTCCGTTTAATAATTGGGCCGTTTTGATTAAGTCCTTGTCTGACAATCGAATGTCAGCGAAATGAATAGAAGTGCTTGGGCACTAGAATGAATGAGAAAAAGGGGGAAGACCGCAAAAAATAAGAAGAAGGCAAGGTAAAAAAAAAAGAAAGAATGAGGTGAGGGGAAATGACTCAATAACTAAAAGAAGTATATGTGAAATCCAAAGTCCTGAATGAGAAACAAGGACATGGCTAATACAATAAAGACATGAAACAGGAGGGGAATTAGAGCGAGAAACAAGATGATAGGAACAAGACGTGAGAGTGGCTTGTCACATCTGGTGCTGAAATGGTTTTCTAAAAGGTCAGATTCGTGGTAGGGCATTTAGGGATAAGTGGGGTAGTGCTAGTTCAGGTCTTTGCTGCCTTTGGGGGCTTTAGAGGTATTATTCATCCAACATTTAACCCTCCCTTCCTCAAAGACAGTGGAACAATGTCCCTGAAACGTACATGTGACTTTTATTGCTCATTTCCATTAGTCATTCTTTACAAAGGCTCCATAATAGATGAGAGGAGTTACCAACTGTGTGAATGACTCAAATCCTCATGATAGTTTGAGCTGCATGTGAGTTTAATGTATTCAAATTGGGTCTAAGCAGTCAGCACATTGACTGCTCTTTCTCTCTCTGTCTCTCTCTCTCACACACACTTGCACTCTCACTCTCACTTTCTTTCTCCCACTCTTTCCCTCACTCTCTGTAGCTCTGCTTCTTACCTGAAAAAGCAGGAGCCATTATTAAAATGACGAGCAGTGCTCTTTGTGTAAGGCATTTGCGTCCTTCGAGGTAATGGCTCATTATGAAGCTATCACAAGTGTTGATGCAGATAACATTGATTGAATCAAACACGTTCACATTGTGTGTGTGTGTGTGTGTGTGTGCAGCAGCTACATGGTAATTGAGTAATTAAGAGTACAGCCCCTCTTTCATCCAGTTTACCTGTCCGTCCTTGTGCTGTTAAGCTCGTTGAAGGCGTCACAAACACTGTATAAATCATTCACAATGTTACACATTATTATTATTTCTTTTTTCCACCACACACACACACACACATACAAATGATTCCCGGTAGTAATAAGCTCATGGCAACATTTTCTTTTCTACTGTATTTACATGATGTGTCATAATTGCAATGGCAGACTATCACTTGTGTGTGTCACACACTTTCAAAATCAATGCCATTTGTGTCAACGGCTCCATGAGATGAGGGGTGGTGGGTTCCATGTGACTGGCTGCATTAATCTCATTCTCAGTGTGGTGGTGGTGTGTGCCTGCCAACGGCTATTTAATTCTAAGTGGTAGTTACGCAGTGTTAAATGGATGTGCCATTTTCTACACATCAGTGGGTGTATCGGACAGCATATATTTCCATTACAGTATATTTCAGCATAACATAACAACAATAACATGAGGCAAAACGCAGCAAAATGCTCTCTGTTGGTTGTGGCTGGTGCACATTAAATTCTATTCAGGCCACTTTATACATTAGACTTGTTGATCTAAGACCGCTAGAGGACAATTCCTGATCATGGGAAGAAATAATGGGCGGCATATTTTCAACTGGTCATTACTGCTTATGGCTATCTCCTGTGGTGAGGCTGGAGTTTGAGCACGCGTGGCAGCAAACATTGAAGACTGAATGGTTTGCTGTGTTTTGTATTAGTCATTTTCCTAGCACTTATTCAATTTACTTCATGTAGAATTTATTGGATAAGTCAGCAAGCTTGTGCAATCCTCTGCCTGTTTGTGTGCCACTGTCTAATTCTTTTGTCGACTGCGGTTGTTTTCAATGTGCCATACAAATGAAGTTTCACATAATTTTGGTTTATTGGTTTGTGCGTGGTTGTGGGTATAAATGTGTGCTCCTGCAAACACTGAGGCAAAACCTTTCGCACAATGTTTTTGTGAATGTTGGGTTTGAGTTATGTTTAAATATTAGAGCTGGATTATGTTTATTTTGTCTTTTGTATTTTTTGCTGAGGTTGCCATACACCAGCAGAGACTCCAGGAAGTGACTGTACTCGGCAAGAAACAGGCTGCACACAGTCGCCTGTAAAGCGATGTCTTTTTGAGAATTCACTTTTTGAGTTACAGTTACAGTTTTTTTTTAATAGATTGCTAGACGACAGTGGGCACAACTGCAGTCAAATGTGCAAAACTGTAACTACAGTCTGCACAGCAGCAGTTCATGTGGACCAAGCTCTGGTTTGTTTTTCAATGCAGTTTTCAAAAATCTACACACTTATCCCTTGGCTTAACCACAACCTGCACAACACTGTGAATTTACAGCACTTTGTTCAACTGCTAACACACTGCTGTCACAACTGTTAACCACACATTCAATACAAAATAGATTTCAGTGTGGTGCCTATCAAACACTGGTGATTGCAACTTTAACTGAAAGTCTAAGCAGGTGTCTTGTTTTAGACTAGTTTGTGAACATATATGGTATTTATATAAAGAAAGCTCAAAAAGCCTTTTTTGTATACAAACACAAAATAAGAATGAAACAATTATCCGTTTGAATGAAACAAGTAAAGGAGTAAAGATACCAATATGTCCAGGTAAGATGTCTGAGGTTACATATACAGCTATAAAAAAATGGGTTTTTCAGAATGTAATGAAGGTGAAAGCAACGGATACACCACATTCATTAGTATTTAGAAATGATGCAGACATCCAACGTGATGAAGAAAACTATCGCATGATGATGGAGTAAGGCAGGATCAGTCCCACTATTCTTTGTTACTGTAATGGAAGTTTAATTTTTTTTTCTCCAGTAATTCCATAAATTACTAGAGACAAAATACTATATTGAAGCAAACTGCTGATTTTCATTCCTTCTTGTTTACCTTACTTAAAAATTGGTATTAAATGAAAACAGATACTGTATGATTGGTGTTGTAGACCCATTCTAATTTTCCCTACTTCCCTCTCTCCCCCACTCTAAGTTACTGATTTAGCTAAGCTGACCTTATTTTCACAATAAGCCTGTTCACCTCCAGCTCTTACCATAGAGATCAAAGGTCACACCGAATCATTGTACCATTTTTCAGTGCATATTAATGCATGTTTTTGAATTTGGGGGTGTTGACATTAGTTTCACGAAGAAGAGTATCTGCTGCGTGACACTGTGTGTGTGTGTGTGTGTGTGTGTGTGTGTGTGTGTGTGTGCCTCTGAGACAAGGACAAGCGAAAGGTGTTGCCCTATCACGTTGCAGTCTCGTGACCATATGACATTTGGGACGAGAAACATTATTAGTGGCTGGCGGCCATGCATACCCAAATACACACACTCACACACACAGACACACAGAGGCCCAGTTATCTAGAGACCATATTTTGAACGTGTTAAGTGTTTCATTAAACACAGCTGCTGTATTTATTTCTAAAGAAATAAACTTTATTTTTTGTTCAATTAGAGGACAATTTTAATAAAATAGGTTTCCAAAAATCCAAAATTTGTTTTATGATAATTAACCTATTTTTCGAATGCCAAGCTGGAAACATCTTTTATCATCCTTATGATGAAACATAGCCACAGTATTTTTGCAAAGCAGATTTTAATAAGCCCACTTCCCTCAATTCCCAATACTGGCCTTAGTCCTGAAACCACTCTTCTCTTAGAAGGAATACAAAATAATTTAAAAGGAGCAGTGAAGCTCCCATTAGCAGACAATCAGAGCTTGTGTCTCAGCCTTGATGTCTGAGTTGGTTTCATTCCCCAGCCTTCATAAGGAAAGAAAAGAAACCCAATGCACTCCTGCATAAAACAAGTCCACTGAAACCATTTAAATCTGGCTGCATCTATCTACCTTGGAGGGTTTCTGTGTGTTCTGTGAGTGTTTTTATGTTTGCTTGTGCACATGCACATTAGAACCTACATGTGTATATGTGCAAATTCTCATATGATAATCCTGCTGGCATATGTGTATTTTCACATTGTTACCCTATTCAATATTATTATACTGTGTGTGTGTGTGTGTGTGTGTGTGTGTGTGTGTGTGTGTGTGTGTGTGTGTGTGTGTGGGGGGGGGGTTTGGTGCATCAGTCTCCCCATTTAACCCGTTCTCAAGCCAGTTCGTGGAATGGTCACATTATTATCTTGTTTATTACGTCTACAGGTTACAATTTTTGAACGTGACCATTTTACGAACTGCCATGACACTGGGTTGCCCTGGGGGTCGCAACAATGGGGGAAATGAAACACCACAATGGGACCGTCACAACATCTCGCACCGGGACACGATCCACACACTGGACCTTTTTTGTATACTCTCTTGATATAAGAAGGGGATGAAAATCTCAGTGAAAGTTGTAGTAATTATATTTGGTGATTGGGGAAGTTGGTATTTCGGAATATAGGAACACCAAAAAGAAAACAGTGTTTGGATATGAGTTCCTGGATGTTACACAATCATGCACGAAACTGAATTTGTATTTTTGATTTCTTGGGACGGTTGTGGTGAGGAAGAGTATAACGCAGAAAGTAACTGCAACATGCGGGACATGATCCCTGTCTCCGAGGTGAAAGTCCTGTGTTGTTTGACCCCTTGTTTGCCCCGACCAACGTCACCTGTGCATAATTTAAACTTTTCAATACTACTCACTACTGTAAACGTTCTGTGATCACTAAATAGGCTTCCCATTGAAATACATTACTTCAAAATTCGTAATCGACACAAGAGAATAACAACATTAACGTGACATGTACACGAATCAATGGATTAAATAACGTGACCATTCCACGAACTGCCATGAGACTGGGTTTCGCCATGTTAAAAGATTTTGCACGCAGGCGTCCTCCTGTTGGAGATTACTCAGGAGGACCATCATTCTCGACTCTGTGTGATCGCCGCTGATGACGATGGTGTGTGTGTCTACACCTGCTTAGGTCAATGACATCTATTCGCTTCTCTATCAGTAGATTTCTCAGTACAATGCATGTATGTGTGGCCATACAACATCCTTGAGTTTGTCTGTGTTTTTGTGTTGTGGATGGTCAGTTTCATAATTGAAAAAAAGAGAGAGTAATTTAAAGAAACAAAAAACTGACTGGACTTATATAGGCTACTGTAAGTCTATTCAAACGATAACACACTGATTTCCCGGTGTGCTGGAAGAGCATAAAAACAAAATGCAATAACGGAAGAATGGATGATGGAAAAAAGGGGGGAAATTGAATTTGATTGTTATTGGTGAAACTCGAGGCATGATAAACTTCTTATCTGTGTTTATGATTGTAAGAAGGAAAAAATAAAGAGGACACTTGATTTCATTCAGAACATACAGAAAGTTATTCTGTTAAATTGGAAGTGAGAAAACGGGAAACTTTGAAAACAGTGTAACTGCATAAGAAGAGGTGAAGGATGGAAAGGTGGAGAGCCAGAAAAGCTAAAAGAAGAGGGGAATTTATATATTTTAAATTATTCAATAATCTCCTAAATCCTCTAAAGCCTTCTGGCTGCATCTTGAAATATGATAAATTATTATTATGATCTACTGATGGTAGATTTTGTGTGTGTGTGAATGTTCATCAGGTGGAAAAAGGCTTTGTGTTGTTAATGTGAAAAATGTACGAGTGCCTTTGTGTGAGGGCCATTGGGTAAAACAAGCATTGATTTATTTTTTGTTTCAGAACAGCTGGGGCTGTCAGGTCCTTTTGTTGGATCAATAATTCCAGCACATTACCGCGCTCATACAGTAGCTGACCAGCGAGGGAATGAGTCACTCTCTTTGCAAGTTTTGTGTGTGTTTGTGTGTGTGTACCTTGCAGAAAAATCATCTACAAACGTTTTTTTTTTGCCAGAAACAAAAAAAGTGTCATGATTCTTTGATCAATTAATGCTAGTAATCAAAATAGTATTCAATATTATACTGTGTGTGTGTGTGTGTGTGTGTGTGTGTGTGTGTGTGTCATCAAGCTTTTAAGTGGGAGAACTTGAGCATAGAATAGAAACTGAAAATAAAACCCAAACTGAAAACCCAAATTGAATTTGTTCATCCAACTGTGAGCACAAGTGCAGTGGAGGGATTTACCTGTTTCAATGGCTGAACTCCATGAAGCCCTCTTGCATATGCCGATTAATAATATTCTATAGGATGGTAATGTAAATTAGGGGAAGTTGCATGTTGCCTCTATCAATGAACTCCGCTAACATCAGCCTGCTGCTTAAACCAGACAAAGATCCCACACTGCCATCCAGTTATCTCCCAATATCCCTTATTAACACAGATCTTTAAATAATCTGCAAAGCCCTAGCAAGAAGGCTAGAGAAGATCCCTTCTTGTATAATTCACCCCAACTCAAACAGGATTTACTAGGGGCAGGTATTATACTAATAAGACATGCAGGCTAATTAATGTAATAGACTACGCAACTATTCATAACTTGGAAACTACGGTTGTTTCTTTAGATGCAGAGAAAGTATTTGATAGGTTAAATTGGAAATTTCTATTCACTACTTTACATAAATTTGGTTTTCGAAACTCTTTGATAGACTGGATTCAAATATTGTACAGTTCCCCAAGAGCTTCGGTCAGAACAAATGATCATTCTTCTCCCAGCTTTAGTCTTCAGGGGGGGTAATAGGCAGAGTTGCCCACTCTCTCCCTTTCCATTTGCCATTTTTATAGAGCCAGTAGGGGCTGCTATCACACAAATAAAAATATTAAAGGAATTCACACAGAAAATGTACACCACAAGATAAGCCTTTATGTGGATGATGTATTACTTTTGCACCTAAACTCAAAACGTCTCTTTCTGAGACAGTCAGACTTGTAGATAAGTTCTCATCCATCTCAGACTACTCCAATAAAATCCATAGTAAATCCATAGTTTTACCTCTAATGTGTGATTTCCAGAATGTATCCACTACACCGCTAAAGGGGTTGGGGTTTGGGGCCTTGGATCTGGATCTCTGGGTCTGGGGCGGGTCTGGCCGCGGGGGGGTTAATGGGGCTGTTGCTGGCTCGGTGGGGCTGGCGGTGCTTGGGGGGGCTCTTGCTACAAGCCCTTGGCTGGAGGGGCCTAGCGCCCTCTTGCCTAGGGGGACGGGGGATGGGGTTGAATGCTGGGGCCAGTTAGGAACCTGGCCCCAATGGGGAGGACCAATTTGGCCTCCCTGTGACACACACACACACACACACACACACACATAGAGAATGCACACACACACACACAGACACATACACTCACTCATAGACAACATAAACAAATTTAGGTTGTGCATGGTTGTCAAAAGGTAGAACTGCTCTTTATGCTTTTCATTTTCAAGTTATTTATTTAAATCTATAGTTATTCTTCTAGTTCTCATGACTGTGTGGTGCGGTGTTGTTTATGCATTTTGCTTGACTGTTTCTCTTTATTTTGTTTTCTTATATCAGCTGTTTCTTGCTGTTGTTTGGCAGGCTGTCTCTTTGTCATTCTTTTGTTGTTTGTTTGTTTCTTTCTTTCTTTCTTTCTCTGCCCCAAGTCCCCATCCCGTTCTCTTGCAGGTTTATTTGCTTTGTGCAATTGTTGTTTTCCTCTGTTGTTTTCTGTTGTCCCCACCCCCATCCCCTTTCGCTTGCAGGTATGGTCCTTTCTCTATGGTGTATGTTTTTGTGGTGTTTGTTCCCCCCATCCCCATTTCTGTCCCCCTGTCCTGTCATGTAACAAATCATGAATAAATAATAAAACATATTATAAATATATATCAAAACTCTCTTGTTAAAGTAAAATCTGTTTGGCACAACAAGGTATTCAGCTACTCAGGCTGCAAAGCAGGACAGGTTAGAAAAGGGAAAAAAAGTGCAGTAGAGGGAAAAAAAATCTCAAAATCTTTACTTGAATAAAAGCAGCAATACCCTTTTGAATTACTTTAATACCAGTATAGGAATCAAATCCAAACCCAAACCACTGTGCTGTTTTGTCAAGGGCTGTGTGTTTTTGTCCCATTTTGTTGTAGACTACTGCAGAGAAGGAAGAATAAATAAGCTGAGATGTAGGAGATGACTCTCAGGGACCTCGGCAAAGATACAAGTCAGAATTTAGTTTTCTTATTCTTTTTGACTTTCCTGCTTCCCTTTTGTCTTCTTTTTTTTGTTCTCTTCACCACCACACACAGACTGGCAAATAAAACGCACACACGCATACGCTTACAACACATTTACATCTATACCTCATCCAAACTCTTGCTTACAGTGTTCCATATGCAATCGCTTGTGTTACTGAATTCAGCAGTGTCACTTACATCTTCACTGATGTATTTAGCACGAGGAAAAATAGAAAAGGAGACATTTAACAACCAGCAGCCCTTTAACGTGGAGGGATGTAGTAGAGGTCCAGGACTTAGCCTCAGCGACTGCACACAAACATCCCGACCACAGCTGCAGCTAAACAATACTAGGTGACATCTGAATGTATGTGTATCAGTGGCTAGCGTTGGCATGCCACCTAAAGGCTCTGACACACCAACCTGACGGCCGACCATTGCCAGAAAAGGCAGTCGGACTGATCAGTCGGCTCCCCAAGGTCAAAAAAAGTGCCTCGGAACACACCGAAGCCACGCCGACTGGAGCGTACGTTCTGCGCATGCGCAAGACGTAATAAGTCTCCATAACAGCAGGTGGTGCTAAATTAAAACCGGAAATGACAGAAAATCTCTCTAGACCTAGAAAACACAGAGCATACTGTCGTCAGTCATTGTTTTCACCAGACTGTTGATAGTTGTCAAGAAGGAACCACATGGACATACAGTACGGTATTTTGGCTTAGCTACTAGTATACTTTTTTAATACTCTGTTTTTAACTGTGTGCTTTTACTTGTGAGCCTTGATTTATATTTAGTTGTGATGTGCAGTGAAGTTGTTCTGAATCTATGTGAAATATAATGACTTTAGGCTCATGTTAAATATCTTTCCCACAATTCATTTGACGTTGAACACCCTTACATTAAAAGCTCCTCAGGAGGTGTTTTATTTAAATTAAAGATTCTACTTTATGTGTGTGTGTGTCTTTGAAAGAGGATTATGCTGTTGTCACTTAAACTAGAATTTAATTGAAAATAATTAATTGAACGCAGTGAAGACACTCACTATTAAACACGGTGCTGTCATATGGGAGGCTGTAGTATATTAACTGTATCACTTTATAGCTTACATAGGCTTCTAATGTACCATATATAAACCCGTTTGAAACCTTTTTGAGCCAATCTAAAGGGATTATGTAAATGACTGAGGAGACAGGTTAGGAGCGGGTTTAGTGCCACTCAACAGAAAGGGGTTTCCTATGTTTTTGTCCTCTTGTTGCACAGCTCTGCACTGCTGCTGCAGTCAGCTCTTGTTGCATGCTACAGTCGACAGATGGTGCTGTGGTACTTCAGTTGCCACACGCACACGTAACTTGCTTTTAAATCAGTAGATGTGAACTGTGAGCTGGAGCTTCACCAGAAAATTGAATTTACAGAGAGAAGCTTGCGTAAATTTAAAAGCAGTGTGTTTATGCAACTGAGACATTGGATTACATAACTAAGATGTCCCCCATGCCTGCCTTTTGCTGTCATGTCAATATGGGAGCATTGCTTGTTTGAGTGTATGTGTTTGAGGGGGTATTTGTGCTTTTAAAAAGTATAATTTGGATTCTCCTCTTTTACATTTACTTCCTGTATTTGAGAAAGACAAGTTTTATAATTTGGCTGCACACCCCAACTTCCTCTCTCTATCCATGTTTCACACTTTCTATATACTTTTCGTCTCTCGCTCTCTCTCTCTCTCTCTCTCAAACTCTCTCGCTCCCTCTCCCTCTCTCTCTCTCTCGCACATTTCTTTAATAGGTAAAAAACAATTTAAAAAGTAACATGACATTTTAACTGACATTATACAACACATTTGAAAACTGCACACAATCAGAAGGACATGTACTGAATAGCTGTATTGCTGCATTAGTGTTAGTCCTTCAAGAATAAAGTCAATTCACTCCTCCATGCCAAGCCATTGATAATAGATTATAAATGTCACAAAGTCATGAACGAAAGCAACCACCCTTGGATACCATTCACACACCTTCCCCTGACAATTTTTTCTTACTGCTTTTTGGACAGGAATATTTTCTGTATTCTGCAAGGAGGCCACTCACAACATAAAACCACTCTACTGTACAGTAATACCTTGTCCTGATGCTGGTTTAGACAAACAGACTTGTACTCTCCCCCTTATCCCCCACATGCTCACATCACACACACCAACGTACCAGGGATTCCCAGGCATATACTGTACTTTATTTTTGCGGCATAGAGCCTCTCAGATTAATTTTTCTCTCTGTTACTTTTTTTGTGCCACAGGTGCTCCATGATAAAGGTACTGAGGCAATGAGAGTGGCAGGAAGCGACAGCCCAATGAGCAGAAGCCTGTATAAAATAAACAAAATTAGACCAACCTTTACAGGCTGCATTATGCAATTCTGCAATACATAATGTGTACTTACTTTTGGTACCAATATTTTGATGCTAAAACTTCTGTCCTCAAGTAAATACTTGAATGTATGACTTTTACTTGAATTTCTATTGCTACTTCTACACGAACTGAGTACTTTATTCCTAACAAATTCGACACATTAACTTAAAAGGTGATAATACTGTATGTAGCTTGTTTCTGCAAATGGTGAATTTACAAATTATGAATTGCAGGGCCAAACTGCATTCTCCATATGATACACCCACCTTCCTGCATTCACCACACCTAAAAACCTCTATCATCTCAGTCTCTGCATGCTCAAACACAAATGCTTCATTATCCTTATGAACATAAGTGGAGTTTCAAACCCAGCTCAAAACCTAAAAATGGAGAGAATAATTTCGCTCGAATCACAATATCCAGCAAATCTGGTTTTACTCCATTCATTTCATCCCATTGCTCCAGTCTTTATTTTTTTTTTAAAGTTTATTTAGTTGGCCATTTTTATTTCCACAGGACAGCTGAAGACATGAAGGGAGAGAGAGGGGGAATGACATGCAGCAGGTCGGACTCGAACCCGCGGCCGCTGCATTGAGGAGTAAACCTCTATATACAGTATGTGCACCTGCTGTACTAACTGAACTAACCCGGCCACACATTGCTTCAGTCTTAAAGTAATGATCTTTTAAATATTCATGAACAAGAAGAAGTAAATGTCTGCTGTCCTACATATCACAACCAGGATTATACCTGCTCAGCTCATGAATATGATGTATATGGCAGATTAAAAATTAACCTTTTCCTTTTTATGAAAACATTTTAATCTCACACAGCATTCTACATCCAACAGATCTAATAAGCCTCTTAAACATAGAGAGAAGCAATAAAACGCACATACTGTACAAGAGTCTACCAAGACATGACTCCAGACACCCTCGCTACACAATCACTTATACACTATAAGGAATCACTTCAAGGGAAGGCACGTTGCACTAGAACATGTATTGTGACATGTGGAACAAAAGTGGAGTCTTTCACGAAGCTGAGTGCTAGAGCTCAGGGAGCATGATGATGTGAGATCGAAACCCTCAGGGGAATGCATGTGTCCTTTGCAATACACAAAAGGCAAGCTGTAGAACGTTTAGACGGCTGAGATGTGGGTATAGAAATGTTTACAAAAAACTGTATGAACGTACGTGGGTAGGTAGTTTTGCAAATATGTGAGTTTTTGCTGAGGCGAATGTATGTGTTTTTGCGTGAAGAAAACACTAAGAGCACAAGACACTGCCGCTCGTGTGGTTGGGTGTGTACATGAGATGCCTCTGTGGTAGATGTGTGTTTTGTATTTACTCTTTGTGTAAATGATAGGAAGCTGAATGAGGCTGATGGATGAGCGTGGCATCTGTAACTCACTTTGAATTTGTTTCCCCGAAAGACGAAGAGAGTTGCAATATAAAAACTTGTTTGCTCAGTCAATCCCTTGTTGAGTGAGTGAGTCAGACTGTGTCTGATAGCCTTTAGCGTGCAAAGTATCACCGTCCTCCGAATCATTTGCCTTCATAATGTCACTTCTCATTTCCGCTCCAGAACTATTAGCAAAAAGTAAAGCGTTGACACAGTGAAGGTCCTTAGAATTCACAGTATTGCAACGATTGAAAATGAACTCAATTCTGGCTCGACTACAGTGCAATCAACAGAGCTAAATGCTTGCTTTGAGGCAGAATGTAAATTATGCACAAATCTGGCTATACACTGTTAATAATAGATTTAACCCCTAAAATCCCTTTTGTTGAATAAAGTCTCGATGTGACTAAGGTTCGGTGCTCAGTGCAAAAAAAGGCTTTCCTTCCACAAAATGGTGTTTTTTTTTAATGTACAACTACTATTTCCAGACCAGTACATGTTTGTTTTACAAACAGTACTCATATTTGAAATTACAATGATTTTATGTTGCTGCCAAGCAGAATAAAAGGCCAAAAAAGCCAGCTCGTACCAGTAGATGATGTGGGATTGGAAGTCATTAAGCATTATCCGTTTTTGACAGACAGAGCAGTTTGCATATGTGAAGCACACTGAGGCATGATTTTGACTTGTGTATGTTCACAACAAAGGAATGGAAAAACACTATTTTACATACCCACAGCTTTGTCAATTCATGGTACAGTAAATCATGTTTTCCTATTCTACGCCTGTCTGCATTAATCTTCCCAGCCCAGTCAGGAAAATCCATATATGGTGGAGAGTCTTTGCATGCAAAAATCCAGGTGTGCACTGCATGACTGCAAACAATGGCTGTTTAGTGTTGCCGGGAAGGGTCAGGATGAAGTAATCGGTTTCCATATTAGTTGTTCTCACCACCCTGGTCGCACAGAAATCCGTGAAATGATCACAAACTGATAACACTGCTTTACGTGGTGGTGGGACGGAATGTGTGAAATGTCTGTGTGACCACCACAGAAAACAAAGTCATCTAAAGTCAATGAGAAGATGACGTAGCATTAGGAGCTACTATGCTAGCGAGTAGTATGAAAGCCCAAACATCTGCGTTAAGGAGGTTGGTTGGGTTAGTGGATGGGTCAAACACAGGACTTTCACCTGGGAGATCGGGGATCGTGTCACAGAATTTGTTGTGATTCTGTGAAACTGCCACAGATTTTGAGTTGAGAGGCCGTGATCATTTCATAGAATTCTGTGAGATCAGGTTGTGCTCATGCTAAACCTGGGAGCTACAAAATCCATGTTTACTGTAAACAAATTTGGCCTGAACATTTCCCTCAGTAATTGAGTGTGTCTTGTCTTCTCACCATTAGGTGGCAGCCATGCAGAAACACGTTCTGAGATTGTAAATTAAACACTACGTGTCCTGCAAACATTCACCTGCAGCAAATCATCAAGTCAGATGGTGAGGGTTGGGTTACAAGTTGAGCAGTTAAATACTTTCGGGAGAACTTTTACCAGCTGTGCTGGTTTTTAAAGATTGTGTTCATTGTGAATTTACTCTGATGGTGAAGTTGTCAAGATTCTGGGTTTTGTAGATTTTCCCAGCTGGTGACATCTTAAAGATCTGTTCATTGTGGATTTTTACCCATTAATGAAGTTTTGGAGACTCTGTTCATTGTGGATTTACAATGCCAGTGAAGTTTTAAAGATGTGAACTTGGGTTTTGCCACTCCAAAGGAAACCGGTGAGTTTAAATAAAATGTAATTAGTGGTTACATTTTGATTTGTTGCTATGATTGTGTTCAGGTGTTTTATCAGCGGGGAGAAGCTTAAAGATTTTGTTTGTAAGAGTGTAATGTTTGCTTTGTATGAGCTATCTACTACTAGGGATGCCTTGTGGCTGGCTGATTAATGCCAGTCAGCCAGGTTTAACAAACTCTGAGTTGAACCCTGAACTCTGAGTTGATTTACCCTGAGATGGAAAATTCTGAGTTTTTGGTTCCAGAACAGCTGATTTCTGTAAGTTCACTCCTAGTTAAGCTCCTGCACCACCACTACAAAAAGGCAACATGAATGGAGCCATGATGCTACAATTTACCATGGCAACAACCACTTACAAACTGGTTGGCGGAAATACTCATGCTTACACACAGCAAGTTTGAACATACAGTATATTTCGTCAAAAAAGCAAAACAGCGACTGCTGCAAAGAGTAAGAATTCACGTGGGAGAATATTGCTGCTAGAGTAAAAACATAAGTTACAATATATTGTATTAATATCATATTTATGTACAATATGGCTGGTGGAATGGTATTGAAACTATAATCTATTTAATTTAGGAGCAATCTAATCGCATTCTGAGACTGCAGCACCACCATTAACATCATTATAATCCATGATCTTATATTTCAAAGGGTTTACATCATTGACCTGCAATCATGTGGAACTACTTTTTAATTGGCTCTTATTGGTTTGTGTCCTGGGAAAACTACAAAACGGCATTTAAAAACATTTCAGAGCAAGGCAGCCGATTCTGACGACTGCAGACAATGGCATGGCTCTGCATCACCAATAAGAAAAAAGATATCGCTCAAATAGGTAGATATCTGGAGATGAAAATACATCTATTTTATATCTGAAAATATATCCAATATAATATATCGGTGCCTCAATATCATCTCCCGACATATGCTTAACTCCCTGCGAAGTAATACAGCTCCTTCATCAACGGGATTGTTGACACAAGGACATGCCATGTTTGAGAATAAAATGTTTTGTAGTCTGCCTGACAGGTAATAAGCCAACACTGTTTTTTATTCAGTCAGATAACAAACTGCGCTAAAATATAACTGATACAGACTGAATGAATGAATGAATGAATGAATGAATGAATGAATGAAGAAATATAAGAGCACTGTGTCAGAGGGAGGAGACTGAGAGAAACTCCAGGTTTATTGGAGAAAACCTTCTCACGACCAGGTTAGATTCACAGGCTCAGTTACCATAGTAACTGACTCTGAGGTTAAGTTACCTCTCTTTCTGAAATGGGCTGGAGTTATCCCTCTCTCTCAGGTTTGATTAACCCCACTTTATTAAACAGAAAACCCAGAGTTGCCCTCATCTCAGGCTTAACAAACTCAGAGTTTACACTAAACCTGCTTTCTGAAACCGGCCTCATATCCAGCCATTTGTGATTAACATTGTTTGTATGAAGTCAGATCTCATCCCAAAACTGCATTTGAAATTCAGTTTTCTGTTCATGCTGGAGATGAATGAGTTCATATTCTGTTCAAACCAGCTTCCCACAACAGATTGCATACACTGTAGGCTGAATAAACAAGAAAGAAAGAATTAACAAAAGCATAATAGAAACATGTTTCAATTCAGACTTGGATTGTGTCTCATTCCGCATACTTCCGTCAGTACACTGTCGTAGTGTCCACTTTCGATGGTTAGCGTAGTCCCAAAAGGAACGCTAAACACTTCCCAGAAAAGATGACTGGTTGGCTCGGCTCGCCGCTTCTCAGAATCGGACAAAAATCTATAAATCTGGCCTTGACAGATTCAGCAACGCTATGGCCTATTTTTTGCTTAAAATGTTTTCAGCAACACATTTGTGACCACCAAAATAAACAAGAAAATCCTGTCCAGGTTGACGAATCAATAGATTCAAATAACGTGACCATTTCATTAACTGCAGTGAGACCGGGTTGCAGCCTGTAACACAATGTGAACTCATCGCCAGTCTTTACATCTTGGCAGTACTGTAAATAAAGGTGTTTGATGGTCAGTCAGCAGCCTTCCATTTCCACATTCAAACAACTTCTTATATAGTTTGTAAAATATACAATTCCGTAGCTTTATTCTGAGAACTTGGATGAGGGAGATTTTGATGAACATAAATGCTGTTATAATGCTGTTATAACGCTTTGCATAAAGGGTTTCTTTGCAGTAAAGGGAGACATTCAAAAGCATGAAAATCCGCAATGTGAGTACAAAATGTGGTTCAATTTAGAAAAGAAGATACCTGGACTTGTCTTGGACTGAGAGCTCTTTTGACTTGGTATCACAGTATTTCTCCTAAATGCCCCACATTTAACAACAATGTCACTGTAACTGTAGATTCTTTATTTCTCCCAGTGATGCTGTCCGCCACTGAGAAATACAAAAGAGGTGTGCACAGAGTCTTTAAAGATATAAGAGCCACCGGGCAAACACAGTCCTACACATCTCATGGGGTAATTGGGCTGTCAGAGTGCAACTGAGGCTCCTTATGACTCATAATGGCCATGCTTAGCAAAACTTTGACCTTGTGCACTAGTGATGATGAAAGAGGCTAATTTTTATGGTGTGGGAGGCCATTGTGATGCATGGCATCATTTTAGCCCGCTCTGAGATGCTCGCAAGACAATCTGTGCATCGCCAAAGGTCTTTTCAAAAAGGTCACACTATATAAAGCTATTGGTAATGAAGGCCATTGTGGATGTATTTTTTTTTGTTTTGTTTTTGTTTAGTGATTTAGTGAAACACCCATAGAAGTAACACATATACATTAAGGTCTCCATAATAGTTTTTTTTCTTCTCCCTATCTTTCAAAAGTGCACAAAAACAACCCACACACACAAATGCAAACTTCTTGCATTCTGACCACATGATGTTGTGTCTGTATTTGAATACTCAAGTCCAACTAAATTTCAGCGAGTGATCTACAATCCCCTGGAGCTACAGTGTGACGTAACATGTTTTCCCACTCCACACCAACTGCTCTCAGCCAAGAAACGTTTTGGACATGGATAAGATTTTGAAGATGTTTGCACGATTAAAGGCATATTTGAGATAATGCGTGCATAATCTGTGGCATAATTAGACAATATTAGCAGGACTCCTCTGGGAGAGAGATCGAGGCAGATATAAAGAAAGGGGGATATAGGAGTGAGAAGAAAAAAAACAGAATTCAGTGTGACAGTAAAAGACGAAGAGTAGGAGAGTCATAAGAAGAGCCACTGGTATTTGTATTTCATCAGTTTTGTTAGTTTTGTTTTGTGTAAGCAACATTTTTGTTGGGGACCATTTTTGTGTGCTAAATCTTTTGTTTTATGTGTGTGTGTGTGTGTGTGTGTGGACACCAATCTGTGAATAGGATTGGGATGAGAGCAGCTCAATTTTGGGGTCTGGAGCCACATTTGTCTGTCAGTGGGAGGAGAGAGACAAACCATTGTACAATAAAGAGAGGGGCTTAAAAGCACATTTGCTAGCTCGTAATGTACATTTCATTATGCTTCTTTTCAGTATTGTTCTTTAATAAACGCTGAGGAAATTCAAATGTTAGAAAAAGGAACCAGCAGGGGAGGAAGAGACAGATATCGATAGAAAACAAAGAACAGAGATACAGAAAGAAATAGAAGCAGCAGAAGGTTAGAGCCCATCTGATACATTGGTCATTGGCATAAAAGATATTATAGATCAATTTCAGCTTCTCACAACTATATCAATATCTTTGTCTATGCGGGCCAATACAGTAAGATACGTTTGGGGTCATTCATAAACTGTGTTGCCACATTTGTCAACTGTCTGTTTATCACCATGTATACAAGCATTTTTAGGATAATTTTTACAAAATGCAATTGTATCCCTGACGGACATAGAAACACACCAGAGAGGTATAAAGTAGAATGATCATGAATACAAAACAACCAACCTTTAAAAAATACAGTTTACCAACTCTAATACTGTAGATACTTCTGCTGGTAAAGTTTGAAAGTTAGACAATGAAACAAGGAGGGAGAGGAGAGACAAATATGAATCAAAAGCAAGGAAT
Source organism: Etheostoma spectabile (assembly GCF_008692095.1). NCBI lineage: Eukaryota > Metazoa > Chordata > Actinopteri > Perciformes > Percidae > Etheostoma > Etheostoma spectabile. The sequence continues at coordinate 10,573,476 of NC_045755.1, read as the reverse complement.
AGAGAAATAACTACATATAAGCACAGAAGAGATGGCAGGTTAGGGAATTAGTGAAGTGACTAACAACAGAGATAGAAAGGAAGTAAGGTGATTCCACACAAGGAAGACAGACTGCAGCTAAAATAAACAAAAAAACAAATATATGGGCTACTCAGACTTTCACTGCTCCTCATTGTAACGCCCCCTGAAACGGCTCCACAGGGCCACATACAGTAGTTTGTTTGCTGCTTTTCGTCATGTGGAACAATAGATGCAAACAGTAAAGTTAAAATTAAACAAAAGTTTGTCAAACAAGATGAGTGGGAGGGAGAAGGGGCTGAACGACCAGACGATGGTACCAACACGTGTGTTTGTTCTACATTTTGCATGTTATTACACCTGCTGTCTCTCTATCAAACACACACACACACACACACACACACACACACACACACACACACACACACACACACACACACACACACACACACACACACTGTCATATCTACACTGGCATTGTTAAAATCTGGTAAGACAGAATAAATTACTCTGTCTCACAGCATTTCATGCATGACTGCGTATGCACACACACACATGCTCACCCTCCCCACTTGCAGTATGTATAGCTCTACAGGCACAATGAATACAGTCACTATAAGAAAAGTGATACACAAAATATCTAGGCCACCAAACACAGAAAAATCCAGGTTCAGCACAGACAGAGCTGTAAAATGGAAAACTGACTGAATAGTTGGTTTTCAAATAAGACGCCTCTACTACGCGAATTCAATGCGTCACTTAACAAGTAACTTTTTAGTCTTTCTCCTCGACAAATACGCTCTTTCAAATCATCCCTTTCTAACACTTTTCAAGGATGTACAATCAAAAAACATTCTTCACTGCATTTGAGGGCATACTTATCTTTGGCTATTGTTAAGTGACCCTAGAGAAAAGAAAATGCATTTCTGCAGAAGGAGCGTGCTCAATGGCTCTATAACGGTTTATGAATCAAAATGGAGAAGCTGAGTCACAAAAGTATTAGAATTACACAAGGGGACGGTTCACAGGAGGAATTATTTCTCTGCTTACAATGAACAATCAGGACATATGCCAAAGAGATTAGAAGATAAACAGTGTTGCTTTGCCACTCTTTGGTAAATGAATAAAAAGAATAATTTACATGTTAAAGAGCAAAATGTTGTGGGTTGGGGTTTTTGTTTGGGGTTATTTTCCCGTTTGGCCTTCCCTGTGTTTTCGTCCCGGTTTTCTCCCTAGTCTGGTGTCATAGATTCTGTCTTATGTTTCCCTGTGTGTGTTTGTTATGCTTCTGCTTTATTTTGGTAGTCTGCTTCCTGTCTTGTCTTGCCTTGTCTTGTCTAGTTTTGCTTTGTTTGTCTGATTGTCCTGCCCCGCCCTAATGTGATCCACCTGACGTCTCACCTGTTCCCCATTACCTCGTTACCTCTTGTATTTAACCCCAGTGTTTCCTTTGTCTCTTGTCGGATCATTCTGGTTGTTCACCTGTCTTTACGTCACCTTGTTGCAGTGTTCCTGATTTCGTTCCTGTTCCCTGACCCTGGTTATTGTTTGTTTTTGAATCTTTTTGGGTGTTTTCCTTTTCCTCCTTGGATTCTGGATATTCGTTCCATCGAGGCTTACGTTGTGTTTTTGACAATAAACCATTTGTGTTCCTACTCCTGCCTGCCTCCTTCTCTCTGCATTTGGGTCCAATCCTCATACCCCCCGTAACACAAAATACTTTTCATTGAACCCATGACTGTACCTGAACCGGGAGGGTAGATACAGTGCCGCTGCTAGACATTTTGGTGCCTTAAGCATAATTCCTTTATGATGCCCCCCCCACCCCAAGAAAAAAAAAAAAATTGTTTTTGCCAGTTTAACTTTTTATTACCAAACAACTCAATACCAATAACACAATAGCAGCATCAAAATGTAACACCTAAGAACAATAAACGAAAAAGGAAAATCCACTTTGTAAACACAGTACACAGAACAGCCGAAACGTACACACACACTGTGCAAAATATTTGTAGAAATTAAATAAGCATTGATAAATACAAACTTAAAATCAGAAGTATACAAGTAAGCAATCTTCTTCAATAAAGCAAAGATTTAGAAGCAGAAAAGTCAATGAATTTTTCTTCACTTTGTAAACACACTATGTAGAACAGCTAAAACACACACATTCAAGGATGGAGAAGTGCATAATATTATCAAAATAAACCGAATCTTTTCCAAAATCAATCAAATCAAATCAAATTGGTACTGTTGTGGAGTCTACAGACCTGCTGGCCTGCTGGGGTTGATGTGTGCCTGAACTGCTTGTAGACGGTTGCTCGTTGTCTGTATCTTCCTCTTGGCCACGTGCTGCTCATTGTACATATCTCAGCATTGACCCTGCATTCATTTAGGAATACAAAGAAATGATGCACGTGGTGGGACTGGCGGTGCTGGGTAGGTGTAGGGGAAAGCCTTCCAGCATGCACTGGGGCAACTGTTGATGCTCTGTTCTGAGATTTTATATTAATATTAACATTAATTGACACATTGTTTTATTCTTCCCGTAATATGTTTATTGTGTGATTTTTGGTGGGGGCAGAGGAGCAAAAATGATTTATGAATGCATTTCTTTAACAGAATCTAATGTAAATGTTTTTAAAAAAGTATCACGACCTGGATAGTTCCAAATGCATTGGCTAAAACACGATGAAAGCTGTATCCCAAATGGATGTGGGTTCATAAAAGAATTTCATTTTTATTGTGTTGCTCAGCTATTCAGACACTCCTCCTGAACTACATTGCATGTCAGAGCATAAACATTCAGTGATTAGAAAAGCAATAAACAGCTTCAGTCTGCTTTGTGCCTCTTAGCTGTTCTTAAATCACTGTAAATCACTGTAAATCACTGTGTGCACCGGCTAATTGTTTAAAAACCATTGAGGAGTGCTTAGAGAGAAATCATCTGTGCAAGTTAAAAGGAAAGAGAAGTAAAGCACAGTAATAGAGATGGTGTAATCCAGAGGGGCACATCCTATCCCAGTTTCTCGGTTGAATACAGCTCATGATGATTTGTGAGGCCAAAGTCTACACAAGGCCAAAATGTTGATAGCTGTGTACTTACTCTGTTGCTGTCAAGGACCTCAGTAGTTATTGTGCCAAGTGTGCTGACCTTGGAGGACTCAAAAAAGGAAGAAAACAGATGAATTTTCTTTTCACACATACAGTAGAGCATATACAGCAGTGTAGGTGTGGAGCTGCTATGCAACTTGAACAATATGAATACCCCGCAGAGAACAATTTGACTTTGTGGATCATGACAATCTGTACTACCTAAAATTTTATTCTGAGCAGTAAATTATATATCAGGGGAACATAAAACTAGTGTTGTGTGCAGTGTGCAATATTTTCTCAGGGAAAGATTCATCATTCATTTTGATCAAAGGAACCCACTTAATTAAAATATGTTTGCTTCTGCTCAAATCTTATTCATTTCATTTAACTGTGTCAAACCAAATGGACTTTTTGAAATGGTTGCAAAAAATACCATTCCTTCCATTCCAACTTCACCATGAATTACAATCCATAATATTGTTATTTAAAGCTTAGCTGAATTTATTCTGAAACAAATAGTTGATAAAGTAGTCTGATACGTATGATAAGCATTTGTTTAAGTTATTTGTATATGCCATGCTTATAGCAGTGTGGTTCTAGCGGTAGCAATGTTGGTAAGTCGGTCCACCACTTTGGTCCCAACTGAAACATCCCAACAACTAATGGATGGATTGCCATGGTATTTGGTACAGACAATCATTTTCCCTAGAGCCGACTGAATTTTTGATCTCCTAACTTTACCTCTGGCGCCACCAGCGGGTCAGGAACATGTGCAAAATCTCTACATCTACTCAACAGATTGGCACAAATTTTGGTGAAGATATTCAAGGATCCTAGATGATAAATTCTAATGACATTGGTGACTTACCTTTTCCTATTGTGCTTTCAGCGGTTTGATATTTGTGGTTAAGAATGGAATTTTTCAAAAACAATTATGTGCAGACATTCATGGTCTTTGTGAACTTCGGTGGTTCCTTGACTTTTCATCTAGAGCCATTGTTCGGTTAAAAATGCCCAATACTTTGGTTTAACAGCATAGTTTTCTGTACAATGAGCATAATGGCATCACAAAGCTGCTTGTGTGGCTGTAAACTCTTGGTCTTGTTCAAGCCAAATATTTTGTTTCCCGCTCTTTTTTCCTGCTTTCTTTTTTTTGTTTGTAAATTGAAAATCCTTTTACTGGTACATAACAAGACATTTGGGCTAACATTGGGCTCTAGAATGTTATAATAGACAGCTTTTTTATTGAAAAAATATGATGAATCAGTAACTGAGAAAATACTTTTGATGAGTATTTTTCACGATTTCTTTACAATTTTATAGAATCAAAGCTGATTGAAGCAATAACTAAATAAAAGTTGCAGAATTAATTTTCTTGAGCTGATTCATTATGAGGTGAGATTTGAGCCGCCACAGTGGAGCCACTGAAATATTTTTTTATACTGTAGTTTGCATATATTCACAGTCAAACTGTTGGTGCGTGTTGAGTTTTCTGTGTGAGTGTTTACAACAGTATCTTGGCAGTCAGCTTTCTGGCACTCCTGCTCACAGCAGTACTGAGTCTCAGTCGGCTAATAATGACAAACATACTCAATGGATACAGTGCAGCAGCAACAACTAGTGAGCAACACGGTTTCTTCAATAGGTCCAACACAATGTTTATGCCACTCATAAATATCTCCCATGCAATATAGGGAACTGAATGGCTGCCAAATTGCATTTTTTAGCAGGAGAAGGAGAGGAAACTTACTAAGGGAAAGGTTCAGAAAACAAGATGGACAATGGAAACACAGTACAAATACTTGTCAGCCATTGTCACTTGATTGGGATGTGTCAGTCTTTCTCGTGTGTGTGTGTGTGTGTGTGTGTGTGTGTGTGTGTGTGTGTGTGTTGGTATAGGTGGATGCTGACAGTTAGTCGTCTGCTACCATCTATTCTCATTATCTTCCTGTCTGACTGTGCCAAGCTGAGTCTTTCTGTCTTCTGCAACACCCTCCCTTGATACAAGTCCTGAGTGTGCTCATTGTTGCATTTCTTTCTTGTCAGAAAGTGAGACGTAGCAGAAAGAGAAAAGAGGGAAAGAAGGAGAAGGGGAGAAAGAAACGATTTTCACTCCAGTTCCTCTCTGTCATTGACATGGGCTTAGAGAAGGACAGTGAAACTGAATCTCAACACATTCCAGTGACACATTTCCTTTTAATTTCAGTTGAGACAGACAGACAGACAGACAGACTGGGAGAGAGAGACAGATTGTTTTTCAGCTCAAAACAAGAATGGAGAAAGAGGGTTGGGAGACGAAGACAGGGGGACAACTGTGCCCTCATACATTTTGATGACACAGGCTGCTGCCCCTGTGCCATGACATTGCAGAGACATGGTGTGAAAACACACACACACATGAATACTGTGGATGTTGCTACTGGTGCATACGTGACAAGTTGACACAACTCTGCCTATCAGTGCTGACAGGACATCCATCCTTTGTCCGGGAGAACAACACACAACACACACACACACACACACACACACACACACACACACACACACACACACACACACACACACACACACACACACACACACACACACCACACGAAGACAGCAAGAACATTGCAGACACACCACATAGACTTGAAAACACATTCATCTGCCAAAATATGGCACATACAACAACCTGTCATTTCCTACATACACACACCTGGCAGTAAAATCTGTAAGCTTTCATCAGTCCAACAAAACCACGGTCACAGCCTAAAGTGTCCGAGGGGTAAAAGTGTTTTCTGGGGCCGAGTTTAACTCCGTAGATAGATAGGCTTTGTTATCCATCTCAGGGGACTGAACCAAAGTGCTGCCTCACACTGTCTCACAATGGGACCAGAAGTCAGTGAAGTGAGGGTGAGGAAGGTGAACAAAAAAAAAAATCTATTGGTTTGAGGTGGTCTTTTTACAGTTCGCTGCTTGAAAGTGACCAATCACACAGCACGAGGTCGCAGTTGGTATGAGATTGAAACTGGAGCATCTGGCAAAAAAAGAATACTGAGTCACTGTTGATGTTTAAATCTGTCGTCTATGATAAGATTATAATAGGAAATAAGACTGTTTCTCTAAATACCCAAGTTGCTCTGCTGCTTTGCATTTGTAATACTTAACATACTGTAAATGAAATCATAGAGCTCCTAGGGAAAAGTGGTGAGAGCATATTTCCATGGAAACGTGGGACAACAGCATGCAATCGCAAGAGAAAGCTTTTGTTACAACAATTTTGTGTGTGGATGGTTGTGAAAGTGTTTAGTTCTCTGGATCTTCTGGATATAAATGTGATGACAACGTTCTCTTAATGTAGCCACTGTTGATTTGATCAGCTTTTTGCTGCAGGATGTTACCCTGACTTGTGCTATTGAAGTGTGTTTGTGTGTGTGTGTTTGGATGAGGCTGCTTCATCAGCAGTTTGCAGTCGAACTCTGGTCATGCTTTCAGAAAGCATTACCACAGACACAAACACAAATTGTTCAGGACACACTGACACTATTACACACCCACATATATCTATAATGATAAAATAATTTTGACTGACAGGCAGAAGATAGATTGTGAGTGTTAGAAAGGAAGGCAGTGACGGATTCAGGATCCAATGGTGTTGACTTGGAGACTGGTGGTCCAGTAAGTGAGAGAGAAAGAAGGAAGATGCTGATTGACTGACTTACTGACTGAGGAGAGAGATAATCAGATAAAATGAGCCTACGGACAAGACAAAGAACTGTATGTAAGGAGACAATTAGGGTGTGTGTGTGTGTGTGTGTGTGTGTGTGTGTGTGTATTGAATTTTTGTGACATAGTTAGTTTCATGTCTTAAACTACACCATGAAATGTTCCACATATACAGACAAATGTGCAGAGAGAGTACAGAGACATTTAACTGTAACTATCAAGATGATTTGGACACTTTCTTTTGACACACACACACACACACACACACACACACACACACACACACACACACACACACACACACACACACACACACACACACACACACACACACACACACATATACACACACACACACACACACACACACACACACAAGATTTAGAGTGCAAAGCGTGTGAGATCCAGCAGGTTTTTGTCAGCAGGGTTTAGTGCTACAACTTCATGTCCTTACAACTGTTGTAAGGTTTAAGCTGCAAAAGACTACACAGGAGAAGTGCTCATGAAATATAACTCAGTTTCTGAGCGTTTGTAAGAGTGTAGTGCACCAAGGGTCAAGCAGCCACATCGATAATTCTGGCAAGAGAAGACTGTGTTCCAAGCCTCCAGAAATACATATTTTAGTTAGAATACTGACTCATGTATATTTTAAATTGCATACGTTTCTACCTTTTAGGTCAAAGATCACAAGAGCGACAAATCTTACTAAATCCGATGACTAACTTTTAAAAGGGACGGAGTAAATTATTGTAGTTTGGCCCTCTGATTTGGCCTACTTACCAGCACAGCCAGCAGTTGTGACACAGTAAAAAAAAAACATTTTCAGAGAAAACATTTTCCCCATTGTCCGTCGAATGAACTTCCAGAAATAAGCTTAAAAATCATAGAAAGGCAGATGCTCCTAAACCTTGATAACTTGACATTTTTTGCAGATTCAAAGTAATCTAGTGATAGTTGTCTGTACATCCATCTGTACATTGTAAACAGGAACTGCTAACAGCTAATTTAGCATTTAATGGTGCCATTTTGTTCAAATTGGAACAAATTTAGGGGAAAAAAACCATGATGTAGAAAAGGCATTACGTGATATTCCAGCATACAGATGAAGTTCTCATTTCACTGCATGTTCTGGCCTGCACAGCATATTCCTATTTGTCCATGCATAATGTACTTCATCTTGAGGATTTCTGAGGGGTACCTAAGCATTAAATCCTGTTAACTGTGTGGTAATGTACAATAGAGTGCATTCACAAACAAGAGAGAGACTTAGTCTTTCCTGTTTATTGAATCCTGTTTTTGTTTTTGTTTTTAATGAAAGAAAGGGAAGAGAAGCACATTTATTTTCTGACAGGGATTCATAAAATTTTGAGATCCTGTTACAGTTGTTTTCGATTGCTAAACAAAAGTGGGCAAAACTCTAACTACAGTCTCTAAAGGTAAAGGTAGTGTTTTTCACATTTTGTTTTTTATAGCTTGTATGTAACCCCAGACATCTTACCTGGGCATATTGGAATCTTTGCTCTTTTACCTGTTTCTCAAAAACGGTACAATGTATAATTGTTTGTAATTCTTATTTGGTGTTTGTATAAAAAAAAGGTAGATGTTCAATAACTAAACTAAAACAAGACACCTGTTTAGGCTTTCAGCTTTTGAATGTGTGGTTAACAGTTTTGACAGCAGTGTGTTAGCATTTACAAAGTGCTGTAAATCCACAGTGTTGTGCAGGTTGTGGTTAAGCCATGGCATAAGTGTGAAGAGTTTTGAAATCTGTGTTCAAGCAATGAAAAATGAACTAGAGTTTGGTCCACTGAACTGCTGTATTACTACTCCAACTACTAATGTAGTTACAGTTTTGCACATGTGACTCCAGTTGTGCCCACTGTCGTCTGGCAATCGAAAAACAATTATTACTCAATCACTGATGTGTAAATGCATAATGCACATATAAGCACGTATAAAAATACAGATAATGACTCGAGTCAGCAGGGATCCCCCAATGTGATTCTATGTTATTACTTAAAAATTTGAGTTTTTTCGCAGTAACTGAACATGGGCACGTCTGCATGAGGAATAGGCAATGTGTTTTGTGTGTGCACAGGTAGTAATTTATCCCGGCAAGGACAAGCTGTGTTAATGTCTTTTTGCACAAGTGCTCCAGATCCAGACTGTCATACAGCGCAGATGTGTGGTGCGCTATCCTCTGGCATTCATTCATCAGAGGTTACTATCTGGAAGACTGGAGATGTACAAAAACAGGTGTGTGTGTGTATGTGTGGTAGAGCATCTGTGATTTTTCAAGATGTGTCTCCAAACAGACCGATGCAATGCTTGAATCTGAGTAAAAGGGGTCCCAGGGAAATATGTGGGGAGAAAATATAAACAGGAAAGAATAGAAAAAAAGGGAGAAAGAGGAGCGACACATTTTAGAAAATACATGCAGAATATGAGAGAGACACAAATATGGGTAGAGTGAAAGAGAGAGATTTTTTTAAGTACTTTGAAGAGACTATTTTCCAATCTTAGATAATGGGAAGAAAAGTTAAGAAGAGTTCATTATTTATATGTTTACAAGTAAGAGTAGTTAGTTTTTTTTAGTTCCTCAAAATATGTATTGAGAGAGCTATAGAAAGTTTGAACAAATGTTAAGGAATTATTAGTTTGTACACTTTGACCACATTTTCCTCCTGTGTGGGAGTGAAGAGATAAGAGATCAATCAGCCTCACAATCAATCTACCCCCCTTCCCCACCAAACATATATGTTATAGTAAACAGTAGGAAGACATTGGAAATTAGATCCATCACTGGCATAGGTCAAGCCAGTAAACAGTCTGAAACTCAAGTAAACTTTGTCAAAAAAGGATCATTTGAAACAATAACTGAAGACAGTTTAGTTTAGCTTGTGTAATGTCTGAACGCCAGAGCTGTCAGCAGTTCTCCATATCAGAGACTGTAGGAGTTTGACTGCTCCTGAACTCCTACAGCGATATAACCACCACCAGATGAATATGTCTCCAACATAGACTTAATAATTACATAGACAGTTAAAGAAATGGACCAACAGATTCCGTTGCTGGGACGGAGACCAGTGAAGTTTATTAGAAGCACTTTTCCGGTGATAGCTGAGCGTTACTGCGCAGCCTCCAACTGAGCTTGACGATGTAGATGTGGCATGAGCAACTTGTCTTCTGGTAGCTGTGCCCAGAGAAATCTCAATCACTCCCAATCTTGGAGAGATGGAGAGCATAGGTTTATACAAGGCGATAACATAGACATGGGCTAAAATGCTAGTTAACATAAGTAATTAAACCTAAATAGCTAATAGCTAAGTTGAGACTGCAAGCTTGTCCTGTACTCTATGGTAATTCTGCCACTATGCAACAGTAAGTTGCGTGGTTATGACACAATCGTTGGCCTGTTTTTATAAAATCGCCTGCTACGGGGCCATTACGTGAGGTACAAGGTACCAGAGACTTTTATACATTGTCGTGTTTCTTTAGAAAAAACAATGGTTAGCATCAAAATAGTGCCATAGGAGCTACGCGTTCTGAAGAAAATATTTACAATCTAGAATATCACAGTGCACACTGTTCTGAGATTGCCCCATCTCTCTCTGTCTCTCTCTATGTGGAATTTTTAAATCAAGATGTCCAATTTAGCGCTCCCTCTAGAAGCCTAGAGAACTTCCATTGTGTAATCTGGATGCAGCGTTTTTTTGTTGTTGTTGTTGCATTTGTTGTTGGGGTTTGTGTGCTTTTCTGTTTGCATTGTTTTTGTATTTGCAGCGCGTTTGCTAAATCCTGTGCATGTGTTGTCAAATTGATAAAGATGTTTTCTTAATTTTCTTGTATTTTGTCTATTTACATGTGTGTTACAGGCGTTTGCCCCTGTCGGCCATCGTAAAAATGGCAGATAGAACAGAGGAGTGAAAAGAGAGGGATGGAGAATTCACAGTAGCAGCTGCCTCATCTCATATCCTCTGTGAGGCAGCTGGCATTAGAGTTTCTGAAGAGGGAGAGATTTGTAAAACATGGACATTACAACAATGGCTGGAACATAATCTGCTCAATCCCATTACTGGCCAGAACCATCCACAGAGAGAGAGAGAGAGAGAGAGAGGGAGAGACACACACACACACACACACACACACACATGAAAGGAAGAAAAAACTGTGTGTGAGAGAAGGAGAGAGATGTGGAAGGGAGAAAGGATGGGAGAAAGGAACACATGAAGAACAGGGGAATGCTAGAGAGTGAATAGATGGAGATGAAGGGGAGTGTGTGCATTTGTGTGTGTTTATGTGTGTGCATGCAATAGGAGAATTTCATCAACCATGCTGCATGGTGCGACAACATGGTAAGGTGTAAGCATCACAGGCGGGACAAGGCAATTCAACGAAGACAATATTGTGAACAATATCGCCTTGGACCGTGGAAGTGACGAGCTCCTGGCTAAGCTGAAACATTGGTGTTGTGGTCACTAACATTGCCAAGTATCCTTTACCATTTCAAAATGTTGTGCAAATTCTAGATCATTAAACTACAAAATTACGAATCACATATCAGCATAGGTTCAGGAGACAAAATATAGTTTCATAATGGCAGAAATTTTCAAACAGTGCCTCCTGGAAGGCATTCATAGGGTTGCATTTTCTCATGACAAAACGCGACAGAATAAGTTGGGTATAGAATGAAAAAGACAGCTAGAGAGAGGAGTTCAAACCCTGGCTTCTTTCTCAGCTCCGCACAGCTGGCCAATAACGCGTGGTAGTGAATGTCGGTTTCAGAAGATGTCAGACGCAGCTACTAAATTGTATTCCAGTAAGATTGACAATCCATCTCTAGAGACATTAAACACTCCATTTATCTCCCTTTGAACAGAGCTGCTACTTCGACCCATGACTCTAACCTAAACTCACTGTTCAGTATACTATAACGCTGCATGAAGGACAAAAAACATTGACTAATGTGTCTTAGTCTTGGTAAATAGGGAAAATTGCTAAACTGCAATTTTAGAACACTTTTATTATCAAGCTACAACTGCATTCTACTGTTCAACATCTTTAGTGCAATATGCAGCACTACAGTGTATATTGGTTTCTTGCTTTATACAGTAAGGCTGGGTTGCATTATTTTGTGGCCCAGATTGAAGTTTATCTCTGTCACCATAACAGGATTACCAACTAGTCAGAGGGTCAGGAGTTGTGCGTTGAAGCACCCCCTCAGGAGTATTGGGAGTGTTGACAACCAAGGCTGAGAAAATTGAAAGGATATCAGGCAGGCTAAGCTGTTGATAGAGTCAGTAGCTCCGAGCAATGAGCTATTATGCACTTGGAGATTGTAAATCCAATCATCAACGTTCATCTTCTTTTTTTTATTCGGCGAGCTAGCATCCAGGTGAAAACAACTCTGAGAATGAGTTTAAAAGCTGCTCACAGACTGACGTAATTGCTGTAGGTAGATCCAATATGTTGTTGAGTTTATAACTTTGGTACTCAACTTAATGTTTAATAAAAGAGAGCCCGCATCTAGAGAGAAAATTGGAAAGCTTTTGTGGGATAATTCCACATGCAGTGAAACTCAGTGGGTCATTTTATCACAGATGTTAATAGTGCACCCAGTGCTGGGCTGAAAAGGTATAGTATTAGTTGAGTAGTTTCCTCAGGGACAAAGGTCAGTACTTATATATCTTAAGTGCAATATTTAGATGCATGGTTCTAACCTCAGTTAGTCATACGCGATGATGACAATCTCAAAATGGCTTAATACCCTTTTTGTAAAGGAATGACAAAGTGCAGTAAATACCATTTTTAGAAAATGAATGAATGAATGAAAATACCTTGGTAAGGGTTTCACAGGGAGAGGGAAACTGTCAAACATGCAAATTATTAATGATAATGATGATTACATCATGTCGACCGAATCAAATGTAAACTAGAACGGGCACTCAGAGTGCAGACCTCCGCCAAGGCATGCCCTATATCACAATGTTAAAGCAGTGTGAACGTTCCCAGTCGAGAACTCATTTATTTGATTATTCCCACACTGCATAAATACATCACACCCACGCAAAGTTTATGAAAAATAAAAATAATTTGTGGTTCTGCTCTGTGATTCTAAATCCCACCAAATTTTAGTGGGTTCTTCCCTGGCCAATGCTACACCATTCCACCAACTTTCATTAAATTCTGGCATGTTTTTCCCATATTCCTGCGGAAAGACAAATAAACAAACAAACAGACAAACCGAACGGAAAACATGACCTCCTTGGCGTATATACATAATAAATACACTTCTGATCTGGCAACAATGCCAATGCCATCTCAGACTCTGTCACTGTCATCACCATCAACATCTTTATTAATTACAAAATGTATTAACTTTAGTTAGTAATGTCATTTTATTGTCACAGAAGGCGGTTGTAGCCTATGTGAACGTGTACAGCTTGGACGACTCCATTACATGAGTAACACAGACTTGTGTTTCATTAAGACGCCATAGGAAGTCAAACTCCAGCCATTTCTTTTCAGGAAACACTATGTGTAATTCTTTTGACTGACACAGCTTCTGTAGTCAATTAAAAAAAAGTTCACCTTTCTCTCCTCTCTGTCTCATTATGAACTTCATGACTCCCAATGCCAATCCTGCATTCGTAATAGGAAGTTATTTTAATTAAGAACACGTTAATACCTAAACCTTTTTTTTTAAATTAAAGCTGTCCTGGTTTCATTAACCTCAAAAAGCACTTATCCCACTTTGCACTCATAAAAATAGCAAATTTTTACACATTTGTAAATGAAGTTTGGACAACACAAACATCTGGTATTGAACTTTTATTTTATATTTGTATTTTCAATCATAAGTTCTTTACAAATTCTCCAACCCTGTATTTATTCTCTCCATCTATCTTAATATCCTACAGCATGTTTTCCTCTTTTTACTTCAACATAACAGATACATCAAACAGAATCCGGCTATAATGACATGATTATCAGCAGAGAAATTAAATAACTGTAAAAAACACAATCTCACTGTACCTGCAAGTAAATCATAGAAATTATGAAACAAATTCATAATTCACTGGACAATGTGGATGTTTGCGTGTGAAACAGCAGTAGTGGTCAACACACACTGCAGTCGTATATGATATTGTTGGGCCTTTTTTGCACTTTCTCCTCCACTTCACTCAGATCTGCAAACACCTTAGCCTCCTTTAACCTACACATAACAATCTGACTGGTGAAGTTTGTTTGAGGCAGTGAACCGCCTGTGAGAAAGTGCTTGATGTTTCACTCGGGCCAAGAAAATCCTTTTACCTGAAAGATATGTGCTCACCTGCCTGACCTGAGTCTGCCATTTGATGCCTCCTGCTGTGCGCTAAAAAAAAGTAAGGTTATGGCTTTCTCTTTGCAGTGGCAGGTCGCTGTATTTTCAAGTCTTCCATTCAGACAGACAGACGGACAGACAGACAGGATATTTCATGATCTCTGTAGTGAAGCTGTATTCATGATTCTTTAACCACACACATAAATGACACTACATCTGCATCTTAAAGGGTAACTACCATTTTTTTCAACCGGTTTTCTTAGGTTGTTGTGTCTAAGTGACTGATGTGAACAACAATCTTTGACATTGGTCTAATATTAAGCGAGATTGCTTCAGTCAGCAGCGGCGAAACAAGCTACAATGTAAACAAATAGGCCAATTGTGCAACTTTCACAAAAGTGCTTGTTTTGCCACTGACAGGCTTAGTTTAATATTCTTAGTGTCTGACAATGTTATGTGTTTTATTGTATTATTATTCAAAGTATTCAAATAAAACTATGAAAAGCCGTTTTGTTTTTTGTTTTTCCAATTTTCCAACCATCACAACTCTAATTTTGGTTGTAATAAACACATTGAGTGTATCGATTTACATGTGAATATATGTTGGCTCTATGCACACTAAAAGTATTGTTTTTTAAAATGTCTGGTGGGTTTAGCACATTTGACCTCAGAGCTGTTTCTGGTTAAACCAAAAGATCTCAAAGAGGTTTTGAAAAGGTCTACCTCTGTGGGGATCCTTTCCATAATGTTGTCAGTCACTCAGAATAATAATCTGAGCCTTTAGTGGCAAAAACAGCACTAGTTTAGTGGACCAAGTCCACGTGGACCAAAAACGGTAGTTGCCCTTTAATTAACAGACACTTTTTAAGCCACGCAGCGGCACAGTTTTGAGGAAGGCAATGTTGGTCCACCACTTTGGTCCACACTGAAATATCTAGACAACTATCAATGGACCCTAATACATTTTGGATAGGCATTCATGGTCCCAAGAGTGTGTAACACCACTTGAGCCACGGTGAAACGTTGTTTCGTGTATATGGTTGAATTGACAATAAAACACATTTGAGTTGAACACTTCACTGTCTGTCTATGTATGTCTATAAAATGTACTGTGTGCATGGCTTTGAAGTAGATTCTGAGCAGCAACGCAAGTGCATTCTGGGATTTTGTGTCTTTCATCTACATGAGCCAAAAACATATTTTCTGGCTTTTCTGGACCTAGAGGGCACCAATTTTTTACAACATAAGTGACCCAATTTAAAGATATATTTATCTTTCCAACTGTGAAATATCACTTTAACTGAGATCATGTTAGCATGCTGACATTTGCATTTAGTTCTCCGTAAAACCTCATAGAGCTGCTAGCATGACTGTAGAAGTCTTGATAAAACCTCATCTGATAGAAAAGGACCTCAGAAAAACATTTTGCTGCATGAAAAAGTATAACTAAAAGTACACGCAATACGTTGATATGAGTGTGCTGCTATTTTCCTAATCTCCTGAAATCTAAATTTTTTTGCCTGTGGCTGCTATTTACATTTCACTCTGAAATCAGTTTAGGTGCGTGTTGCTTCCTTGCGTTAGATAACTCACACACTTGCTTTCCTCATGGACAATATAAGCCATTATGCTTCCCCTTCCCCCTGAATGGTATTCTGTAAAAAGTTATGGTTTTTGCTTCAGACAAGTCCCCAGCCTCCAATAAAACTCCTGACTAAGCAAGGCCTAATTGCACTGTCGCTGCTCTGCTCCCTTTGGAGACACTGCAGAGAAGCTATCCTGCTGTAGTCTTTGTGTGTGTGTGTGTGTGTGTGTGTGTGTGTGTGTGTGTGTG
>NC_045755.1:10555397-10557489 GCF_008692095.1 Etheostoma spectabile | reverse complement strand
TGTGTGTGTGTGTGTGTGTGTGTGTGTGTGTGTGTGTGTGTAAAGAAATGTCTGAGTGAGTAGTATGTTAATGGCTATTTTTAGGCATTCTTTCTATGTCTGTAGCTCCATATACTGGCACTTTGTGTGCTTGTGTTTGGCATTCATCATAATATGTTCCTTTTTTATTTACAAAGTCAGCAAAAATTGAAAATTGTGTCTGTGGCTCCTCTGTTTACCTGTCTAACTTTTCTTCCAATCATCTGGTCTATATTCCCTTGTCCGACTGTGATAATTGATGTCTGGGTCTGATTAAATATCAGACCCAAATGCTGACAACTTATTTCCCTTTCGACCTCTCTATCAGAACACTGTTGCTCACTTCTCAATTTCTTGCTCTGTTCTTCTTACGCTTCCTCTCTTCTGTCATATATCAATTAAAATTCCTCTAATTTTCCTCTCTCTTTCTTTTTTAGCCATCCATTTACTTTCATCGTCCCTTCATCACTGTCCATTTTGTCATTTCCTCTTTTGCCCATCCTCTTCTATCTTGTCAATCTTTACTGACTCTTGTTTATCTTTCTGTCCGTTCTCTCTATCTCAGTCTCTTTTTCTCCATCTCTATCCTTTCATCTTCCACTTCATCTTGTGCATCTATTTCTTCTTCTCTCTCCTCCTTTCTTCAACTCGTCTGTTCTCTACTTTAACAAAGCAGAGGAAAAACCCACCCACACAACAACAGACTTCCTGAAAGAGGAATAGCTTAGACTAAAATGTAAAAGCCAATGTTGTGTATATAATCTTCATCACGCCAGCCTACATACCATTACGGCTGACTCATATTCATCCAATGCAGGAGTTCAAGTAGTTGTGGTGTTCTGTACTTCTCTAAGCCCATTAATGAACTTTAAAGTAGAAAGAATGTAATTTAAAGGGAAGTAGAATACTGAGAGGCACTTTGCCTATGCAAAGATATACATGCATCTTAGTGTGTGTCAGTGTCTTTGAATTCTCAGCATCTTGTGTATTTAAAGGGTTTTTGTGAGGTCTCTGTGTAAGTGGTCACAAATAAAGCTATAGCACTTTTTAATGGCATTCTTCCAGGAGGTTAAAATTTCTCTAGAGTTAGTCTAAAACACTGTTTACTGAAGGTAACCAAATATAAAAGCACATACAAACAATCAAAAATGCCGAACAAAATTTGTTAAAAAAGATAAAAAAAAACTGATGAGGAAGTTACATTTTTTCTTTTTAGGTGGAATAGTTCAGTAAGTGATTGCAGTACTATGTAGGTACAGACACTCCTGGAGTTATATCTCTTGTTAGTACTCCTACTGCCTAAGATATCAAGTCAGAATGAGTGAACCAGCTAATTCTGTTGTTTTCTCTGATAAACAATGTCCGAAACAATGTTTTGACATACTTTCCATAAAATGCATATTGTCTGGAAGCTCCAAAAAATAACAAACAGAAACCTTTTTCCACTGTGAAAACAGAAAAGGTAGAAATACCAATCAGTGTGTTGATGCTCAGTGTAATTTTTGTCAAACTAATTGTTTAAAGTAGGGAAAATATTTTAATCATTATTAAGAAATAAAAAAAAGAAATCAGTATTACAGGTAAAAGAAACCAATGGTGGCTGTTTGTGTGAGACTGGACATGAATTATAGTTTTCTGTGTCCAAGTCACACGACCCAAGACCCATTCACCCTGACTGCCTCCATGAGACATTTGTTGACAGTATAGCAACATCACACTGTTTTTTTTCTACTAAGAGGGGACAGTAACTACTCTCACAACTATGGTACAAGAAGTGACTTGTCAGAATAGATAGTTCTTTTAAGTCTCTGAACAAATGACCAATACTGCAGTTAGTGCAGTATTGAGTAAACACTGGAAAAAACAAAATTGCAACATTATTCGTTACATAAATTGGGACATCCAGTCCCATGCAAACCTAATCCTAAAATCGACTGGCATTATAACCTGAATTTAACTTCAAAGAGTAGTGGGGACCTTTCATAAGATGATCACCATTTACTCTGCACTAGTGTGGAACAATTGTACTGTTTTATCACAGCTATGTGTGTGTGTGTGTGTGTGTGTGTGTGTG
>NC_045755.1:10551138-10555387 GCF_008692095.1 Etheostoma spectabile | reverse complement strand
TGTCTGTGTCTGTGTCTGTGTCTGTGTCTGTGTATGTGTGTGCATCAATGAACCACCCACACTGCAGTCAGAGCGAGCTTGGAGTATGAGACCATGCTTCGCTTCCAACACATTCATAATTCAACATACTGCCACAGCTCTACTCATTTCTCTCCCTCGCTTTCTCCCTCTCTTATCTCCCCTTCCCCTTACCTGTATCTCTTTCTAACCCCGTCTTCTCACCCTCTCTCTTTCCAACAGCCATACCTCTCACCCCTCACACTCTTTCTCGTCTCCTCCTGCTCTCTCCTTTTCATTCGCCTTTCCAACCCTTCCCTTATCTCAACCTTTCTCTTATTACCCACCCCCCCCTTGATAATATTATTTCCTGGAGCAAGGGATGGCATTAGCAGTCCATATGCTTCAGCACCAACATGCAATATCTTGGCACATGACAAGATTGTGTCCCCCTCTGCAAGCCGCAGAAATTGAGTGTGTGAGCATTAATACCCTTCACCAGCCAACCGTGACTGGTAGACATCCCCCACATCATAACCATACTGGTTACTATTCTCCTTATCCCCTCCTACCTCACTAATTATACTCTTTGTTGGTGCTTCCCATAATAATCTTTTGTGACCTGTAACAATAACCACATTTACATATTTTATTGATTAGCCCAAAGGTGTTTCTCAATAGTTTACATGTTTACTGTTCCCTTGCTTTCTTTTACCCATGCAGTCTTCCTCCCACTTACACTCTCTGTCTGTCTTCTTTTCAGCCTCAATGTATCATATTCGTTCATTGTTCTTGTCATTCTCTTACTGTTTTATCTTTTCTTATTATTTTTGTGTTATTTAGTTTTTAATTGCAGCTGTCTTTCTTTGTTGTTTGTTTGCATTGCTATTTTCTTTTCTTGTCTTTTCTGCTCTTTCATACTCCTCTGCAATATTCTATCACCCTTTCCCTCGCCAGCTCGCGCTCTCCTGCTGAGTTTCTTAAGCCTTCATTTTCATTGTATGTTTGCCATATGTTAATATGCAACCCAGTCAAAATATGACTGGCAACAGTCTTTATTCAATATACAGTATGATGTTGCTCAGCCACCTTACAGTCCCTGACAAAAGTCTTGTCGCTTATCTATTTTGTAGAAACACCTGCTATTAACCTGACTTTTAATTAATCAATTGGTGTAAGAAATAGCTCATGTGAAAAGCTAAAACCCTCCCAAATGATGTTCAATGCACTGAAATAAATTAGTTTCACTAAAAAAAGATTTATTATTTAAACAAGACAGAAAGGTCAAATTTTGGCAAGACAAAAGTTTTGTCGACTATACAGAAATTGAACAAATTTACTGCAAATACTAAAACATGTCAGCAAATTAAATAGCGGTGCTGTGAGATCCAAATTTAATATCTTGCATGACTTCCATGAGCTTAAAGGACTGAATCCATGCGGTTTGGCAAGGATTCATACAATGTATTGATGAAGTCATCAGGAATAGCTAGGAAAGCATCTGCATGCCTCCCAGAGTTCATCCTATTCCTTAGGTTTGTCTTCTGCTTCCTCTTTCATCCTACCCCACATATGCTCAATGATGTTCATGTCTGGTGACTAGGCCGGCCAATCCTGCAGCATCTTGATCTTCTTCACCTTGAGGAACTTTGAAGTGGAGTGGAAGTATGAGATGGACCCCATCCTGCTGGAGAATTGGCCTCTTTTATGGTTGGGAATAAGAGAGGTAGCTAAGATTTCTGGTATTTGAGACTATGATTTGCCTTCCACCCTGCAAATCTCTCGCACCACCCATACTGATGTTACCCCGACCATGATTTTTCCGCCACCAACTTCACTGTTTTCTGGTGAATCTTGGATTCATACGGGCTCCAGTAGGTCTCCTGACTATTTGCGGCAACTGTGGGTTAAATTCAACAGAAGATTTATCTGAAAAATCCACTTTCTTCCACTTCTCCATCGTCCATCCTTTGAGCAGGCTGTGGGCCTTGGCAAATGCCACACAGTTTTTCAATTGTGTTTTGTTTAGTGCTGGCTTCTGGGCACTGATTCGACCATGGAGGCCATTTCAAGACAGAATCCGACAAATGTTCAGGTGTGACACAGGGATTTCAGGTGACCAGGTCTCGTGGAGCTCTGTCAGTAGAATGGGCTGGTCCTTGGATTTTCGAGCCAACAAACGGTCCTCTCGAGCAGTTGTTGCGAGGTCTGCCTGACCTGGGCTTGTCAAAAAAACGTCTCAGTCTCTTCAAAGTTTTTTTTTATCCTCTTTACTTGACGCTGAGCACATTGAAGGTGTCTGCCACATCAGCAGTGGATCTGGTCTTCAGCCTCTTGATAATCAAAACTTTAGTCTCAGGGTGAATCTTAGGCATGTTTGCAATGTCTAGTTGCAGTTGATGTGAAGGTCTTAGGGTTGGGTGTTTTATACACCCCTGAGACCTAATTGATCCATATTAGTCACAGTGGTGAGCTCATATGACAAGGCGACAACACTTATGTCTTTGCAAAAATTGACTCAATGGGCTTTACCAAGCTGTGAATATTAGAATAATTTTGACAGTTTGTGTTGCACTGAAACATTTACAAAGCTGTTGGGATTAAAATGAGCCTTTCTGTAAATAAATCTTGATTAGAAATATATTTCAGCGGCACTTTAGGTCAATTTGTACACCAGCGACAAGACTTTTGTCAGGGACTGTATATACAATATTTGAGAGAAACCACATGACTTCCCTTAGCAGAACTTTTAATTGGAAAATGTATATCAATCATTTATATGTTTGTCACACAAAATCCTGTAAAAACACATTTTCAATGAAATGTAATCCGTCAGTTAATTATATGCGTCAAAAAATAATGATAATAATAAATATGTGTATACAGTATGTATATATACATATACTGCACACTATGGAAACGTTCTTCAAAGGCTCTTAAAGTGCCTTATTTACCTGGGAAATGCCACACATTTAATTCCAAAGGAAATACAGTGGGCTTTAGAGAAAAACAAATAACTAATAAAGTGTATAAACACGCATACATATGAACAATTAGAACAATTTAATCTAAAAAGCACAACCACAACAAATCAGCGTTAACCGAATTGAGAAAAGCAGTGTTTTTAATATACTATTAAGTTATGGTAATGTTAGCACATCTTATGCAATATCTTAAACTAAAAACGTGCAGATTTGGGTTGTTAGGTGCCGTAGTAATCCCAAAGTACACTGGCATTGACTCATTTTTATTTGGCAAAGCACTACCATAAGAGGAAGGAATGTAGTGAGCGTATTAAAAAATATCAAAATATACAGCAACTTTTCTCAACAAAATGCAGTAGCTTAATGTTTAAAATGATCAAATTGTATAATTTTCTGGCAACAGTGTTTAGGCACCCTTAGGCAGGCAGTTTTATCATTTCTATTGACTAAACTATTTCGGTCACCTGCATGACTCCTATATTTTTCCTTACACCCCATTTGTTTTCAATTTTCAGCCATTTCTATCATATCACATCTCAAAAGTCCCCATAATGATTCTCAGTCATCCATCCAGCCATCCATCCAGCCATCCATCTTTATCCAAACTTCCCTTTCCCAAGCCCTATTTACCAACTCTGACTGGGGGACCCCGAGGCGTTCCCAGTCCAGGTTGAAGATATTATCCCTCCACCTAGTCCCGGGTTTTCCCCAAGGCCTCCTCCCAGCTGGATGTTCCTTGAACACATCCTTAGAGAAGCGCCCAGGGTTCATCCTTACCAGAAGCCCAAATCACCTCAACTGGCTCCTTTCAACGCAAAGCAGCGGCTCTACTCTGAGTTTCTCACGGATAAGCTTCTCACCCTATCTCTAAGGGAGTCACCAGCCACCCTTCTGAGGAAACCCATTTGGGCCACTTGTACTATGAATCTTGTTTTGGTCATGACCTTGCCCTCATGACCATAGGTGAGGGTAGGAACAAAAATTGACCGATAAAGAACTTTGCCTTCTGGCTCAGCTCTCTTTTCGTCATGATATGATCAAATGAATCTAATACCGCCCCCGCTGCGCCGATTCTCTGACCAATCTCCCACTCTATTGTCAACTCACTTGCAAACAAGAACCCAAGGTATTTGAACTTCTTCACTTAGGGTGAGGACTCATTCTCTACCTGGAGTTGGCACTCCATTGGTTTCCTGCTAAAAACCATGGCCTCAGATTTAGAGGTGGTGATCCTCATCCCAGCCGTTTCACACTCGGCTGCGAACCGA
>NC_045755.1:10551000-10551128 GCF_008692095.1 Etheostoma spectabile | reverse complement strand
GAGTGCTGAAGGTCACAGGCTGATGATGCCATCAGGACTACATGATCTGCAAAGAGCAGTGATGAGTTCCGCAGCCCACTGCACTACAACCCCTCCCCACCTGACTATGCCTCAATATCCTGTCCATA
>NC_045755.1:10550867-10550990 GCF_008692095.1 Etheostoma spectabile | reverse complement strand
ACAGGATTGGTGACAAAGCGCAGCCCTAGCGGTGACCAACCCCCAACTGAAACGAGTCTGACTTACTGCCGAGAACCCGGACACAGTTCTCGCTTTGGTCATACAGAGATCGGATGGCCCTGA
>NC_045755.1:10530595-10550857 GCF_008692095.1 Etheostoma spectabile | reverse complement strand
GGGACCCCCTCACCCCATACTCCCGCAGCCCCTCCCACAGTATCTCCCGCGGAACCCAGTAATAGTCAGCCTTCTCCAGATCCACAAAACACATGTTGACCAGATAGGCATATTCCCAGGCTCCCTCCAGGATCCTTGCGAGAGTGAAGAGCTGGTTCGTTTTTCGGCTGAACCCTCCTTTCCTGCACCTTGGAGTACACTTTACCAGGGAGGCTGAGAAATGGGATACCCTTGTAATTATCACAAACCCTCTGGTCCCCCTTTTGAACAGGGGAAACACCACTCCAGTCTACCACTCCTATGGCACTGACCAAAACTTCCACGCAATGATGAAGTGGCGTGCCATCCAAGACAGCCCCACCACACACAGAGCTTTCAGCATTTCTTGACAGATCTCATCATTCCCCGGGGCTTTGCCATTGTGGAGTTCTTTGACTACCTCAGCAACTTCCATCAGGGAAATTGACGACAATCCCCCATCATCCTCCAGCTCTGCCTCTGCCATAGAGGGTGTATTAGCTAGATTTAGGATTTCCTCAAAGTGTTCCTTTCACCGCCCTATTACCTTCTCAGTTGAGGTCAACAGCGTACTATCCTTACTGTACAGTGTACTATCCAGAAGCACCTTGGTGCCGACCAGAAGTCCTTCTCCCTGTCTTCTCTGAACTTCTCCAAAACCCACTGCTTTGCCTCTTTCACAGCAGAGGCTGCAGCCCGTCAGGGCCTTTGATACCCAGCAACTGCCTCCGGATTCATTTGGGATAACATATCCCGGAAAGACTCCTTCAGTCAGACGGCTTCCCTGACCACCGGTGTCCACCAGGGTCTCTGTGGGTTACCGCCCCTTGAGGCACCTAAGCCCCTAAGACCACAGCTCCCCGCTGCAGCTTCAGCAATGGAAACTTTGAACATTGTCCACTCAAGTTCAATGCCCCCAGCCTTCACAGGGATGCACAAAAAGCTCCTCCGAAGGAGTGAGTTGAAAGTCTGTTGGAGAGGGGCCTCCTCCAGATGTTCCCAATTTACCTGCACTGCTGTTTTGGGCTCACTCGTTCTGTCCAGAGTCTCCCCCCACCCCCTGACCCAACTCACCACCAGATGGTGATTGGTTGACAGCTCCACCCCTCTCTTTACCCGAGCGTCCAAACATACAGCCCCCGATTAAAATGAAACAATTATAACATTGATCATAGTGTTCATTATAGACAATCCATGACTAGCACAGAGGTCCAACAATGAACAACCACTCTGTTTTGTTATCAGGGAGGTCATTCCTCCCAATCACACCTCTTCATGTGTTTTCATCATTGCCCATGTGTGCGTTGAAGTCTACCAGCAGAGCTATGGAGTCCCCACTGGAGCCCCATGCAGGATTCCATTCAAGGTCTATTAGGAGGCCAACTAGGGTGGGTTGAGAGGAGGACAAGTAAAAGTCAGCAATACATCAACAGAGAGGGAAAGAGGTATGCAAATGTGAATGAATGATGTAATATACACACGCTACACACTTTCACCCAAAATTTTGTACATGTGGACCTCAACACATACATCCACTTACTTGGATATCAAACTTACTCACATATCATTATGCACACTATTAAAAGGACTTAATTATGGAGCCCCCAAACTGGCAAAAGGTAATCATATGAGTCAAAAATGTTTTTTTATATAGCGCCAAATCACAACAACAGTTATGTCACAGCGCTTTTCATAAAAACAGCAGTTCTAGACCGTACTTTGTGATGTTATTTACAGAAACCCACCAAGTAGTCAAAAGTCAAAAGTATTCACATTCAATACTCAGGTAGAAGTACAGATATTAGGGTTTAAAAAGACTTCTGTAGAAGTTGAAGGATCAACTCAAGCTTTTTTACTCAAGTAAAATTCTAAAAGTACTTAGTATAAAAGTAAAAGTACTGTAATGGGAGGAGAAATGCCATTAAGGATAAAAGCTTAGGCTGCGCCACAGGGCCCTATAGTGCACTACCCCACCTCCCCAAAAAAAACACACACTCACTTAAACACATCAGTATGCTGTGTTGCCAGGAGTAGCAGAGGGAAATTCTTTGGCCCTGGCAGATTGTGTAAACAGCCTTCGCTGACAATGACACATTTGATCAATTGAATTCTGCCACCATTTTGCCAGCACAACAAGGAAGACGTGGGTGACTGTCACACATTGTACGCATCAGCAGTGGGAGGCCTGGAGTTTGTCATCCTTGCATACTGACATTTAAGATTGATCAAACCAATTTTGTACGGTCTGCCATCTGTATTTAAATAATATTTGTCCCAGAGTCAGCCAACACAAATAATACATATAACACACAAACAATGCACATGGTTTATGACTATGATTATGATAAAACAAGTTTAATGAGCATGTTGTTTCTAGTGGGTGTCTTTTTCTAAAACAATTATTGACAAATAAAGACTACTCCATTTTCAGACAGATTTTTTCAGACATTTCTTACAGTATCAGTCAGACCCACACACTGAAAGGCACAAGCACAGGCAACGCCGAGCAACTTAAGCCCACTATCACTCATTTCAGGCATCATTACTCAGAAGAATGTTCCAAATTTGTTGCAGATACAATTTTCCACTCTTAAACCAGAGAAACCAGCTGATGTGGAAAGCTTGTACTTGCTGGGAGGTTGCTGTTCTAACCTGACTGATGCCTGGTGGCTCTATACTATACTATGAATTTTTTTTTAAACGTTTTTTGACATACGACACTGACGCTTTTCTACATGTTATACTATGACATTTATGACTTTTTTAGGACACACTATACTATGACTTTGACTTAAAATTCTTATGGCAGAATATATTGTTTAATATAGCTTTTTATCCATTTTTGACTATGGCTTTTTATCACTTTTTTAGACATAATGTACTATGGCTTTTTATGGAATGCTATAACTATGGCTTTTTAAACATTTTTCAGCGTAACATAATATGACATTTTTCCGTTTTTCGACATACTATAGTCTGTTTTTTTTGACATTCTATGGTATCTTCATAATTTTTTTTGACAATCTACAGCGTTTTTTTTTACTTTTCTTGACATACTATTTTTTCAACATATACTATGTTTATTGCTTTCTTAAACTTTTTTGAGGTACTGTACTGTGGCTTTTTATCACTTTTTTCAACAGTGTATGAGTATACTATGGCATTTTCCGACATATTAGACTATGGCTTTTTTATCACTGTTTTTGTTATGCTATAATATTGCTTTTTTCGACATACTATACAATGGCTTTTCTATCACTTTGTTTGTCATACCATACTAACGCTTTTTTAGCACTTATTTTGACATACTATACTATGATTTTTTTCACTTTTTTCAACATACAACTCTATGAATGTTTTATCACATTTTCAACGTACTACACTATGGCTTTTTTTCACTTTTGACGTATCATTGACATACTATCATTATCGAAATACCATACTATAGCTTTTTCGACACACTATACTAGGGCTTTTGTATACCTTTTTTGACATACTATACTAAGGCTTTTTCATCACTTTTTCCGACAAACTATACTATTGCTTTTTTTTATCTCTTTTTGACTTTTTAGACATACTATACTATGACTTTTTTTATCACTCTTTACGACATGCTATACAATACTTTCTTATCACTTTTTTCAACATACTATACTATGGCTTTTACATTTTTTTTAGAATAATACACTGGCTTTTATCGACATGCTATACTATGACTTTTTACCAATTTATTTTCTAATCACATTTTTCGACATGCTATACTATGGCTTTTATTACATATTATACTATGGATTTTGTATCCATTTTTTACATACTACGGCTTTTTCAACATACTATACTGTGGCTTTTTTATCACTTTTGACATATCATCGACATACTATACAGAAGCTTTTTTTACGTACTATACTACGACTTTTTAAACATTTTTTTCGACACACTATGCTATGGCTCGTCCTGTACTATGGCTTTTTTATCACTTTTTTCAACATAGTATACGTTGAATTTTTAAACACTTTTTTGACATACTATTCTATGGCTTTTTCGAAATACTATACTATGGCTTTTGTTATCACTCTTCACGACATGCTATAATACACTACTTTCTTATCACTTTTTTTTCAACATACTGTACTATGGCTTTTTAAATTATTTTTAGAATAATACATTACGGCTTTTATCAACATACTATGCCATGACTTTTTACCACTTTATTTTCTACTTACTATAATATTACTTTTTTTAATCCCCTTTGTCAGAGTACTATACTATGGCTTTTTTGACATGCTATATGATGGCTTTTTTTCTCCCTTGTTCGACATACGACATATTATACTGTTACTTTTTTAAAACGTTTTTTGACATACTATATTATGGCTTTTTTCAACATACTATGCTATGGCTTTTTAATTACTTTTTCGACACACTATATTATGCCTTTTCTGACATACAATACTATGGCTTTTTTTTTAGATAATATACTATGGCTTTTTCATCACTTTTTTCGACACGCTATACTATGCCTTTTTTTTATGACTTTTATGACATACCATACTAGGACTTTTCTGACATACTATACTATGGCTTTTTTCAACATACTTTGCTATGGCTTTTTTGACATACTATACTATGGCTTTTTAATCACTTTTTTGACATACTATACAAAGGCTTTTCTAACATGCTACACTATGGCTTTTTTCAACATGCTTTACTATGGCTTTATTGACGTACTATACTATGGCTTTTTAATCACTTTTTTGACATACTATACTATGGCTTTTTAATCACTTTTTCGACATACTATACTAAGGCTTTTCTGAGATACTGTACTATTACTTTTTTACATTTTTTTGACATGCAATATTATGGCTTTTTTTAATAAATTTTGACAAACTATACTATGGCTTTTTAATCACTTTTTCGACATACTATGGCTTTTTTCGACACACTATGCCATGGCTTTTTTAAATACTTTTTTGACATGCTATGGTTTTTTTTGCCACGCTATATTATGACTCATTTATCACTTTTTTGACACACTATATTATGCCTTTTCTGACGTACTATACTACGGCTTTTTTGACATAATATACTATGGCTTTTTTATCACTTTTTTCAACACACTATACAATGGCTTTTTAATCTTTTTTTGACATACTATACAAAGGCTTTTCTAACACACTATACTATGGCTTTTTAATCTTTTTTGACATACTATACAAAAGCTTTTCTAACACACTATACTATGGCTTTTTTCAACATGCTTTACTATGGCTTTTTTGACGTACTATGCTATGGCTTTTTAATCACTTTTTTCAACATACTTAACTCTAGCTTTTTTATAATTTTTTCAACATACTATACTATGGCTTTTTATCTCTTTTTTGACATACTATACTTTTACTTTTTGAACACTTTTTTGACATACTATACTTTGGCTTTTTTTTAATCAATTTTGACATACTATACTATGACTTTTTTTCGAGATAGTATACTATGGTTTTTTAACCACTTTTTCAACATACTATGGCTTTTTTTCGACATACTATACTAAGGCTTTTTAATTACTTTTTCGACATACTATACTATGCCTTTTCTGACATACTGTACTATGGCCTTTTTCAACATAATACACTATGGCTTTTTCATCACTTTCAACATACACTATGACTTTTTTAACAATTTTTTTGACATTCTCTACTATGGCTTTTTTGAAACACTATTCTATGACTTTTGGGTTGTGCTATAATATGTCTTTTTTCAACATACTATACTATGGCTTTTAAGTAATTTTTCGACTTACTGTTCTATGGCTTCTTTTGTCACTTTTTTGACATTAAAGACTTTTTTAACCCTTTTTTGACATACTATACTAAGGCTTTTTTGACATTCTCTAATATGGCTTTTTTGAAACACTATTCTATGACTTTTGGGTTGTGCTATAATATGGCTTTTTTCAACATACTATACTATGGCTTTTAAATAAATTTTCAACTTACTGTTCTACTGCTTTTTTTGTCACTTTTTTCGACATTAAATACTATGACTTTTTTAACCTTTTTTTGACATACTATACTATGACTTTTTCATCAATTTTGACATGTCATACTATGACTTCTTTAACACTTTTTTCAACATACTATACTTTTGCTTTTTTGACATACTATACTAAGGCTTTTTTTGACATACTAGACTAAGTTTTTTTTTTTCAAATTCAACATACTATACAATGACTTTTTATACATACTATAAAATGGGTTGTGCTATAATATGGCTTTTTTCAACATACCATACTATGCTATGGCTTTTTTTGTCACTTTTTTTGACATTAAATACTATGACTTTTTTAACCCTTTTTTGACATACTATACTATGGCTTTTTTTAACTCTTTTTTGACATAGTATACTATGACTTCTTTAACACTTTTTTCAACATACTATACAATGGCTTTTTCAACATACTATTCTATGTTTTTCTTCCCACTTTTTTCAGCTTACTTACCTTTGCCTTTTTTACTATTTTTTCGACATACTATACAATGGCTTTTCTGAAGTATTATAATATGGTTAATTACAACATAAAATACTAAGGCTTTTTATTCACTTTTTCGACTTACCATTGAATGGCTTTTTATCCCTTTTTTGACATTCTATACTATGGCTTTTATGACATTCTACACTATGACTTTTTTATCACTTTTGACATACTATTCTATGACTTTTTTGATTTACTATCCTATGGCTTTTTCTTCACATTCAACACACTATACTATGGCTATTTAATCCCTTTTTTTCAAGAGACTATACTCAGGCTTTTTTCAACATACTATACTATGGCTTTTTTATCACTTTTTTTGACATACTATATACTATGATATTTTCAGCATTTCTTTTCTACATACCATACTTTGGCTTTTTTGAAATATTATACTATGGCTTTCATATCACTTTTTTCAACATACTATACTATGGCTTTTTAATCACTTTTTTGACATACAATTCTATGACTTTTTTTCAACATATTATTCTATAACTTTTTTTGACACTTTTTTGACATACTATACTATGGCATTTTCATTACTTTCAACATACTTTACTATGGCTTTTTTAATCTCTTTTTTTTACATAGTATACTATGGCTTTTTCATCTCTTTTGACATACTATACTATGACTTTTTTTAAAATTTCTTTGACATTCTCTACTATGGCTTTTTTGATATACTATGGCTTTTATGTCACTTTTTTCAACATACTATCCTATGGCTTTTATAAAAAAAATTTCGACAAACTATTATGACTTTTTTGTTACTTTTTTTTACACACTATATTATGGCTTTTTTATCACTTTTTTGACACAATATACTACGGCTTTTTCATCATTTTTGACATACTATACGATTACTTTTTTAACAGTTTTTTTTGACATTCTATACTATGGCTCTTTTGACATACTATAATATGGCTTTGGCTATTTGAAACCTGATTTTATATAAAATAACTTTGCATACTATACTATAGCTTTTTAATTTTGACTTTCTATACTGAGACTTTTTTCGACATTCTTTACCATAGCTTTTTCATCATCATTTTGGACCTACTATATTATGACTTTTTTATCACTTTTTTTCGAAATACTATATAATGGATTTTTTCAAAATACTTTACAGTGGCTTTTTAAGCACTTTTTAGACACACCGAACTTTGTGGACACATTATATTATTGCTTTTTTCTTTCCACTTCTTTCAGTGTCCTTTTTATAACTTTTTCAACATACTATACTATGACTTTTTCATGACTGGTGGCAAAAACTTCAATCTTCACTTAACTGAATAAAAGAATAACCCATTGAGCCTCAGCTTTACTACTTGAATACATGTTTATTACAACATAGATCTGACAGATTCGACCAGAACTTGGTACAGCACTTATACTTGGACAGACATTCCAAAAACTTAAAGATACACTGTCTTTGCTCCGCTTTATACACTACCGGTCAAAAGTTTGGGGTCACTCACAAATTTCCATTGCACTCCATTGTGGACAGAATACCAGCTGAGATCAGTTGCATTGTTTTTTTAACCAGGGCAGCAGTTTTCAGATTACATTATGTGCTGACATAATTGCAAAAGGGTTTTCCAATGTTTTTCTAGTTAGTTTTTTAAAATGATATCAGATTAGTGAACAGAATGGGCCTTTGAAACATTGGGTGAATGGTTGATGATAATGGGCAATGTAGATATTGCATTAAAGATCAGCCACCCTCTCCGATCAGCTGGTATTTTGTCTATAATGGAGAGGAATAAAAATTTGTATGTGAACCCAAACTTTTGACCGGTAGTGTGTATGTATATATATATATATATATATATATATATATATATATATATATATATATATATATAGTGAATGGAACTGGAGTCAGCAGTGGTGGGTAAGTTGTAGCTGGCAATTGTTGACATACCCAGAAGTTAGTGGTATTTCTGTTACCGGCATAGTCTACCATCATTTGCATAGCCAATAGCCAGACTACCAGTTTCATAAAACCTTTGTTTTTTAAATTACAATCTTCTGATGTCCAGTACAAAGTTTGTCTTCTTAAGTAAGGTTGTTTTGTCTTTCAGAGGTGCTAGTCAGAGTAAGCGCTCCGATTAGTTTGTAAAAGATAAGGATTCTTGTCTGTATTGCAATCAACTCAGGCCTCGTGCTTAGGTGATCTTCTCGCTTTGTCATTTCTATGGATGAGAGTATTTTAGCCTGTGCCAAGGAGGAGAAACATGGCTGCATAGGAGAATCGCCTGGCCACAACTTTCACGTCCTTGTTTCCCCTGTGTGGATCTCTCCGACACCTTGTGGTATAGATCCATTCTGGCATTCCTTCCAACCTCAAGGCGGTTGTCGTGGTTAGCAGCACTTGGTATGGACCTCGCCATCTAAGAAATAAAAAGACACAAAACAAACACAAAACACAGAAAACCTGTAAGTAAAAATGTGGTCAGAGAATGGAAATGTGAGAATGTTGGTTAGGGTTAGCATTTAGTCATTTATTGATTTTTGTTATCCATATCAGGGTAGCTCTGTGAGGTGTTAGCAAAACCTGTGGACCTAGAAATATGGACTCAGTGTTCTGTTTTATTTATTATATTTTAGACCTGTGTCTGTGTGGTACATAGTATAGTTATATGTATATGGCACTGTTATTTTCTACACAGTAATGTATTTGTATTGATGTGGCTCGGGAAAGGGAAGTTTGGGGTCCCCTACGGGAGCTGCTGCCCCCGCGACCCGATACCGGATAAGCAGATGAAGATGGATGGATGGATGGTTTGTATTACTTCATTTTATATATTTTCAAATAAAACAGATACCCCCATGACATTTGTAATGCACTGCCCTCTTCAGTTCAGTTGGCTCAATGTATTGAGTAGTAGTATTCGCCACTGAAGACCATTATTGTTTCAGATTGTATGCATCGACTACTGTTGGGAACACATTTATGAGGTCATGGCAGACAACCACTTATCAGATTTTTTTTAAAAAGACAGCGCAAATTGATGTTCTGCTGCGTTAACTAGCTTACAGGTAGCTCATCTAGCTTACATTGTGTTGCCCCAGTAGTTCGTTGTTTTTGTGGTGGATGTTTTTACAAGCTCTTGTGCTTATCATTGTGATTATGTTGTGAAGTTATTAACAGTATTTCCATATTAACATGAAGACTGTTAAGTGTGATTAAATTGTCTTGTTGTGATGTACAGTATGCATAGTCTCTGTTATGAGAATGATCTTTATCAGTTGATCTACATTAAATAAATAAAGCTTGACTAACTGATCTTAGAAGTAGTTTATATAATTTAAACACAATACTCACAATAGATCCATTACAAGTAATACAAGTAGCCTCTTGCACAGATGTTCCATTCATCACAGTACTTTCACATATTGATATATTATTGTTTAGAATTGAATTTTGTAAATGTTATAATGTCTCTAAAGAAATCCAAATATGAACATTACAGTGTCTCCCCCTTCAAGTTTTTCATCATTCTGGACAGGAAAGCCACATCTTCTCAAGAGCATACAATTAAAAACAACATTTAATTATTTTATGTTTGGCTTCAAATCCATGACATTGTCACTTATTCATAATCCCTGTCATAGGCTAGTTCTATTTTAACAAATATTCAGCAGTATGACAGTTCTGCATTTGGCCCCACTGAATTTTTCACAACATGGAACAGAGTGGAGAGGAGGTGGAGGGAGAAAAGAAGAGTAAGGCGTCAAGAACAAATCACACACAGAACAAGAGTGCGGCACATGAACAAAGGACCTCTATTTCCAACCCATAAGGGCAACATGCAGACATTCAAGGAGAGTGCTTGATATGAGATGCGTGCGATTCGGATGTGTTCACGACCATGTGTTTTGTATAAGTGGCATTTGTGTCCAGGAAGTCTAGTGCATAGGCGGAGGTGTTGCGCTTCCTTATCCTGTCATCTACCGAGCTACTGGACACTGCCTCTTCTCTTATTATCTTGCATGAACTATTCATTGTTCTCTGCTGTTTTATCTCTTTGCTACTTATCTGACTCTTTCACGCAGCACTATTTGCAAAAAAGAGAACGATTTTTTTTATCGGAGTTTGGAAACTGCCTTTTCTCTCTTATTCTCCACAGCTCTGTCAGTCGTTCTCTTATTTTCTCTCTATATTGCTCACACCCTATCTTCCTCATTTTCACAAACGTCATTCAGCACTGAGTCATCCTCTCATGTGCATTCAACATTTGTCCCTCTGTTGGGCCCTTCCTCTTAGCCAATCTCACATTCCTATATAAATCCCTCCCACATCACCTCTCTGGGCCACAGAGAAAATTGGAAATGTGTCATTGCTTTTCTAAGATTAACTTTTGCCCATAACAGAAAACATACCCGGAAAACAGACAGGGCTTTGTCGGGATACTGCGACATTAGCGTCTCTGTCAATATTTCAAAATCCACTTCCTAAACATTAATTTTAGTTGTAAGTGATTACCACTCTGAATATGATATTAAATAAAAACCAGGTCCTGCAGACAAAATGCTTGACAACTGCTGATCCAGTCTGGGAAACACACTCAGCCAACAAACACATGCTGGATAATCAGAACTTAAGAGGTGCTTTGCAACAACAGAACACAATACAAAAATCTGTCACTTTGACCTACACTTAGTATGATCCTACCCACATACTGTACATCTGGTGGAGGTTTGGAGAGTCATAACATGATGTAGACTTTGTGTATGCAGACAAAGTTCTAAGTACTACAACATTGCGAGGGAGTATTTTGTTTGATGTCGTGACTGATCTGAAAGTGGACAGTGTTTTGTCTGCTGAAGTGCTTTTTAACACTGCTTTTAAGGGATACCTGCCCAACCATCCAACTGTGTGCATGTGTTTTCATGTGTCCTCAGCTACTCTCCCTAAAAAGTTGTTTTCCTGCAGTAAAAGCAGAGAAAGTGCAAGAGAGGGTGAGATGGAAAAAGGAAAAAGCAAGAAAATAGCATGAGCAAGAACAATAAAGAGATGACAGTGTAAGGTGAGGGGAAAAATAGATGAAAAATAAACCATGAGTGTACTGCAGTACAGCAAAGCAGTTTCAATTAGTTAATATGAAAGAGGGGTCCTTTTGCTCTTCTTTAAAATGTCATTTCTAATGGCTAGGACTACTGAGGCGTTGTTGTGCTCTTGCAGACTTTGAAGCGGTACATGGCTCGCTAATAAAATAACAATAATTATGGACAAGTGACAGTTAAAGTGACATAAAAGAATAGTTTTGGGAGAATTGTTTCAGGAAATTTTATCACCATATACCTTTTAACAACATTTTCCAACATGAGGTTCCCAGCAGTTTTGCAGGATGAGTTTGCACTAGATGTATTCATAATTATAAACCGGCTTATAAAACTGGTTGGACCTGTGCATTTAGGCTTGTTTTAGACCTAAGACTTAAACACACTTCAAAACAAACACACAACCTATTTGGGGAGCTGACCTATAATTTTGTAAATGTTGCCCTCAGTTCACAGAATTGGTCAGTTTGGAGTAAAAAGCTGCCATAGAAAGTTATTGGATAAAGCGTCATGAATAAAAACAATGTTTACACGTATTTTCACCTTTAGGTCTACTGTTGATATGCAGTATATTTGTTTGTCACCCTCTGAAAATCCCCTGGGACCTCATGTGCCCCTGTTTCCATTGTTGGCTCATGTTATTACAGATTCACTGTATATATTTACCCTTTAGTTCCCCTAATCCTCTCTGCCGGACCTGCACTGAATGTCAAGTAGGTACTGAACGGAAAGTACTGTCATAGTCCTACTGATTACATTTCTGAATATTAAGCACAATGCAATTTTGATGGAGAAAACTGCTCTTAACAATCACTGACCACCTCGACTCATTTTCGTAGCAAATAGATGAAAATGAGTAAAATATGACACTTCTCATTGTTAATACAAGTTAGTCTTTGTAAACAAACACACAAGGAAATCTTTTTATAACCCTGAATCAAAAGCATGATCGCCCTCCTAAAATCAAATACCTAGGCTGAATTCACAAAATCTTTATATATATGTGTGTGTGTGTGTATATTTTAAAAATCCTTAAATTCCTTTGTATAATGAAAAAATAAATATTGGAACAATACCTTATTTTTTAAATGATTAGATTTTGTCAATTTTGTTCTTTTATTTTTCAGTTAGCACTGCCAGATGTCTGTGAAATAAATCAAAATCTTAGATTTTTTTTTTTTTTAAATAAGCTTGGTATGAATATAACATATAAACATGCCTTCTGAAGCTGGCTAGCTCCTACCTGTGTTTCAAATTAAATGATTTTGGCTGCCCACCAAGACAACTTGTTCCCTATTACCACCCAGCAGAAGTCAAAGCACCGTTTCAGTACACAAGCACAGGCTGAAACCGGGGCTGACAACGTGACAGTAATTTGAAACCAAAGGCTAAGTCTAAATGATAGATGATGCATTCATTCTGCATACCTGTGCACTCCCTATAGTTAAATGGAGACTGTTGTGCTAAATAGAAAATCATGCAGACATTAGGGATGCTGAGTTTGGAAGAGAGCGCAGACAGCAATAAAGAACAACATTTGATCTTCAAAGCTGGAATAGGCAGAATTTTTACTATTCTCATAATCTCACAATCACTAAGCAGTGTTTGTTAGATGATGTGTGTGAGATTCACTACACACTCTAGCTTGCAAACCAGATGCTAGGGGTGCATGACGGACACACTGCCCACCAGCAATAATGCAGGATGGTATAAAGAATATTTGGGTGGAACATTCCTTTAATAATTGTAGAGTCATCCTAAAGGACAGTCACTTAATGACTTGCATTGTAGTATGCAATGATATTGTAATATCTTTCATGCTGCACAATACACAACAAAGCGATATCAAACATCAGCAGGTGTCAGCATAACAAGCACAGCTTTAAAGACCTTGCAGCGTCATTTGCTCATACAATTTATTTTCTTACACTTTTCTTCATCCCTCTTTCTGTATTTCTGATTCATTTTCCTTTTCTGTCCCTCTTTCTCTGCTTCATTTACTCACAAGATGTCTTGTTTCTCTCACTCAACATTTCACTACCAATACAGGATCGCGCTCACATAAAATTGACTGCAGGTGTTCCAGTATGTTTGCGTATTTGTTTACATGGTTGTGTGTACATAAGTGTGCACCTTTTGGGTCAATTTTGCAGCAGAAAAGCAAGCATGCCCAAGGCTACTCTTATCTCAATTTCCTGGCCATTCCAATAGGATGCAGCTTGTTCTTTATCCCTAGACAGGGAGTAAGCTTTTTATTTTTAGGAGTTTCTTTTATCTTTAACAGTCGCACCCCCCTCCCTCCTCATACCAGCTGTGGAGCTTTGTACCGTGAACAAGGTGTAGTAGAGTGTAGATTGCTCAAAAATAGCGGTTGAAAGAAAGGACAGACTGAAAGAATTTGGGAAAATAAATAAAAGTGGACACCAATATGGTTCAGATCAGAAAATGGTGCTAGGTGAGGAGGGATTTGTGACGTTAAGTAACCAAGCAGACATTTGCCTACTTTGCTCAAAAGACATTTCTGTATGTTGGACATTCCAGGTTATTACACAGTGTAACAGCTTCACCTTTGGGTGACTTGATGGCAAATTGCTGCGCACAACTGATCAGCAGCTGTGTGTCCAGGAGGGATGTAATGAATCAAGTCAGTTATGGACAGCCAATATGCTTGCTCTGACCTTTTCCTCGTTCCAAATTCCTCACATGCTCTCTGAAGTAAAAGTTAACTATGTTGCATTCACTGTAATGCAGCAGAATGTGGTCACGCAGGTGACTCATTAAATTTAAACTTTAAATAAAGTTTCTCACTTTTCCAGCAACTCTATTCATGCATATTCTGCATACTTAGTTGCCATTTTTAATTATTTTCCAATCAGCACACTTAACCAAAGACTAAATTAACCAAAGTATGGTCAGACTGGACCTAGAAGAGTGGAAAAGTTAAAGGAGGATGCCTTGAGCTATTGTCATACTGTAACAGTTTACTGAACACATAACGACCCCTGTGTTTAAAGAAAAAAGAAAGTACAACTCAATATTAGTTAGGACAGGGGGACAATACAGTTGACAATGTGCTGGGCCATGTAGATTAAGGAGAAACCCTGCAGAGGTCTGTTCAATCAAACCATGAAAATTAAACATTTGTTTTGTTCCTATACTAACCTTGGAGAGGAACACATCTGTAGACCTTCCAGTGTCCATCATTGAGGAGAAGGAATGTCTCAAGAAGGAAAAGGGTATCTTTATACTTTCAACTATACTGTCAAGAGCATGTTTACACAGCACACTGCACTAGCCTTGACTGGCAGACCATCACCCCATAAAATTATTTAAAATATGAGCAATGTCAGAAATCTGACTTTGTGTAACCTCACATCATTTTATAAAGGGGGATTTAGTTCTGCAGTTTCCCTGCTGAAAGAAAGAAATAAACAAAGATACAATGAAAGTACAAGGACATGGCATGCTCAAATATTCTTTCTGCTTTAAATATGTATGTGGTCTGTGCTTTTCCTTGACCTCCTTTAGAGTCCTCCGATCCAGAACAACTTCAACATTTGTAACGCCCTTTTACACATGCACACACACATGTACGTACCTAAACACAGGAGAAGGAGATATATTCAAAAAGCAATTTAAGTAAAACAGACAAACCACTATTGGCCTGAAGAAGACAGTGAATTGTGTGGTGGTGATCTACAAGGGCACTTCTCCATTTGGAGCAGCGCATTAAACATGCTTTTAAAGAGCTGGCGATAAAATGTGAGGCTTTGGGGATTGGAGAGATGAATCCTTCTTGACAGACTTTTCCCTGGCCTCACTAGCTCTAAATTATTGGGTTTGGAGCGGCCAGGGAAGACTGGAGAAATAAAAAAAAAAAGGATTTTCCTGATTTTGGAATGGCTTAAGAAAAAATAACCAAATCACACAAAAGAGTGAATAAATGAGAAAATCAAACAGAAACAGGTTCAGACCAAATACAGTTTGCGAATGTTGAAAAGGAAATAGTAATTTGTGTCATAAAAAAAGAATGTTTTAGAGTACTTGAGAAATAATTTTCTCCTAAGAGCAACAGTCACTTCAGTCATTACTCTTGAACACCTGAGAGTAAGAAATAAAACTTGTGAAAGCCACCATACACATGTAGTTTTGCACATTGTGGCTCTATTGGAATTTATTTGGATTAGGGTTTCTTTAAACCCAGTCTGCGCTGCAAACCTATGACAGAGTTTTAAAGCCACTAATACAAAAGAAAAAATAGAAGTCATAATGCTATGAAAACAAAGTTGTACTATTTTGAGGTAAAAATTACTATCTCTTAGAAAAAAAAGCTGTAATACGTTGAGAAGAAAAAGTCATAATATAGTTGAGAGCCAAATGTCTTATATTATGCTTCGATTTAAGCACATTGGATTTCATGTGTATGTTTTACCCATTTCTTGACAGTCCATGCTGGAAACTACAGTTACTATGATTCCTTGTGTTAGGATCACAGTGGCACTTTCCTTACCTCTGGATTCCTTTCCATTTTCCATATTCTAAAATCTTGAATATTAATTTGTTGAAAAATAACTTTAGGTCCTTAGCATCTCTCATTTAAGACATGAAAGCTGGCAGACAGCTCTCACCTGTTTACTTTGACAAAGTATTAACATTTGTAATATAACAACTTTTTTCAAAATTTCTGACTTTTGCCCTAATACTCCATGGTTCAAACGAAAATCAAAATACACAGCATAACTAACAGAACAGTTAAACGACCAGCTCATACATGATTACAGGATAAAATTAGCCTATTTCTGCAATATGGAGTATGATGATACATTTAGTTTGCAGTGTATATAGCAGTAACAGTAAGTGTCTGAAGGAAAATCCATTTGCAAATTAGTGCAATGAAGCCATTGTCATAATCATACACGACACTGAGTATTAAAACAAGTTAAAATTTATAAGAAATTGAGAACTTTCAAAGTTTAATAATCTTCCAAAATAATCCACATTGTGTTCTTCCAAAATAATCCACATTGTGTTCGCTCACTGATGTAAGGCATCGATTCACTGCCACAAAACATTTTTTATCCAGCAATAATTAAAGGCTCAAATTGAATCAAACATACTTGACCTAACAAGTTCTCCATATTATCGCACAAATGAGCATTACTGAATATGCTTTTTTTGCACCACAACTCTTTCTTCTCACCACCTGATATAAGAAGAAAGCAAATGGATATAAAACTTTCCAACCACAAAAAAACAACTGCTATTTCTATACTTTTCCTCCCAGGACCAATCAGGTATGACTTAATCCAGACAAGCAGGAACAAAATGGCGCTGTGTTGCAAAATGGCAATGTGTCGTGCAGCAGCCTGTTGCAGCAGCTTCTGATTGTATGTGTATTTTGTGTGTTTTCAGTCACTTTATTTTTATTTATTTTTTGTCTTTAAGTGTTGTACATCTGTGTTGAGAATGGTGCCTTTCAACTTCGGAACTTTTCTTTTAGTTTTATTCTTACTTTGGTTGTTTTGTGTAACTGCGAGTTAAGCACAAGGCAACGGAGCTATTGTTTACACACACAATCAGCTGATAGCGCAGTGTGGACCTGTGCTGCTGCCGGGGGCCAAACCTGAAAGCTGCTGACGTTATTCACACCACTGTCTCACAACTCCAGACGCAGCAGCCCAACGCCTTTATGGTTATCTCTGGGGATTTTAATCATGTTTCTCTGGATAAATCCCTCCCGGACTTTCAACAATATATTAACTGGATGGCGGTGGTGGCACTGTGAGAATCAGATTTTTAGATTTCTCCAGTGCATTCAACACTATCCAGTCACTGCTACTTGGTGAGAAGCTGCGGGTGATGGGTGTCGGTGTGCGTCCACAGTCTCCTGGATCACTGACTACCTGACAGACAGACCAAAGTTTGTCCACCTGGACCGTGTTCTGTCTGATGTGGTGGTGAGTGGTACGGGGGCTCCACAGGGGACTGTGCTGTCTCCTTTTCTGTTCACCTTCTCATGACTCTGCAGTTGATGAGTGTGTAAGGGATGGACAGGAGGGAGAGTACAGAGCGCTGGTGGATGAATTTGTGGAGTGGTCTGGTAAGAATCACCTGCTGCTGAACGTGGATAAGACCAGAGATACAGTGATTGACTTCAGTACAGATACCTGGATGCCAACATCAACAACGGGCAAAACTGGAGGATCAACAGCACTTCTGTTTACAAAAAGGGGATGAGCAGACTATTTCCTGAGGAAGCTGAGATCCTTCAACGTGTGCAGCAGAATGTTGGAGATGTTCTACCAGTCTGTTGTGGCCAGCGCTCCGTTCTCCTCCGCCATCTGCTGGGGCAGCAGCATCGGAGCCAGCGACACAAACAGACTGAACAAACTGATCATGAAGGCTGGCTCCGTGATCAGCTGCAAACAGGACACATTTGAAGCTGTGGTGGAGAGGAGGTCACTGAACGAACTGTTATCTACCATGGATAATGCCGACCACCCTCTCCACCCCAAACTGGTCCAACAGAGGAGCAGCTTCTCTAAGAGGCTCCAACAGCTTCAATGAAGCGCAGACCGCTACAGGAAATCATTCCTACCACAGGCAATACAACTATTTAACACGTCATCACGGGGTGCTAGATAAGACTCTGAGACACCACATTACTGCACTAGATGCAATCTGCACAATTGGTTTATTTACATTTTAGCGTACTATTTAAGCAGTTGCATATTTTGAATTCCCATCCTGTATATATTTAAATATTTGTTCTTATATGTTATTCCTATTATTAGTATTATTATCTCATGTATATTTCATGTAAATTGTATGTATGTATACTATACTGTATCCTAGTGTTTCATTTATATGTATGTACTGTGCTGTGTGACTGATTTTGCTGCTGTAACACCATAATTTCCCATTTTTTGGATCAATAAATAAACATCTACCTATCTATTTATCTATCTATCTATCTAAGCATGTCCCTAAAACCCAACAGTTAGCACGTTCAAAATACCCAAAACTGCAATGCAGCATATCCCCCAGCTAAATCAAGTTGTAATTTAAAAAGAATATATAAGAAACTAACAAAAAGCTCTCAGTTGGACATCAACAAATTTGCACCTCTGATAACAATACTGGCTTTGCTGTTCCCCTGCTGCCTTTTTACTTCTTCCAGCACCTTCTTGCTGCATTCATCAAAGCTACACAACCTATTAAAGAGAAATCGAGGCCTATGAATGGACATCTATTCGAGGGAAGTAGATGTGTGCTTTCCAAAGGAGTTATTCAAATTTTGAATGATTGCAAATATATCTTCTGTCTTAATCAAAGAACTGATAATCCAAGAAAATAATCTGCCATTTTGTGTAGCTAGTTTTAATACATTTATACAAGTTATTTATAAAAGGCTGCCAATGTACACTATTATACTGAAAATGTGTGTTTGCATTTTAGCATTTCCTTGTAATCGGTATCATTTGTGCCTCAGGTTCATCAAACTCATAGACTCACTAAATACACAGATATCCATTTCAAAATTTACTGTGAAAAGCTTTGAGCTTTTTAAATATCACTATACATTATGGTGTTCAGCAGGGTGTATAAGAGGTAAGCAGGTTTTTAGTATGACCTTGAGGGTCTGAATGCATATGGAGTAAATGAAGTAGAGCAACACAGGTTAAAAAGATCATAGTGAAAGAAGCGCCCCAAGTATAAAGTGGATCCAGAAAACTACTTACTGCATATGTAAAAATACATCTATAAACAAATCATCCAATTTGTCATTTTAAATTCCTTGTGGAGTCGTTGACAACTCTTTTTGATGCATAGGAGGAAGACTAATTTTTTTGAACATATGATACAGTTTCTACTTTAACATTGCTCTGGAGACATGACTGAAAATAGCGTATAATAGTGACGATTTTTTTAATGAATGTAGAGGGGCTCTACACATGAAGCAAGCATTGAGAACATCGTTTGTGTTCACAGAGTTTACTAAGAAGAGAGGT
The DNA here is from genome assembly GCF_008692095.1 of Etheostoma spectabile. Classification (NCBI taxonomy): domain Eukaryota; kingdom Metazoa; phylum Chordata; class Actinopteri; order Perciformes; family Percidae; genus Etheostoma; species Etheostoma spectabile. Next base: position 10,531,225 of record NC_045755.1, on the reverse strand, counting down.
TTTGAGCAACTCACGTTAGCTGTTGTTGTTGTTGTTAATGCTATCTGCCATTTTCTACAAGGTCAATTTTGTTTTTCACTAACGAAAAAACAACACATTATTCTTGCATTGATATGGAACTAAGTTTTATTAGCTTTTCATCTTTACTCTCCTCCCTCAACTATTTTTGACTGGCTCGATAGACGGCGACTGGAAAAACAGCTGCTAGAGTGAGTTCCTCAAAACCTTTCTTTTTACTGAACTTAATGAACTGACAATGTTCTCAGTGCTTAAGTTCATGTGTAGAGCCCCTGGTGATATTTCGAGAAAAGTTTCATGTTGTGTCTTTATTAACTGATGATTCAGGAATCTTTATTGTCCCTTTGCAACATTCCTTATTACAGCTTGAATATCTTGAATCACCGTAAGAGCTAAAAAAAAACATGGAAAAACACAACACCTTCACTTTACATACAATTCGCTGTAGTATCTCTCAAGTGACTGGCTAATGTCAATATGCTACTGCTAGCTTAACTTGCAAACTTGTATTCTATAATCTCAGCAAAACTACAAAAAGGTACACAACAACGTAACTCAGACTACAAATAGTTGTAACATAAATGAAGTGTAAAACTAACATACCTTGTGCCT
>NC_045755.1:10526541-10530585 GCF_008692095.1 Etheostoma spectabile | reverse complement strand
GGTGCTAAACAATATTATTGTATGCCTTCGTTCGACCGCTTTTTCTTTTTCGTTTTGTGGCCATACATTTACTTCCGGTTTTCGGAACTTTCAAAATAAAAGCATCAGCGTCGGAAAATGACAACCAGAGAAACACTATTTGGGCCATTTACATGTCTAGCCTTCTTAATTTTTTAAAAATAGCTATTTTGAGGATAGCGTAAAAGTGCCCCTCGGACTCCCATTCAATAGATCATTTGACCAACAAAAACGAGAATATGGTAAATCTAAAAAGTGACACTTCCGTCCTAAATATGTTTTTAAACAAACGTTTAACTCAGGTACATTCACAAAAAAGACCCTGGATTGCATTTTGGTGAGAGTTATGCTTAAAGGTTCCTTTGACATGCAGACCGGAGGTCAATTAGATATTAAAATTATTAGCTGTATTTATGTTATCTTTAAGGTCAGGACAGAGATGGCAAGATTCAGTAAGATGTAGCAAAATCATCAGAAAAATTCAAGGAACCGACAGAGACTTGGTTGTTTATGATCAAATTATGAGCCAGCCACGTGACCTATCATGTCCTGCCTCCTGTACGCTCTGCCCAGGTGCCAGCACTCGTCTAAACCAAACAAAGTATTTTTAGCATGTGACATGGACAATCTCCTGTTGTGCTACATGTCTGAAAGGGCAATTATGGATACCTGATTCATCAGACATTGTCTGGGGTTGATATGAGAAAACGGCTTTTGTGTCCCAATACTTCTACAGCTGGCTTCGTCAGTTCTGTTAATTACCTCTCTACTTTCCACCTTTTCCATCTCACTCCTCCTTTCTTCACCCACGAGGCTGGGCTAATATGAAAAGCCTCTGCACTAAACCTAGTAAAGTAGACTTAACAGTGGGCTGCTGCTTTGCAAACACACAGAGATAGACAGACACTTATCCACCCACACACTGCATCCGCTGACTCTACAAGGACTACAAAAGAAAATGATTCACAGGGTCACTGCATTGTTGGCCTCCACAATAGACCCGATGAGATTGAGACCACACATACACACACCTACACACAGAGACACATATAGGGTTTTTCCTTTGCGGAAGATGTAGTTGTACAGCAAGTAGGCCATCTAGTTAGGCCTGCTACCTAGCAGGACCACAGCAATGAGGCGTGGCATGGCAATCACCTTCTGTAAGGCTGTAGTTGATGCAAGTCATTACAGCTTGGCACGGCGCTGCTAAAGTGGACTGACCTATGAAAAATCTTAATACAGCGTCCTGGACAATAGCTCTGATGAGTTGTGAAAAATGCAAATTGACACCTAGGTGGAGTGAAGCTGCTACAGCCATGTATGGTGAAATAGAGAGTCATTGACAGCATTATATTGTAGAGAGTGAGCCAAAAAGAAAAATGGTCCAAGGATAAGCGGATGAGGAAGAGAAAGGCAGACGGAAAAGGGAGAAAGAGTAGGGGAAAGAAAGACAGGAGATATTTTATGTGTGGGAGAGGAAGAGTGCAAGACAGAGATAGACACAGAGAGCATGCATGGAAATTAAAGAGGATGAACAAGACATATATGACGTACAGAAAATATGAACTAACGGTGAGTGAAATAGTCTGATATACAGGCTACATGAGAACAACAGAACAAAAGTGAAAGAAAGAAAAGAAAAAAGAATGCAGCAGCAAGAGAAACGGAGAGTGGCAGAGATAGAGACGAGGGAGGAAAAGAGGGTACAAGACAAGGCTTTTATTACACGACATGTGCTGTGGACAGATGGTGGTGAATTATGTATTAAGGCTTTTACACTGCTCCTGTACCTTTGCACTAGAATAGAAATTGAGCCTGCATGTGGAACAAAATGTTTTGCTAACTTTTTACATCTTAACCCTGGAGACTTTTCATTAACATTAACACAACAGTACAATACATACAGGTGAAAATACACAAAAGTAAAGCACACATACTGAAGCACACATTGACATTTTGCTTTTATTCTAAACTTTATTTTAAAAGAACAATTGTACATGTTTAGATTAATCAACAATTAGGAGTTAAAGGATAAGGCAGTGTGATTCTGTATTTTACTTAACAATTCGAGACACAGCCAAACACAATTTGTAAGTGCACTTCCCTACGTCCCTGTCAGTAGCACTCAACTCCAAGCTTAGTTTTAGTTTTAAGCTAACGTTACTCATGCCGCATTAAATGGTAAATTTGTTGGGAACTGTTTCTAGTGGTGGACTGATACACATGTTGTGCTCTAGTGAGTAATAAATAATGTGGCAGTGTGTGTAGGCTATGTGTGATTCAGAAAAAAGATGTTGAGTTTTCAATAAATTTCTTTGGTATGTTAAAAGGTTTTTTATAATAAAGTTATCATAGACCACCAATACATGGAAGACTTTATTGCAAAAAAAAGACATTTTTTTTTTTTTTTAATTTTTAAATGGAGATTATTTTGTTTAACTCCAGTCTGTCTGTCTGTGTTGTGGCAGGATGTCTGAAAAGCTGAATTAAGAATCCAAATTTTGGCAGTAGTGGCCTGGACATTGAACAAGAATAGTGCTGAATTGCAATGTGGTGTGAAGAAGTGGCAACATCGTTTGAACAGGTATGTCTAATGTCATGTTGCACCTGCAGGACGTGATTTATTAAACTGAAAATTCAAACTGGCATTTTACAGAGGCATGTGCTCAATTAAATTCCAGCTACTTTTCAACAGCTGTCATTCCTTGTTTCAAATTTGCAATCTATATCAATCAGTATCACATCATACTTATTATTATCTAACCTCTAATTCCCCAAATCAAGAAAAGGCAGGTCTCAGCAGGGTCTCGCCTTGTAGAGCTTTACACAACTTCTCTGACTCACATTGCTTAGAAAAACAAAAATTGGTCTGATGCTAAAACACATAACCACAGTGCAAGACACTTGGGAAGAAATACAGGTGGAGGGAGGAAGGAAAAGAGCTGGGATGACATTTGCTTCACACCCAAGTGAGTTTGTAGTCATGCAGTCAAGTGACTGTCCCAGTGATTGACTTGGAGCGGCCCACCCTGGCAAGTGCCAGTAATATGGGCCTGCCTGGCACAATGGCCCTTCAGAGGTTCTGCCAAGGCTGGGAACACACTAGTCCTCTGGCTAAAGGGGGCACATGCTAGTAAGGGAATTTGGCAGTAATGGAGTGTAAAAATATAAACAGAGAGAAAAATGGCAGGGAGAATGAATGATATAAAACACTAAAAGCAACAGAAGAAGACAATAGGACAAAATGCAAAAAGACCCAGAAGGAAGACAAGATTTGTAAAAGAGAGGGCCTAAAAATGTGGTCAGTTTGATTAAAACAAAATAATTGGAAGTTATTGTCTGTTTCTTTCCAACTTACAACTCACTCCAACCCTCAGACACAGACATACACCCTTTCCAACTCAAACTCATACCTTACAGACAGTACACACACTAACTCGCTCATGCAGCATACAAATGTAATGAGAGTTGGGTGTTTACACAGCGGAGACCGATGGCTGTTATTAAGTCAGAACGTGTCTTGCTCTGTTAGATACATTCATTTGTTAGTTGACTGGTATGAAGGGCATTTGATTGTGACTTCTACATCTCACAGGCATATTCCACAGTCAAATCATGCAAACACATCTAATCTGACAAATGTATCATGTGTGTGCATATGTATATTGTATGTGTGAGAATGTGTGTGCCATATGTACAGATGATGTCACTGTGTGTACTGTGCAAATATAGCAGCATTAATACAGCTTGAGTATGTGCTGTTTACATTTCTGTTTATGAAACCCTTTAATTCTAAGAAATCAGTAATGCATAGTGGAGTAGAAGCACACTACAGCACTGCACTCAGTGGTGGGTAGTAACTATATTTAAATACAATTACTTATGTACTGTACTTGAGTACAGTGTTGAGGCACTTTGTACTAACAGTGGGGCTCAAAAGTTTGGGCACCCCAGGTAAAAAGTTGTGTTGATGTGCATAAAGAAGCCAAGAAAAGGTGGAAAAAATCTCCAAAAGGCATCAAATGA
>NC_045755.1:10526445-10526531 GCF_008692095.1 Etheostoma spectabile | reverse complement strand
ATTTGTATAATATGTCACAAAAAGTTAGGTTTTATTTTCCTCATTTACACTTTAAAAATAACAGAAAACAAAAAAATGGTGTCTGC
>NC_045755.1:10515874-10526435 GCF_008692095.1 Etheostoma spectabile | reverse complement strand
GTTTGGGCACCCTGCAGAGTTTCTAGCATGCGCCTGCCCCTTTGGAAAGCTGAGACCTGACAGCGTCATGGATTGTTCTCAGTCATCGTCTAGAAAGACCCGGTGATGTCAACCTTAAGGTTTTAAATGCCCAGGCTCATCTGACCTTCCCCAAACAATCAGCACCATGGGTTCCTCTAAGCAGTTGTCTAGAAAACTGAAACTGAAAATAGTTGACGCTCACAAAGCAGGAGAAGGCTATAAGACGATAGAAAAACGTTTTCAGATGCCAATATCCTCTGTTCGGAATGTAATTAAGAAATGGCAGTCATCAGGAACAGTGGAAGTTAAAGCAAGATCTGGAAGACCAAGAAAAATATCAGACAGAACAGCTCGCCGGATTGTGAGAAAAGCAAGTCCAAACCCACGTTTGATTGCACGATCCATCCAGAAAGACCTGGCAGACACTGGAGTTGTGGTACACCATTCCACTATAAAGAGATGCTTGTACAAATATGGTCTTCATGGAAGAGTCATCAGAAGAACTTCTACGTCCTCACCACAAAAATCAGCGTTTGAAGTTTGCAAATGAACATTTAGACAAGCCTGATGCATTGTGGAATCAAGTTCTGTGGACCGATGAGGGTAAAATAGAACTTTTTGGCAATAACGGGCAAATATTGCTCAAACAAGAATTGAAAGACTCTTCGCTGGCTACAAGAAGCGTTTCAAAGCTGTGATACTTGCCAAAGGGGGCAGTACAAGGTAATTACTCTGCAGGGTGCCCAAACTTTTGCAGACGGCATATTTTTGTCATCTGTTATTTTGAAAGCGTTAATGATGGAAATAAAATTTAACTTTTTGTGACATATTATGTAAATGTCTAATCTGTCATTTGATGCCTTTTGGAGAGTTTTCCATCTTTTCTTGGCTACTTTATGCACATTAATACATTTTTTTACCTGGGGTGCCCAAACTTTTGAGCCCCACTGTAATTTAAGAATTTTCTTTGCACAGCTACAGCTGAGCTGGAATGTTACATTTGAAAAAGCTCATGAAATACAACTCAGTAGTTGCACTGCAATGCCTCTTTAGTTCCGTAGTGTATTGATTCCAATGGGGGAAGTGAATAAAGAAACAGACTATGACCAATTCATTTGTCCCCTAGTCACCAAAGTAAATATTGGACTGATTTTTCACAAGCTACAAATCTCGCGAACATCTGACTAACTAAAATGGCATTCATCAGACGGACAAATCAGGAGAAAATTAACTTATGTCTCTGTGAACAAACTCTCATGAGATCTGGCAACAGGCATAGGGTAAAGTCAACTAATGTTTATGAATGCCACAAATACCTTTTTTTTCTTAATGCTTAATATGGCTTTTAGCTGTACAAATATTTAATGTTAGCAAAAGAAAATATAAAAACATGATCTACTCTCCATCCACATGATTCACTGCACTTACAAACGAGATTGTGCCCACTTAGGAGACAGGAAGTGTGTGTGTGTACCGTTTCATACCTTTGGGAGACATAAAGTGCATTGTTGTATTGGTGCTTTTACTGATTATACTTAATCTCACTCACACTCTCTCACACACACACATGCAACTTGCAGAAACGTAACATAGCCGCACACTTGCAGACATAAATATACGTATGCATGCGCATAGTCTTGCTTACTGGATGTACAGTGCTGGGATGTCAGGCTTTGTCCCACCACTTCTGGTAACTGCATGCTAACGTTTTCAAAATCCCTTAGCTAAGGAAAAACAACAACAACCCATGCCCATGTTTGCATTGGACATGCATGCACATGAATAGGTGTATGTCCTACATGTATTTTTGAATACCACCAGCTCCATGTATTTTCATGCATTTATGTGTATTTTTGTTAGCATGCAGGCTTGCACGCACACTGTTCTCTGTCTCAAACACTCATCATGCAGAGATAAACTTCAGTTTACAATATACATACACTGTACACAGAGTTACAATACACTGTGATATTCTGTGGCAGTTATGATGCAAACTGCAACTTTACGCCGATGTAAAACACAGGCTTATCTATTCACAATGTATGACAGACTACAGTGTGGGTTATAATGCTCTGTGTTCATTCTTCTCTGTGTATGATGAGAGTAATATGTATACACATAGTGTTTCAGGTTTTGCCTTCCACATATTTATAGAATGTGGAGCACAGGACAGTGTAGAGTCTTTTTTTCCTTTATATCCTGGGAAGCTATTCAGCACCTGTTTACAATATTAAAATCTCTGTTCTTGTATTCACACTTTAAATATGTATGCTTATTGAGCAGTGTGTTTGCTTGGTGGTGTGCATTTTTGTGGTGATACATTGTTGTATCAAATCCCATGAAAAGAAGAAACCATTTATGCGAGGCCTCACTTTCTTTTGGAATTTAGCATTAAATGTTTGTGTTGAAAGGGTTGTGTCTTTTGTTATTGGTCTCTCCTCCTCTTTCAGAACCATATTGTTTTTTTGTTTTTTTTATCAGATGCAACTTCCCATAGTGAACGCTTGACAAATAAAGCCTTCTCCTGACTTGCTGAGGTTGCTTTTAGTTCAGCTGCTGACGACATAGTGAGAAACTTCATGAGGAAGGGAAAAAGAGGCGATAAGCAACCTCAGGAGAATTTGCCATCATCAAATTCAACTTGGAAAAACAAAGCAGGTCTTAATTAATACTAAATGAGTAGTTGATGAACAATGCAGCAGAATGTGTTTAGGGGAAGCTTGTTTGATTATGTAGATTAGTGATGGTGAGCTGTCTAACACACACAAACAAACTTACAAAGCAATACTTTGATGCCCAGTTGTGTGTATGCGGATATCACCAGCTAGTTTGTCTGTGCTTGTTTGTGTGTGTGAGAATGACTGTGTCTGTCAACAAGGGGATAATTAGTAATTAGCATTAAGACACCTACCTGTGTTTTCTTTGGACCCAAAGGTATAGCAATTCAGGTGTAAATGTGACTTTGAGAATATTTTGGGAAGTCCAAACAAGAGGGAAGGTAAAATAAAACACTGTTGAGGGATTAAGCAAAAACGTTGAGACTAAGTTTGGAGTGAGATGCAGTAAGGTGATTTATTGACTTAGAAATGTTATACCGTTCGCTGAATCAAGTTTTGACACCCTTTTACCGGTGCATGTGTAATATTTCAAAATATAGCTGATACAGGTGCTTTGTGGAAGTATTTATTTAATTTTAGGTACTTTTACTCACTTTAAAATACTAAATAGAGCCCAACTTTTATTTTTTGTCACAATATTGGACTCACTTGACATGATTTTGATTTTGATGATTTTTGATTACCTCTACAACTTCGAAACAATGATACACATGAGAAACTCTATGTATGGGGGAAATATATTGCAAAATACACTACAGCATATGGCAGCCCAGTCTCTTGGCAATTTGTGGAATGGTGATATTATTGAATCTATTGATTTGTATACATGTCACGTTAATGTTGCTATTTTTGTGTTTTGATTACAAATTTTGAAGTAAAGTATTTTAATGGGAAGCCTATTTCGTGATGGCAGAATGACTACAGTAGCGAGTAGTATTGAAAAGCCGGGGAGGGAGGTTGGTCGGGGTGGAGGATGGGAGACTGGGGATAGTGTCCTGCGTGTGATGGTTCCTTTGCCTTATTTTTTTTTCTAACCACAACCGTCCCGTTGTTGTGGCCAGCATGTGGTGTTTCATTTTCCCGTTGTTGCGTCCCCCAGAGACAGCGAATCGTGTCCCGGCGCAAGTTGTTGGGACCGTCCTGTGTGTGGCGTGACACAAAGTGGCGTGAGACCGGGTTGTATATGGCCACATGCATTTGGACACAACCATGGGGATTAAAGGATAGGTTCTTATTTTTTTAGTAGTCAGGTACCAATATGACGATAAAAACATAAAACACGTTGAACATGAACGTATTTTATGTTGTTAATACAATACAATTTAATAGTGCTGTTACTGCACATCCATTCCGTGTTGTTTTATGTTTTATGTTTTATGTTCAGAATTATTTTAAAGCGATTAAATGGTAATGGTGGGAGATCAGTGGAAGGAGAAATGGCTGAGACAGAAGAGAGAGAGTAAATCATGGAGGTATAATTTGGATTTAAAAGATTGTACAGCAAGGCTCGACCCTTGTTTTGGGTCGATGAAAGAAACACTATACCTCTCTTATCTCTGCTACGTCCTGACACAGAGAGTAAGGTGGAGCAGTGCCAGTGCCAAAACACTGCTAGGAGGTGATGATAGGAGCATGGATGTTGACCTGTTTCTCCTGCCTGTCTTTCTCCTACCATCCTGCCATCCTGTCTGCCAAGGCTGGGTGGTAAAAGCCTTTTTATCTCATTGTTAGTCATTATCACGTGTCACTATGTCACTAATAGATCTCTACTCCCCATTCCCTGCTCCACAGCAAGCTTGAGAGAGAAGGAAACAGCAATGGGCAAAAGTACAAAAGAAGTGTAAGAGCAGCACAGCAGGAAAGATAAGGCAATAGGGAGTGAGAGAAATTGTGTGTTTATGTGTGTGCAGCGGAGTAGAAGCTTGCTTGAGCGTGTGCATTTTACACCTTGCGCATGACTGGAACTGAATTCACTTAGAGGGGAGAGAGGTTCTCAATCTGACTGACAACTCTTTCCACATAGTTAAGACTCACAAGCAAACAGTCCATGTGGGGAAATCGCAGTTATACCTGCAATGCTGATGGGAGATAGAGGCAGCAGAAAGCCGACTGGATTTCACACACGATCACGCAAACATCACTGGCTCAGACCTCTCATTCCCTCTGCTCTGAATTCTGCACTGCACAAGCTAGTGATATTATATTGCATGATGAACAAAGCTTACATGCAGGTGTGCCAAAAGAGTGAACATCTTCGTGAATACATAGATTATCTAGTCCTCTCTGATGTTCTTACTCTGACCTTGCTGACCTTGAAGACAAAATGACTTACTTTTTCTCTTCACTGAAAATAGTTTCATCGCCTTCCCAGGTAGTCCTCCATTCCAGTGCACTCTCCCAAAACGAAAATGTTCTTTAGACTAAAAGACATGGTTTATGCATCAATGGAATTTTACATCAGCAAAATAGGCTTGTTGCTCTTAGCCGGCAGAGGCTGCGCAAGATAGAGGAACGGGTAAAAGGAGGGAAGGCAAAAGGACACTACAGCTCCGGAAATCCCACTGGAAACTGACGCAGGCACGGAGGCCAGCTAACGGTCTAGCAGGATGCCCAGCAGAGAAGTCACAGTCGGTCTTCAATTCCTCCATGCCCTCTGATATAGAAATGTTGATGAACGCTGAGATGGTCAAAGGTGGTAGCTGATAGCCATCATTGGCTTTTCTTCGGTGTTTTGAGCACAGAGAACAATATTTTGCAAGCACATTACATTGTATTTTGAAGAGGAATTAAAACGTGCAAAAAATATTTTCGTTTGCGCAAAAAAATATAATTCTGTGCTCAATAAATGTAAATATATTAAAAAATATATCCATATTAACGTGCAATTACCCTGCTACTTATTGCAATACTTATTGTATTGGAGACAAACTGCCAATCAGAATTTACTTTTAATTCTCAGATTGGTTGGTTTTGTGTCAAACTTGTAACGTTGTGAAAATTTGAGCGAGTGTGTCAAGAGTTTGAGAGCGAGGGAGACCGGAGCACAGCAGCCTTTTTAAAATGGCACATGAGTAAACTGCATCAGAGGGGTTATTATTGCACGTTATAATATTATATTTGTAATAGAAAACATCCAAATACATTTATTGAGCACAGAATAGGTTTTTGTTTGTGCTTGCAAAATATAGTTATTTGTGCTTAAAACATACATTAACTCGCTCAGGAATGTGACACATATTTAACAGCATAGAGGTTAGCATAGTCGGCATGACACTGGCAACTTGTTTCCAAATTTCCAAATCCTGATGGGGGACTCATTGCCACATGCCATCATTGTCTGGAGAGACGACTGGAGAGTTCCGCTCCCAAGTTGTGCATTACTGGAAACATCCTTGGTATTGCGTGTCTGGTGTGGTGTCAGCTTTTATTTATTTATTCATTACAGAGCTTTAACTACTTTGCGGGTTTGGTTTCAAATACATGTATGTCCTCACAGACTGCGTTGACATTTTGTATGGGGGATTTGGAACACAATTCACTGGAATCACAATACAAGTTGCAGAACTGAGGAGAAGGAAAGTTTCTCTTGACATCCCTGCTGATAGAGTAAATATAGATTTTTTTTTTTTGGTAACATATTAGATATTGCACATACATCTTTGCTGGTAATAAACTTGTAAGGCTGCAAAATATTTTGTATGTACTTTAAAACGGCTTGATCCTACATCCTGTTCAGCAGGAATAATCAGTCCCCAGACTGCATTGATTCAAACAAGGAGGGGCATCACACCTTAGTCAATGCTCTGTATTACAAAAGTGTAATATTACTCTGCCAGTGTTGCTTTTGGTTTTGGGTCTAAATGCCATGTGTCACACCGTGTTCTCTGTGCTTTGCAGTGCTGTGACCTTTTAGTAAGAATGCCTTGTTCAAGCTGGGATAACATCCAACAGATGATAAAATGTTTTGAGATACATGTGATATTGCAGTAAAAAAATGAATGAATGAATTATCAGCTTCCTTAAAATTCTTGGTAAATTCATCTGTTGGTGTGCAAAACAGACGCACCTCTTTCCTGGTGCTCAAAAAAATGTTTAATGCAGGAAACACTCAAAATTCTCTATTTTATATTGTTAGAAAAAAAAAAAAGTTTTGAGCCCTAATTTGCTCTTTGTCATTTGTTGTCAGAGGGAGATGTACAGTGTACATGCCTTTCTGTAAGGTATAGCAGTGGCTATGCCAGCTATTATAAGTTCACAGCATGAACAAATAATAGCTTCTTTCCTCAAGCTTTAATAACGTGCTTTTATATGAAGGTGAAAAGTGAAAAGCAGAAAATCCTTGACTGTATGAATAAAACTCTGGGAAGAAAATGGAACAAACCGCACGGTGGAATGCCATTAGTTTGAAATCAGTGGATATTGTGTTCCTCATTCCTCATTTTTCTATATCCACAAAGAAAAACTCTTTTGCTCTGCAGTCCTATCTCTTCTGTTCTTGTGTATTTTCCTTTGTTTATTTCTCTTTCTTTTATTTTTTTAGATACATTTCTTTCAGATCCTTAGCTGAGCAGTACTCTTAAAGTTCTCAAACTTCAAATACTGCCCTGCTTCCTTTTGCAAAACCTTTCTATACCTACCTAGTATCATTTTTGCTTGGGCCCCAAGAGTATTGAACAATAAATCTCACACAACTAGCTGAAATTCACTTTGCAGGTTCAAATTCAGCAAGGTGAAGGTTACTAGAGTGTAATTAATTTCCATGGTAATGAGCATAGAAGCAAAGTGGTGTAAAAGTCATAAATGTCACAAAGTGAATTTATTAAAAAACAGAGAGAGGAGGAAAAAATGACAAAGTTCTGCCGTCCATTCACTTATCAGTCCTTTTTTTGAAATACCAGTCTATTTATTAAATGGTCACAACAATGGTGGACCCTATCCCAACATGCACTGGGATAAACAAAGAGAAAACCCTGCAGAGTGCACCAATCTTTCTTTGGGACAACCCGTAGATACAGTCACACTAACATTCAGAAATAAGAGCAATTACGAATTTCCAGTTCACCTGAGTTGCATGTCTTTGTGTGGTAGGGCAAAAGAGCGCCAAGAGGAAACATGCAAGAACATGGAGAATATGCAAACTCCACACTGAAGGGCCTAGATTTGGACCTAGGGCCTTTGCTGATTTTATCCGTGGTCTAGATTGTTATTGCAATTTTTAGGTCACAATAGAGCAACCTGAAAAAACAACATATGACATATCCTCCTCGAGTTGATATGATAAACAGTTGCTCATTTACATATCTGACAGACACGGAGCAACATTAGCATTCATTTGGAGTCATGTTTCTGGCCAACTGATGAATGAAAGTCCAACAATAACTCTTGTTTCGCTCCCTTTTGCGCTCCATTACTCTCAAGGGAAACATGTGGCTCTTCAGCTGCTAAATGCTCCACTAATGTGTGTTCACTAGCTTGTGGCTAACTTTGTCCATCGGCTGTTTGGTGCCGGTCAGATTGCCAAAGTGATGAGCTGAAACATGTTAAAAAGATCTTAAGAGGAGATGGACTGCAAAGTGTGTTTATATTTTTGTCTGGGCTTGTCAATACACACACAACCCCCAAACATTATATACTATATTTAAGGGGCTCTAAGCAATGTCACACATGTTTTAGGCAACAACATTTGTTGTGACATACAGCAAACTTCTCCTCACTCTTACATCTCCTTACCGCGAGCTGCCTGTCCCCAAAACACACTGTAAATAAAACGCGGTCTCTGTAGACAGTCCAGGGTCTACAAATGGCAACAAAAACAAACTGTGCCCACCTGCACCACGAAGCATACACAAACAGTGTTCCAGCATTCCAGCCAATAACAGACAATAATGGCGGTTTTCCACTGCGTGGTATCTACTCGACTCGCCATGGCTCTAGTCGCTTTTTTTGGTTTTCCATTACAAAAAAAAGTCCCTGGGACCTGCTACCAGGTACTTTATGTAGTACTACCTCAGTCGAGGTTCCAAGCGAGCCGAGGCGATACCAAAAGGTGACGTGGTTACCTGCAGACTGCTGATTGGTCGGAGAGAATCGTCACTCATGACCGCGTTGTTAGCAAACAAGAGTGCGGAGTGGGTTTCCAGAACAACCGGGACATTTAAAACAAATCTAGCCGGACACCGACAGATTATCCACTCTCTGCACTATTCTCACTTTTCAACTGTTCGGGCTACTAGCGGCTTCATGTCGTTTCCAATATTGCACACTGTTACTTTAAAAACAAGACAATATATATATATATAACAAAGTTTTTATTTAGCTTTTCAAGTAGCGCATCAACCCTCCCGTACCTCCCGGTCTTCTTCCTCTGCACCCTGTGACGTGTCCCCCCTGGCTCGCTGTCCCAGATGCATCCCATCGTTGTCATAAGACTGTCCGTGACTCTCATACAGATTATACGAAGCCCAGTATCAGAACCAGAGGTTTCACCGTCGGACATCGCCCACCAGACGTTCTGCGGCGGCGTTTTACAAGCGTAAGCTCTGAAACACACACGTCCACACAGTCATGTTGGTGTGTAATCATGGTTGTTCATGTACTTTATAGCGTATAGTAAATACTGACTGCGACGCTGAACACATGCAGATGTTAGCTAACGTTACCAGGAAACTTAACTTACCCTGTTGTGTCGCGAACAACCGTCATTCGTCGCGTCTCAACTCCGTCAGAATTCCCAAACTCCTGTTTTTTTAGTCGTAGATTTTTGTTGCTTCCTTCAGCTTCTTTTGAAACAAAACATTTTTTCTGTCTGCGGCGAGTATGCAACGTGCTGTTGTGAGTCGCGCTGAAAATTACGTCATCACGCGTTAAGTGACAGCCACGCTCAGGCTTTACGCAATCTGCAATGGAAAACGAACATAGAATGGGCCGAGGCGAGCCGAGCCGTGCCGAGCCAAGCCGAGGCGAGCCGTTACCAGCAGTGGAAAAACGCCATAAGTATTGGGGGTGGGGATGGGGGTGGGGAGTTAGTGCACAGAAGTACAAAATGGAGAAAGAGGGAAGAGGAGGCAGGGGCAAGCTAGTCTTGTTTTGTTTGAAAATACTACGAACATCAAAAAGAAGTAACATCACCCAACATCGCTTAGAGCACCTTTAATTTGATATATTGTTGCTAATATTGTTGAATATTAGAGCACCTTTCTTGCCAGTTGGATTGAAAATAATACGTACTAATAACTGCTCAAAATTGTGGCTGGACAGCTGGGACCTACTGTCTGCTCTGTTGGAGAGAGACCAAGTACATGCTCCCAATTAGTTCAACTAGGTCTTCAGGATTGACGGACCCAGAAGGTTCTGGAACTGTTCTTTATGTCCAGAACCACCAGGTGACGCCGCTGAACATTGATTTACCAGGATGTGTTCATCAAACCATTCCACACATTGCATGCACAGTACAACACATAACACCTCTATCCCATGCATACTGACCCCTACAAATAAATGGCTACAACTGTCATGCATGGACTTCCAAAGCCCATTTTGCTTAATGTCTCAAGAAAAAAAAGAAAAAAAACATTCCCTCATCTCTTTCCCACCTATGGCCCTGTTTCTTCATTTCACCTCCCCCCTTTCCACTCCACTCCTTTTAGCTTTATGCTGGGTTTGTATTTTGCAAATACAGAGCACAGTGTTTCTGTGACTGGGGAGTGTCAGCATGTCTCTTCACTTGATATGCATTAGATTTTCCACACTTTCTGGCAGTTATCTGATTCCAACTCAATACGCTGCCCAAGGAAATTGAGTCCTAAGGCCAGAACAGAGAAAGAGAGGTTTTTGGCGGCTTTTTAAATTCATTAAAGTATTCTGCTGCGGTCTCGATGGAGCTAGCCTGGCAACACAAGGCCACAAAGTAATGTGTTATGGGG
>NC_045755.1:10514212-10515864 GCF_008692095.1 Etheostoma spectabile | reverse complement strand
GGGGGGGAGTTTAGCAGGAGCTTAGGGTTGGGCAAAGAGAGCATAGATCATTGTCCAGGACACAAGCCAGCATGTTTAGGCCCCCTCCACAACATTAAAATTGTGCACCCAGATTTTGTAGTCTCTAAACTTAAAATGACACAATCCGCTGACATCACAAAGGTAAGCCCTATTTTCAATGTACTCCCCATAACCAGTAAAGTGATATTTATCTTTAAGTATAAATTTGGTGGATGTTGCCATTTAGAACAGCAAAGTCATACATGTTTGCTTTGCTGTCCATTGATTTACAGGTAATTACCAGAAACATCAAGTTTTTTTTTATAATACTTGATCAATCTAAAAATAAGTCTACACTTTGTTATATAAGTTGTACTTTTCCCTCAGTTGTAACAATACACTATAGCATTAAAGGATTAGTTTTACGAACCATGCTTATTCACTCTCTTGCTGAGAGTTAGATGAGACAGTCGATGCTATGCTACATATAAGCTAGAACCAGCCGCCGGTTAGCTTAGTTCAGCAAAAAGACTTGTGAAAGCAGCTATACTAAAGCTATCCAAGGGTAACTAAATGCAGCCATCGGCGACTCTATTACCCAATAATTGACATTTAATATCTTTTAATGTTGTTGTTTAATGTCTCATCTCACTCTTGGCCAAAAAGAAAGTCTAATTTAGAAAATGTCAAACTGTTCCTTTACTTCAGTACATTTCACTTCTAGGCTGTGTTCAGCTAAGAGATTAGATTTAGATTTAGATTGCTTAACATTCCCAAAGATGTCACCTGACATAAGTATTTTTATATACATGTAAAGTATACTGTATAGTCAGTGTGAAACAGCTTCACTGTTCATAGAGAGCAGACAACCAATGACTGCAATGTACAGTACAGCTACATGTTTAATGTGCTCTCTGTTGACCTGCCACTATTTGCACAGAAACACTGCAGCTCTTTTTTTACACACCCAATTCCCAGTCATTATGAAACATGACTTCAATCTGCATTTCTTGGCTGACACATCTCTCAAGGAGCAGCAGGAGCAGAGCATAAAGTAATGTGACAGGTGATAAAAGAGAGCTATGCTAATCAAATGCTAGTGGAAGACCACTTTATACCTGCAAGGATTCTGTGCCTTATTTTTTCACTATGTTGTGAGTGAATCTTTATCTTTCAATTATTGTTTATACTGCTGCTTAGGCAGACAGCCCTTTACTGGACAGCTTTTATAGGAGGGCAAGCATCCATAACATGACATCTACAATGGAAACTAAAGTGTATCCATACAGTATCAATCTCTCTTGAAAGCACTGGAAGTATTTAGTCATTTTACAATGTGTCAAGCTGTCTAACTGCAACTATGTCTTGTTTTGTGTTTTATAAAAACTTGTCAGTGTCAGGTGCCAAGTCAGAGAAGAGAAATGACTTAATGTGGGTTTACGTAGCTAAAACAATCCCCAAGCAGCTGCATGAACATGAACTCCACTGAGTAACGTGACTGGTGATCTAACACAGCACCGCTTAATCCACACACTGACAAACCAAAGTGGAAGAGCGCTGCACTTTGAATCACCTTTCCCCAAGCTTTCCATCTAACCTCCGAGCTGACAGTGTGTCTCTGTTGTTTGATCTTCTCCAATGTGACTGCCACC
>NC_045755.1:10497300-10514202 GCF_008692095.1 Etheostoma spectabile | reverse complement strand
CTCACCTATTTAACTCTGAAATTATTTTTTGTATTAAATTGAGAAATAAAAGTTATTTTCCCCAGCTGTTTTAGTAATAACAAGCACTATTGTTCCCATATCATCCCTGTGTCATTGTTTGGCATGGGCTTCAGTTTCCCATCTCTTATTTTCCAGCCTCCCTGTTCTACCTCTTTCATTATTGTGTTGTCTTTTTGCTCCCTCTCCTTCATTTTCATGCTCTCTTCATCTTTGTCATTTTACTCATTCACCCAAGTTCTATCTTTCTCTGTCTCTCTGCATTTGAAGACCAGTTAGCTGACAGATGTGTGTAGAGAATAGCTTCTGACAACTTGGGCATTCCTCTCATCTGTCATTGTGAGAGGGAGAGATACAAAGAGAAGTCACAGGAAAACCAAAGTGAGAATACCAGGGAAAACAATTACGTTAAAGAAAAGGCTTTTGCATTTTGTGGTCAAGTGTCTCTTTTGTCTAGTAGCCTTTTGTAACTAGCGTAAGAACCAAGCAGAGTTCGACATTTGAGCCGGGGGGGGCTATTGTAGCAGCTGTGACCTGTCAACAACAAAACAAAGATGTTAAATAAACATATATGAGTATTTTTAAAGCAGATTTAAAATTACATAATAACCATTTATGTAACAATGCCCCCTTATGAAATCCAATTGTGTCATGGCTGTCTTGGAACAACAGACAGCAGGTGGCACTTACATTAATTTAAAATGTAATAGTGAACAATCAGTGTATGACCTACAGTCTATTGAGATGGCTTTCCAAACCCAGAAACAAAGCGCAATCACACCATAACACGTTAAGACACGTTAAGAAAAAAGATCAGTATTTTGACGTAATCCAATGACACAAAAAAAGTAATCCACGGCGATCAGTAGATCCACAAAAAGGGTCACGGTGCATCTCTACACCCGTCATATTCACCAGCCAGCTCCAAACATGTGAACAATGCCTCTCCACTTTGCCGTTTAAACAAAGTTGAATAAAACATTTAAAAGTCCAAATCTACACAAAACGCACAATCAATTAGTAAGCTGACAGCAAATGTATATACATTGCATTTAGGAAACCTTTATTGCAACGTTGGCACAGCAAGATGTCTAGACTAGTGCAACAGTAACTTTCATTTTTTGCATCCTACATATGCGTCGACAATGGTCTCAGGTGAGAGCAACTTGTCACTTGTCACATACCCCAGGATTCTTTTTCTTTTACTAACGCAGTATATGAAATAAGATGTATTACCTACAGCCATTTAGTTGTTTTCTATTATTTAAAAAAATGTATAAAATATCTGGTCATGCCACCAGGCAGTGCTCCCCCTGCCCCCCGCAAACTCTGCGTATGGCTAGAACGTAAGTGTATGGAAATAAATTCCTCTCTCTGCCACAAGGCACCCATCTGCAGACTACAGTTCAGTGCAGCTGCTATGGTAGCACAAATCTCTCTCTTTTTTAAAAATAAGTCGTGAAGCCAGCAGCAAAGCCCAACTTTACGTGTAATGAACTCAAACAAAGAAAAATTGTCTCCCCTCATCTTAAAATAGTCAAAAATCAATACTAGAGTAAACTACTTCCTTGTCCAGCTGCTGCAATAAATATGTATAGGAGGAAATCATATGAGAAGTGTTTGATGGGTATTTATTTGTGCTTTAGAATGTAATCACGGCAAAATAATCACAAAGTAAGCTTTACTTATCTCTCCCTACTGTACAATGACAGATTCAAGTAGCATCAAAACATTAGTTCTGCTGGTATATAGATGGACCGGAGTAGGCGATGTTAGCTATTCACTGAATATGACCTGGGCTGACCCAGGTGAACTCCGAATTGTCATGACCAGGGATATACCCATGTAGACTGGCTGGGTTTGAACTTTCCAAAAGAGTGTTGAACCTTGATCAGACAACCCTAGTCCAACCCCTGGTAGGTGTTGTGAAAGAGGTATTAGTGAGCAGGCTGTAATAAGTGATCGACTCCAAACGGGGAACAAGCTTGTTTCTTCTCTCCTTTAAAAAAGTTAATCCATTTAAAGGATTTATTTGAGTTAAGTTAAACTGGTCTAATCAATTGTTTAAGACTGTCCTACCGCGAAAACGATCCCATAAGTATTTATAGGCGCCATCTTGCAAAAACAGTCATGACCAGTAACTACACAGTGTTGGTCGTTTGACTGATCATGACTGTTTTCGCATGACGGCGAACATGGCGTTTGTCTTTCGACTGGTCATGAATGTTTTTCCAAGATGGCGCCTGCCTGTGTACCAAACTGAACTGTTTGTACTCTTACAAAGTTCTCAATGTTTCAGTTTACATGTAGGGACTCTCATTATGCTACCGTAGAATTGTAGTGCTAATTTGAGCTTGTTAGTGGTATTAAGATTCTTTTTACTTTTGAGGGACCCGACAACTAGCGTTATAGGCTTATTAGGGGTTTGCACTAAAACTGGTCACATTCTATTAGCATGCAAACATATCCCTGAGAACGGTTGACTTAGTACCCATGTGTTATTAAACCCTAGGTTCATTTTGCGACGGAATTATCCTTTAATCCATTACCATAGCACAAAATTTGACTTAAAATAGCCACTTTCACATGTGTAGAGTACAATGTCTGGTGTGATTTAGGGGATAATTGCAGTGCTGTCTATTCTGCTTAGTTTGACCTCTGTCCATAATATTCAGTCTTTTCTCAGTTGTAATGAACAAAATAATAGTCATGTGTTAAGTACTCCTCTGCCAGTTGGCAGAATCCTGAGATGATTTACACGGCCTTTGGGCCTTTGGGACTTCCAGCCTCATTTTGAAACATTTGTGCCAGCTCTGCTTCATGTTGTGAGAAGCTAACAATGCAGGGGGTGAAGGTCCACTGGTTCAGTTAGGCTCTCACTACTCTGTAAAGGGCCAGAGGAACTGAGTGGATGAACTGCATCTTCTGTGCAGGATAAGAGGGTCAACTATTCTTTCACAGGCCTGTAATCAAAAGCCATTTTGCACTCCCACAAAATTACACTGCATTGCTCTGCCAACCAGTTTGATTCTATTTTGTGTGCAAGGAGTAGAATCTCGGTGTGTGTATGTGTGTTCAAGCATACAGAAAATGCATTTCTGGATTCATGCTCACTCCTTTAGCAAGCGTGTATATGTGCTTGTTTCCCTGATTTCCAGGATCCAGGCTACAAAGCTCGGCTCTCACCGTGCTTTCATCAGCTTTGAATCCTGACATGAATACAGATGCAGCTTCACTTCCCCACAGCTGTGTTCGCATTACAACCAATGTCAACTACCATCTCCTCAAACTTGAATTCAAACATTTTAAATTGTCTTCGAATGTGCTCTCTTGCAAGTTTAATCACAGGGTACAGCCACATTTAAATGGGTAAAATAGCCTCTCCCATTCAAATTATCGTCACATAGTCTGTTGGTTGACATACACTTCATGTGTGTGAATTCCTCTGCTTATGCAGGGACCTTTTTCTCACATATCTCCACCTGATTGTGATTAATTTTGCCATTTGTCTCTACTTGTCTCTACTTGTCTACCAACCTGTGGTTTATTCACGCATTGTGATATCTTGTACGATTTATTACCTAAGTCTGATGGGATTGATCAATTAAGACTTGAGGTGTTGAATGAGACAGATACTGATACACCTTGTCTTGTGATCGGATTAGTGATTAAAGGGGTACTCCAGAGATATGCAATTGCCTTTCCAAAGGGTTAGGGGGACGCACAAGAGAACGATACAAAAAGAGGTCCAAATCAAAGCAGCAGGGGTTGATATATCCTGACTTTTAATACGTAGTATAGATCCTAAATTTCCCATAAGGCAACTCATTCTATCCCTACTCTTTCGTTAGACCATCTTGTCCCCTAAAGGCCCAGTTGATTCAAGCCTCTCATCTTAAATGGTGTTTTTGTCTCTGAAGGTTCACACTGTTATTCATAAAAAGTGTAATAATTTATTCTAACATGAAAGCAGGGGTGGTCTTTATTTGAGGCAAGGCCTCTGCTATGATATGCTGCAGGGATGCTGTAAAGGGTTATTATGTAAGAAAGTACACTCAGGTTTTAAATGCAACCCAATATTTAAGGGACATAAACTTTAGTGCTTTCAAGGACTTTAAAAGGTAAATATTTTGCAACAGAGTACAATGTGGGACTATCCTATATCTGCTCTCTCTATTCTGACTATAACTCTTTCATAGTGGGATTTAAATGTTATTCAATGAATTATGTAATGTGAAGGTTATTCATCCATAATGGTATTTTTAATTAGAGTGCAAAAAAGTCCCTCACAGGGAGAGACTGTAGCCTGATTACTTTATTTATTCTGTTTATTCATTAAAAAGCACTATTGAATTTATGTTCATTAGCACAGGCTAATGATAACGTCCAGCTGTGTATGTGTGTTTGTGTGTGTGTGTGTGTGTGTGTGTGTGTGTGTGTGTGTGTGTGTGTGTGTATGTGTGTGTGTGTTTGTGTGTGTGTGTGCGTGGGTGCGTGCATGTATACGGCTATTTAAAAATGTGCATTTGTGTTTCTCTCCCTTCCTATAATTTTTCAGTAAACAGTGTCCTCAGAGATACTGAGCAAATATACTGATTAATATATTATGTATTCCAATCATCATTAAAGTCTTGCTGAGGGTTAGAAATGGAAGTGCACATGACACATCCATGTCATGGTGCTCTCCTATGATGAGTTAAAAAAAAAATTATGCAAACACAGTTAGATCAAACCAACAGTCCAAATAGCAACCAAAATGAACCCTCATTTCCCGTAAGTCATTGCTTATTATGAATACGTTTTTTTCTGATGTGAAGTGACATGTAGATAAATAAAGCCAGCCTGTGTGATTGTGGGGTGAATTAGTGTTTTCAGCTTTTCACTAGTTTACAACAATGTGTAAAGAACAACTGACCTGACAGGTCATTGCTACTATATGACATTGACTCTGACAGGAGAGTGTATTGCAGCTTTGAAATATGAGTCAGTTGTGTAACTTATGAGAGATGTAAAGAATTTCCTTAAGTTCACCTTGTCTTATCTTACCTTACTTTAAATTACTTCTATCTAGATGCTCGCTGTAGAAGATCGCTGTGTGGCTTCATTTTTTTACTTTTTGAGATCTTACTTTTTTCTGTTGCCAAAGCAATGGCACAGACAGCTGTGGTACAAAAAAGAAATAATCAATCCAGCTCTTTTGCAAACTTTCTTTTTTTCCCCACCTGTTTTGCTAATTCCACTCATGTCCTCTTTTCTTCCTCACTCAGGTATTTCAGTACTGAGCACATACGGAGTTACTAATAGCAACAGACTATATTTTTTTGAGAATGGGCTCCAGTCAGCCACTTTGTAGGTTTTAGTGGTCCAGGGAGGTGTACCTCACACATTAGGCTGTCGTTCCCCTGCCATTTGTTACCACTGACAGGACCCTATGTCTGTGAATTACACACCTGAGCTGTGCTCTCATTTAAATATCAGCTGCTGAAGAGGTTTTCAGCCTATTAAGCTTATCATTGAAGGTTAAAGTGTCTCTGCTCAAATGGGGTTGAGCAGTTTGTGTGCAATCACTTTGTTTACAAAACTAGAAAATGTTAAAAAGCAGATGAAGTAGCAACAAAGACGTTGTAATATAAGGTGGCTTTCTATAAGTAAATTTTGTTTATTCGGTCAAGACCGCAATTAGCAATACATGTTGCCTTTTAGTTGCAGTCATTTTTCTGAAAAGTCAAACTTTGCAAGTGTAAAATGATCAGTGTAAAGAGATAAGATTATGATTCACCCTTATAAGGCATTTATTTACAATTTCTACACCGGAGCAGATTGCTTTAGTAGATTATTAACAGTACTTGTTAATGGTGAAATAATGAATGCACAGACAGAACATATAATTAAAATAACCATTATGTCTTGAGTGATTGTTTTGACAGTTTAGTAAAACCTTCATAGTTAGTGATGTAGCATTGAATGTTACTTCACCTTGTGTTGTGAGTTGTGGCCCTTATACATCTACCAACAATGCCATATCTGATTCTATAAATATCTCAACTTCAATTAAAGGAATTTATTATTTAAGTCTTACTCATTGCATACTTTTTATACAAAAACACATCTTAAATTTAATTAAAAAATAAGGCCTATTGAGTCAGTGTCTTTGAATGCGATAACCAATAAGCTGTTGTTGATACAACCCAACATGAATTACTCTAGCAGAGCTGGTAAATCCTTTGTAAAATCCATGATTTATTTTGTGTGTATTCCCAACAAAGGCAATGCAGTGATTCCTAAGAGAGAAGAGACAGTGGAAATCTGCCAGGGTGACGGTAAAGAGAGAATGAAAGTCAACGCAGAAAAATAAGTTAAGGAAATAAGGAGAGATCGTAGCATTCAAGATTTCCTTACCTACATCTGCCTTGTATAGATTAAAACCAGTGCTGTCAGCATTGTTAACGCATTATTAACGGCGTTAACTCAATTTTTTTCTATTGCAAGATTAACGTTCTTTTAAGCCTAGCAAACGTAGTTTTTTTTCACATGCTGTTGCAACAACTAGTAGTGTTACAAAACCTACAAAACCACACCGGATCTAGCTAGACCGGAAACAAAACAAAAGACACGCTGCACACACTTCTTTGAGCTTGCGAGCCGGCCAAAGAGTAGGAACATTATGTTTTGAGAGGATGGCAAGCACAAGATGCTGAAATGGATGCCAATAAAATTAAGAATAGGAAGTTTACTTTTCAAAAGTTGCCAAATGGTTCCAAAGTGATCTTTTCTTTTTTTTTTTTTTTTTAGTTGTGAACTTGCAGCATGTCCAGTCTGAAATACCACTTGATGGCCAAGCACACAGCTGATGCGACTTCTCTGCCCCCTCGTCAAAGATTTTTTTTTCTCCCTTTGATTGATGGACAGTGTTACACTGTGTGAGAGATTATTTGCTCCAAGTGAGAATGACTGCTTTAAGTGAGAATGTTAGTGTGAAATTGATCATTACAGTAGGCTGTATGCCAATGTTGTTTTCTATAAAAAACATTTGCACAAAGCAAGCCAATCCACTTTTCCATGCTAATGAGAGCATTAAAATGAGAAGAAATAATGGGACAAAAATAAATCAATGGACATTTAAAATAGATAAAAATGTGTGATTAATTGCGATTAATTGCGAGTTAACTATGACATTAATGCGATTAATCACAATTAAATATTTTAAGGTTTGACAGCACTAATTAAAACATCAATAAGGAATAATAGCTGTTACTGAAATCCACTTAATCACTGTTGAATACCCCTAATATTCACTACTGTAAATGCCCAAGAGAAAATGCAATGCACAATATCTGACAGGGACAACTAGAATCACTGAGCGAAGTAGAAGACAAGTGAATATGTGACAGGTAGAGTTACGCAATGATGCAAGAGTCATTCCCAGAGGAAATTCCTAGCTCTAATTCACTGCTGATGCCTTGTCATTTAAAAGCCACCATCTGTTACCTACTAACCACTGAACTCTTAAATAGTCAAAATTAGCATGCTTTTGATATGCTTTCATACTGCAGTTTTATAAGAAACAGGCTAGATTACTCTTGTTCCTCCCCAAAAATGTAAGTGAAAAGTCTATCCGGCAGTCTGAGATGTAATATGTGGCACATTATAGCAGTGTAGCTGCTGCATAAGATCTAAGACCTCTGCTGTGGCCTTCAAATTCTGCTCTCAGTAAAGACTGTGCCATCAGCAGTACCGTGCTGATATAGAGACAGCTGATGGGAACGGTCAGATGGGCATGTGAGCCTGTACATTCGCTTTAAGGTAGTTTTTATTTTAAGATCAAGGTCTGAACTCAATTTACTCAATATTTTGAAGCTGTGATCTAAATCTCTGTGACATGTATTGCTCAAGCGCAATGGTCATGGGGGTTTTAAGACAGATTTTCTTGACTAGGCAATAAACAATAGAATGCAGTATTTCAGTTTTATCCCAGGATATACTGCTGTCTGTAATAAAAAATATAACAATTACTAATAAAACTGTCTTTTTGTCTCATTAGAGTGGAACCTCTATACTATGTCAAAGAGTGAAAGTTGAAAATAGCATTCCATGATTTATTATAATATGTATTTATTTGTTTCTTCTGAAATTTAGACCTTGGTCAGATCCTTGTATGGATGTCTTTATTTTATTTGGTGTGCGTGTGTGTGTGTGTGTGTAAATTATCAGCTTTATTATCATAAATTATGTATTTATGATAATCATAAATTATCATAAAGCATTCATAAGCCCCCTAGTTTGTAATACCCTTTCACATAAAAGTTATAATTGCATGGTGTACAGGCTGATGTAGAGTACTGGCAACTTTCTTACCCAATTCAAGCACTCGTTTTGGAACTGGGGTGTATTAGCGCAGGGTGCAAGTAAGTGAAGAAGATTAATGTAACAGGTCAATTGTCAAATGAAATCCTTTCACTTGATACTAGTCTGCACCAATTGCCTCCAGTGAATCCTTTCTTCCTCTTTCTCTTCCAGTTTCCCCAGTCTGTAACAGCTGCACAGCATGACTCGAAGAATGAACAACTGGCAGGAAGCTAAAACTCCCCAAGGACCTAAGATGTCAGCCAGATAGAAGCAAGATGGAGTAAGCCTTTGTTCTTCACAGCAGGCTCCATTTCATTAAGTTCTGAAGCTCTGATTGCCCTCTGGACGATTAGGCAATGGAAACACCGCCAAGTAGCCCTCACCTTGGATGAATTCACTCTACAAGGTCAGCCCATTTTATATAAGGATGGTTGATCAGTTTATATCTTTTAGTTACAACATATGCCTTTGTTTTGTTTGTTGGCAAGCCTAACCTATTCAGATCATTGATGTGAGAAGAGGCTTTTTATTAATATCTTTCAGGAGCTTAGATGGCTGCAGGATGTTACCCTTGTTGTAGAGCAAATTAAATGTCTTCATGGTGCGAGAGGCACAATATATCTTGTAAACTATAT
Source organism: Etheostoma spectabile (assembly GCF_008692095.1). Lineage (NCBI taxonomy): Eukaryota > Metazoa > Chordata > Actinopteri > Perciformes > Percidae > Etheostoma > Etheostoma spectabile. The sequence goes on along the minus strand of NC_045755.1, from coordinate 10,505,203 downwards.
AGGTTACTACACTAGCTCCACTAGCTTCTGTAACTTAATGCAATTGCTCATTCAACATTTCTTCCATTGGACTTTCTGCAAAAGTCAAGCGTGGGGCTTACTATTCACATTCTTGGACAAATTGTTATCCACAATAGTATTTGCTATGAGAAATGAAAACCTTAGTGATTTTACTGAAGTTAAAGGACAATTACTTTGTGAGCACAGAAAAAAACTATAGCTCCCACAAAAAAAATAGTGCAGCAGTGTGGGTTTTCTTAATTCTGAAACAAAATGCAGAAGTTTTGCTTTTACTTTGTCTCTCTAGCTTAGCAGAGAAGATGTGTCTGTAGTCTCGGACTCAAGTGAAAATCATGTGGTTTTATACAACCTTTATATCACATATTTTAATATATTGAATCAAAAATGAATTTATTAAAACTAATAATTAATACTATTACTTCAAATGGACAGGAAAGCTGAAGAACTGTTTGTTGATTCTGGGTTTTCACTGTGCTATATAGATATTTAGCAAATATAGAATGCACTATTTAAGAGTTATGTAAGGTTTGTAACAGTGATTGGTAATCAGCCAAAAAAGGCATTGGAGTTGTTCCCACTGATGGGTCCTTTGTAAGTGTTGATGGTGACCTTTTCAAATCATCTCACGTCAAAATAAATCCACAAGAAGAAACATAAATGGACCTATCCTCAGGGAACATTTCACAGTTTGGAAGTGTAAAACTTGACTGATGTTTTCTTTGCAATTACAAACTGAGAAAGACATAGATTAAAGCCTTTCATTGAGCCTTTTGTTGATGACATTTGGAATATCAAATCCCTGTGTTACAGATTAGAGTTTTTTCTTTGAAGTGAGAAAAAAGATATTTCATGATCAGAAGAGAGATTAATTGGTTGCTGCCGTTTTAAGAAGCAGCTGCTGCAATATTAATTGGTGCAGTAGTGCAGTTTTCAGTTTTAAAACTGTCAGTCATTGTGTAAATTGTTCTGTCGACAGTCCTGGGAATAATACTCCATCAAGGGCATTTTCTAATATCACCTTTGTTGTTTGATATGCAAAGCTAAAGTTTGGGGGATAAAAGCTTGATCTAGCTCCATTCTACTAATGAGAGTCAATCTTCTCATCTAATTTTAGGTAAGAAAGTAAATAAGCAGATTTCCAAAATGTTGAACTAGACCTCCTTTCTTTACTTTTCTTTCATATCCTTTGGTAAGAGTGCCCGTTGAGTGTTTATACTCATACTTTCTGCAAAATATAAATGCTCATGTTCAACTGTAATATACACTGCAGTTGCAAAAAATTATTTTGGGTGCCCCACCCTGATCTAATCACCGCTTTTCTCTGAAGGGCAACCACTTTAGGGCTAACTTAAATTGCTCACCTATTTGTCCTGTACAGTATGTTTGCTTGACCTTGGTTCAAAGAGAAATAATTTTATTTATGTCAGAAACAAAAGGGAAAAGAAAAAGAGGCACAACAGAAAAGTGAGATCCTTTCTTCTTTCTACAACTAACCTTTAGACACTGGTGGATGTATAGTGTATTGCTAGTTAATAGGAACTTATAAGGAACTTACTTGGTTAAAGTGGAAAAGCACAGACATCAATTTTATTAATATTCATCTCTGCTTCAAGTCGCCCTGATGGTAACTAAGGCCCACCTGTTTTTGTGATAAAGATTGGATTAGGGTTGGGAATGGCACTCAGTGAAGACACAGGCGTTTTCATTTGGCAGCGGTGTAAAACTGAACAGACTGTGTTAATCCAGAATGTCCAACCTCATTCAAATGCTCATTTATCACACTGACTCTCAAATCTCATAGTGTAGAGGACCTGTAAGTATCATATGGATCATACATGATACAGACTTATTCATGGTGTGTAAATACCATGACAGTCATTGAATGCATATGTAAAAATGAGAGAGTGAATGACTGAGTAGAGAATGTTGTGTGATTACCCTGCCTTAACTCACAATTAAGCCAATCTAACAATGTATGAGTAATGACTAATGGTAGACGCAGTGCAGTGTGTGTGTGTGTGTGTGTGTGTGTGTGTGTGTTTTTGTGCACGCATACTTGTCAGGATTGACGAGGACACAGAGAGAGCTAGTAAAAGAAACAGCAAGTGTATTAAAAGTGAGTCATAGGTAAAATGAAAACTAATGGAAAGAATTAAGTAACCTTGCTAATGCGAGGCTTGGGTATGCAAAGCATGCAACATTAAATTTCCCTTCTAAACATTATTGATGGTCAGTATCATAAATATCCACTAATCATTCCCCTTTCTCTAAATTTTGCAAAATACATCTTATTTTTCCTCCATTTACTGCCAACTCACAAACAAAACAGCATTATTGGAAGAGATTAGCCGTCACCTGACAGTACACCCCACGGTGTTTTAGCTGAAACACAGCATATTTGGCCTGTTAATGAAAAGGTCGCCAACTGTAGTATTATGCAGGAAGGCTGTCTGCTACAGTGGTAATTTGTGCAAACATATCAGAGTTAATCAGGACAAAGAGCCTGCAGAGCAGCAGCAAAAGAGAAAAAAAGTGCAGGAGAAGTCCCAGTGAACCAATTGAATTTCCCTGATGGTTGATTTTCAGAAGCGCAGAAAGTATCCAGGTGGGCTACACATGGAGTCTATGGAATTGTCAATACTAATTGACTCCTATATTGCACCGTTAACATTGCCTAAACATGTTCTTATTGAAACCAAAATGTGTACAATTGTTTGTTACCATATAACAAAACTACAAACTGAACAATGACAAACTATTGGAGCGTTGGGGTTGTACTTCTTTGGTTAAACAAGAAAAACTGTAACGGCCAATAAAACCAACTCTTCACAAACTATCCAAAATTACCATTATGAAGCGTTTTCACATTTTAAAATGTCTTAACTTAAACTGATAAACATACAGTATGGCAAATACAATCACATTACACACACACACACACACACACACACACACACACACACACACACACACACACACACACACACACACACACACACACACCTTAACCTCTTGCCTATACCCACCTTGATGCATTATCTAAACAAGTGGTTGGCAGTTAGCCTTAGGGGGATTTCCCTTCCAGTTCATTTCCCTCATGCCTGGTTAAACATGATGTATTCACCCTGTCATGTCTTCCTGTCCCTATGGAATCAACAGACCAATATGAGCCATGAACTCATAAATGTACAGTGGTAGCCAATGCAGTAATGCAGTAAAGTATGCCATTCTGCATCCATCCCATATATTAAGCATGACTACTACAGGGTCGCTACAGGAATATCTCTTGAACAGTACTGTATTGAAACAGTTACATAAACATGCATGTTAAATTATTAAGATATTTTTTGCCTAACAATACGTAATCTGACAAATAGGTATTTATATGACTGCGTCAATCTGAGGCAATTTCAGTTTTAATCCTACAGTATCTCACGCCGTAAATAGTTGCAAGCAGTTTTATCAAAATGTCCCGCTGTCTTTAGTTGGTTTCAGGAATTCAATGAACTGCAAGAGGAGATTTTTATACAGCACAGCGCCACACACGCCCCACAACAGTAGTATGTGTTGCAACTCTATTGCATTGAATTTTGTTGTTTTTACAAGTACATCAACAACAAATGAAAGTGGCATATTCAGTAACATGTGTTGCATCACATAGGAGACAGTTTGCTCTTCACACACGTAAGCTACAGTGCTCATTCTCCGAGGAGACACACTGTAATTGCTTCATCACAACAAGTTATTATCATGCAGTATGTGCATACTGAATGAGTCTGTGTACACATGGCTGAGTGTTCAGCTTAAAATTCAGGCTTGTGTGAGTGTCGTTCTGCAGATATGATGGGATCTCTGGGGGGTTTTATCCAACCCCATCTCCATCCTTTTCTGTCTCTCACTGTGTCTCAGTATCTGGGATCACAATGAGCCTGGGTTTTGTCTCAGCTCATGTTCCTGATAACAGCTAATAAGGAATCACAGTGACACTCTCCCTGCTTGCCCTTCAGAAATGATTCCATGAATTAATAATGACACAAAGCCAAGGGTGTGAGCGTTATCTGTTTTGATAAATATGTCTGTCTCTGTTTCATATGCATGTGTATTACTATTATATATGATGTTTTATGGATTAATATTACTGCTGCATCAATGTGTATGTTGTATTTTTACTGCTATACTGATGTTTGAGTTTGTGCAAATTTTAACTCATTTATTTACTGTTGGGTTGTTTAATCTACAGCAATGCAATGCTGTTCTATAAGATATGTTGGTAGCGTTGCTGTCCTGTGAGAACCACATATCTCTAAGAAGTAAACTTGAGCTCAGAAGAGCTTTGTGGAGATACATTTTTAGCTTTTATATAATTTATTTAGCTCAAAAAGTGGGAGCATTTTCTAAATCCACAAAGGGACTACATCCTTCAGTTTATCAATACATTCAAAATCACCAAATTTGAAGATATGTGGTTTTCCCTAGAGAGAAATGTAATCTGAAAAGTAACCTTTAACTATAGTTGCCAGACAAATTAAGGTGAGGAAAAAGTACAATATTTGCCCCAGAGATATAATGGACTAGAAGTATAAAGTCAAGTACAAGCATCTTAATGCAGTACTTAAGTACAGTACTTGGGTAAATGTAGACCACTGGTGTGTGTAAGAGAATTGTGTTCAGTGATGGACTACCACATGGATCAAACTGTGTGCAGCTGTGTGTGAAGTCCACATAACCAATTTGGATCCTCTTTCTTCTCCACATGATCATCATTTCTGCAAAGCTTTTATCTGCTTTGGCCTAATAACAACACGCCAAAGCATGACTCAAGATTTCAAATTAATTGTAACTCAAATCATGACAGAACACCACTTTTGTCTCAACAATCCCAATTTTCCTGTCTTTTCTGTGATAAAATAGGTTATTATTTGAATTTGCCAGTAATGAACACCTGGGCACTTTATAACCAGCGGTGATTAGGGACCATTTGCTGCAAGGATTCAATAAAGAATCATCACTGGTTGGCATGCCAATGTTGGCTAGTGCAGGACTAATATGCAAGTGTGTCTGTGGACTGTGTCCAGATTGTGGCTGCCATGATCTGCACAGAAATAAGACAGTTTGACATTTTACAAAATAGCCTTAGATGCCTTTATGCTGAGATTTGGATGAGAAGATCAAATCTGTCCACATCTGTCTGTTAGCTAAGCTTTGCATGAAGACACCCAGCTAAAAAATAGTCCATGATGTATATAGTAGGTATTATTAATAAGCTAGAGTGATAAGCTAGCTATTTCCCCCTGATTTAGTCTTTATGCTAAGCTAAGCTAACCATCTCCTAGATGGAGCCTTGTAACGCAGATATATCAGTCTGCCATTAATCTTTTTTGTAAGACAACTAAAATGTTAAACTGTTCCTTTCAGGGTTTTTTGTAATATTTTTGCATCATTTGACACTATAAAGCAAATACAAGACGATGATAGCGTCTGTGAAAAGGATATCATGGAAACATGGTATGCCTTAACCCACTGACTGATTTCATAGGTGTTTGAAATGGAGCGTGCCGTGAAGGAAGCCAAGCTCCCACAGGTTCGGCAGATTGGTCCAAGCTAAAAGATCAGATAGCCATATGGTGGGCCTGATGCTATAGTGTTCTTTCTCTGTCTGTCCCCTCCAACACAGAGCAAACTGTTTGACGCTGAGTCAAAGAAAACTATGACACTTCATCAGACTGAATATTCTCTATATACAAACAAACAGCTGACCAAAACAAAACAGGTTAGCCAGGCCTGTATTTGAAAAGCATTTGCAATTCAAATCACTGTCTCGCATACAAAACTCAATATAAGGGGGCTCATATTTATTGGAGCAGTTTAGTTTGTGAACTGTTGAGTGGGCTGCCAAGCCAGCAGAATCAGCTTTCTTATACTATATATGTCTAATAGTACAACTTGGCCTCTGAACTGCAGGGTCAGCTATTACTGAAAAATATGATAACCGATACATGGTCAGTGCACATAAAGCTGCAAGCTAGGTGTAGATACATTGTACACTGTATTGGTGGTAAGGCAAAGATATAACATCCATCACAGTTTACAGACTCCCTAATGTTTCCTAACCCATTGGACTTCATTGTAGTGATGTTAGCGGGTTCCCAGTTCCCAACAATTATCCCAATGTTATGACCAATAGAAATCATTTCCAAAACTACAAAAATAACACCCACGTTGCAATAAACCGGATTTATCCTTTAACCCCAATCATAATCAACCCTTTTCCTGCATTTATAAGCTACGTTCTGCATTGGTGGTTACTTACAAGAGCATTGGGGATCGCTATGTTGTACTCTGTGATAGTAAATGACAAATGAAAAGATGAGTTCATGCTGGAAACCCCACATTTACCCAGATGGCCTTTTTGTATCTGTGGGTTTTTCAGTGGCTGCAACTATAAACAATTTTATGCCATCTGCCTAGTGATGGATTTGAGTCCATCTGTCTAATCAAGCATCTCCAGAAGCTTGTTCATGGTTTGCATGAAGGATGAGAAATGATAATCAGTCAGCAGCCATAAGGTCATACATATGTAAATTTAAATATGTACTGCATATATTTTGTCTGTGGGATTAAATAATATCCCAACAAGAGCCCACATCCTCTTCTTCATATGGATTGTTTCATTCAGCTTTGGTGGGCCATACCGTGCTAATACTGTATATATTATTTATACACTGCAGGAGAAATGGTATTCCCTATGCTACACTACAGGGTATTAGACTTAATGTAGACTGTTTTACTCTCCCCTCCTGCATGGGAACCAGGGGAAGGTTTGTAAAGGTTTTTCTGGACATAAAAGCTCTACTCCAGCATCCAGAAATATAAACACATCCACACCTGTTAGTTGCCCTGGGTTTTTGCTATTTTTTCCATGTGAGACAAGAGCAGCATTGCAGCCTCATTTATTGTTTTGTTTTAGTGTTTTCAGATTTTTACTTGGAAATTCCACCAATTGTATTGATCCGGATAAATTAAGTAGTCTCAGGGAATACTACTCAATCTGTGAAAATAATTTTATAATGTCCTCTGTGGCTCTGGAGGAGCTTCAAGTCATATTAATGAGTTCAGCAGGGCAACATTGTCTTCTAGAAATGACATTTATATAGTACTAAATTGTTTTCCCAATAACCTTGGGATAACATTGTAATCCCTGCCTGGATTATGGTAAAGGGGAAAGTTATTGTGAGTGAATGAAGCGCTACGTTTATGTGAGTCCCAGGGAGGTGGTCAGGGCAGATGGCAGGCATGAAATATTTCCCTAACATTAACCAATAATATAAATAATAATAAAAAATAAAAATAACAGGTAAAATACGTTAACATTCAAGTGTTAGGCTCAGTATCAACATTTTTGAGACTTTTGTTTACCAGGTAGGAAGGGTCATTTCAAAAAGTCTCTTACGAGTTGCATACTGTGCCATTTACGTGAGTGAAATACTGAATTGCTTCCTTTTCCCGTAGTACACATATTAGAATACTTAACATACGAAACAAAGATGCAGCTTGAGCCCATTTAAATACTATAATTGCTTCAAAACTATCAGTAATTTCTCAAATGAGCTCAAAGTTAACCACAAATGGACTTGGGATTACTTGTAACACTTGCCTTTGAATACTGCAAAAGTAGTCAAGACTGTTATCACTGTTTTGAAATCTGTCACACAGTATACAGTATTTTAACCTGGGCTTCAAAAAAATAAACAATAACATTGTTTTCAACTTTTTTTCAAACATTTTTCATAAGTCCTTCTCTTACTCTCAGGTTGTTTTCTCACCCAAGCGCAAGGTGAGCTGTGCTAGGCATGAACTACAACGTTAGTTACTTTGGTAACTC
>NC_045755.1:10496754-10497290 GCF_008692095.1 Etheostoma spectabile | reverse complement strand
TTAGTATAGGCGTAGCCCTCTAAGGGCTATTGGGTCCGTAGCGTCCAGCACGGGCCTCAACTACGTCCGCATTTACTGCATATATACAGAACCCGTTGTTTGACTCCCAAAACATCAGCTTTTTCTTCAACTTGTTCTAGGAGCAGTGCCCGGACCTTAGAGGGCTAGCCTATACTAATGAATCTGGAGTAACCAAAGTAACTAACGTTCTATTTCGTATAGGCTTCGCCCTCTAAGGGCTACGCTATTGGGTACGGCGAAGCTGATGTAGTCAATGCCACCTGCGGCACAAGGTCCACAAGCCGACACTACACCACATTGCCCCGCAACAATGTACAGAGGCTAGTCAGAGTCTCTGACAAAGCCTGCCCTGCCAATGGCGTGGCCGGAAAAGGTTCATGTGGCCCGCACTTTGATGCAGTAGTACAATGATTAATGGGGGTTAAGCGTATAAGCGTCGCGCATGCAACGGAGAGACATGATTACCTCCATGCATGCAACATGATTATAACAATGTATGAGATAAGAGCTGTGTC
>NC_045755.1:10495443-10496744 GCF_008692095.1 Etheostoma spectabile | reverse complement strand
TACCCCAGATACAGGAGAGGTGAGACGCCAGAGCATTGCAGCACTAGGTGTGAAGGAAATGGGCAACAATCAAGGCATCCGCTTTTTTTTTTTTTATGCACATTCAGCGCGGCATTACTGACTGTGGACAGAACCGCATGAGACATGGAAGATTCAGACATATCTCGCAGATAAAAGCGGATAAAGGGGCACGGAGAAGCCCAGGAGGCTGCCGCGCAAATGTCGGCTACTGCCATGCCTTTAAATAGAGCCGCAGACGCCGACAGCCCGTCGGGGGAAAAAGTGGGAGTTGAACAACGGGTCCGCTCTGTATATATGCAGTAAATGTGGACGTAGTTGAGGCCCGGGGCTGGTACCTAGGGCGTGAAAGAAAATCTCCCGACTGTCGGCATGCGCGTAAGTGAAAAATGAAGGGGGGATGGGGGGGGGGGGGGTGGATAAACCCAATAGCGTAGCCCTTAGAGGGCGAAGCCTATACGAAATAGAACAACTGCACGCATGATTCAGGTTCACAAGAGATTGAGACTGTGGGTTGGTAGCCTTAAGTTATTTTCTATTTATCTTGTCATTTGTAAAACATACCTGAATACTCCTCTCTTTGCCTGTACCTAAAATCATTCAACTCACCCACACGCACGCACGCACGCACGCACGCACGAACGCACACACACACTCACACCCGCCCACCCACACAGCTAGCTAACAAGACAGTTTGACATGTGCAAGTAGGTTTTGCTGACCAGTGGGGATTTCTAACTGACGTTAGGAGAAATCCCACAGTCATTTAACTCTTGGCCTGGCTGTTTTCACACCAGCTCTCTGTAGACTGCTTAACCCAAGCTGGGCTGTCAGAAGGAAGCGAGAGAAAAAGAGTGTGTCTTAGCATTACTCTGCATACATCTGTGTATGGATCTGTGTGCATGTGTTTGTTTATGGCATTTAAGTACATTTTTGTTGTATGTGAGCAGAGAAATGTGTGTGTGTGTGCAGAGCAGGAGTGTGCCTCTAATGAGCTTTGGGGCTGAGAGTGAAAAGGAGCATAAAGCCTTGAAAATCCCTCATGATAATGTGTGTGTTTCTGTGCGTGCGTGCGTGCGTGTGTGCGTGCGTGTTTGTGTGTGTAAAAAGGTATAATATTCTTTGTTTTCTTTTACTTCTCCACTCAATCCATCCATCTCCATCCATCTTTGAACGCTTATCCGTTATCAGGTTGCAGGGGCAGCAGCTTCAGCAGGGGACCCCAAACTTCCCTTTCCTGAGCCACATCAACCAGCTCCGACTGGGGGATCCCGAGGCGTTCC
>NC_045755.1:10493301-10495419 GCF_008692095.1 Etheostoma spectabile | reverse complement strand
TTGGAGATATAATCTCTCCACCTAGTCGTGGGTCTTCCCCGAGGCCTCCTCCCAGCTGAACGTGGCTTGAACACCTCCCTAGGGTGGTATCCAGGAGGCATCCTTACCCTCCTGAGGAAACCCACTTTGGCCGCTTGTACCCTGGATCTTGTTCTTTCAGTCATGACCCAGCCTTCAATACCATAGGTAAGGGTAGGAATGAACACTGACCGGTAGATCGAGAACTTTGCCTTTTGGCTCAGCTTTGTTTTCGTCACAACAGTGCGATAAATTGAATGTAATACCGCACCCGCTGCACCCGACCAATCTCCCTACCTGAAGAAGGCACTGCAATTGCATCAAAACTTTGCAAATTGACTGCTCTTAATGGAAGGAAATAGATTCCTTTCTTGTAGGAATTTGCAGGGTTGCTTAGACATTCCATGTCTAATAGTAAAGTTATAATAATAGAGTAGTAGTCTACCTTTTGTGTGATGTGTTGTCCATCGCATTCAACATTCAGTAGCCGTTTTTTGACTGGGGAGACTTAAAGATCTATGCTGGTGGAAACTAGCTACATGCATTCAAGGGTTGGCATTCTATGCTCCTGTGGACCATTCAAACACACTACTCACAAAAATCTGCAGCCTCTATAGCTTTATATGTTGATTTTAAATTGCAGACGTATACTGGATTTAAGGGTGCTTGTATGTGCGTGTTACTGCGCCTGCTGGTGCATGACGACTGTCCTGTTGGTGAATCATGGTCGGCTTGATTGCCAGGAGATTGTGCCAATGTGCCTGAGTACATTACAGCGCACTCACACAGTCATGACCGGAAAAGGCCAAGGGGTAAGTTAAGTGTGACTATATGTGACTGTGTGTGTTAATAATCACAGTAAATCACTGAGAGGTTGACAATTTTATGGAAAAAAGAATTGAGCACAGTTGTCTGACAAGTCTAACTGATGCACTGCCAAGAGATCTGTCACTGTACCGTATCAACTAAGTTGCTCAGAGAAAAGTGGAAGAAAAGGTTTGACATATTAGATTCATGGGCATTAAGGCAGTTTTAGGAAAGAAATGAAGACAGAAAGAGGGTTCAAACCAATCGAATTCCAAGGTGTACAAAGAGGGAAGACATTGGAAGAAAATATAGATTTATAAGAAGAGAAAACTTAAACTGATACAGCAAGACAGACAGAAGAATAATCAACAATAACAGACATCAGTAAGAAAGGGAGAGAAAAACAAACCAGACAAAGAAAAATGGAGAAGAAAATTTACAGAAAGAAACCATACAAATGAAATCTTTTAGTAGAGCAGCCTTCCCATGGAAACCACAGGAGGGGTGGGAGTGTAAGACTCAACAGCTGGGTTTCATAGAAACAGAACACCAGGGGTAAGGACGGATTAGTTTGAAAAATTCATGTCTTGCTCTTAATAAGAATTTGATATGCTTGTCTGCCTGTTGTTGAGAGAGCTTAGTGACGCACCGAACATGTATCTTCTATTGTCAGCGAGCTTGGTAATGCACTTCCCCTCACCTGGCTTTGTTACGCTGTAATGAGAAGTGTATTTTGCTTGATATCTCACTGGCTCACACTACCCATTCGGCCACTGTGGGGGTGTGTCTGTCATTGTAATTTTCCGATGGGAAATTAATGTAAACTGTGCAGAACCGGTGTGAAGGAATGGGAATGTGGAAAGACAGGACAGCAAGAAGAAGTTAGATTGATGAGCATTTACACAGGATTATAAAAAAGAAAAGAAACAACAAGCCAGAGGAGTGTAAGCGCAAGTAAAAAATAATGTGAATAAAACTTATATACACAAAAACTCAATAAAGCAGACAGATTTTATATATTGGAAAAGAGAGATGCCCTAAGGGCTATGTGTGTGCATAAAGGCGAAGTTAAGGCCTAAACTTTAAGTATTCTATAGCTGCGTGCAAGAGCTCAAACCCTTCCGAATCTCTCTCCTTTTTTAAGTTTTTTATTGCATAGGCATCCAACAACAATCTCCACCATCCATTTCCCTTCCCATTGTTCTCTTATATGTTTATTAGGGGATAAATATTTTTTATAATTTTATTTTGTAGATATGTGATTATATATATATATATATATATATATATATA
>NC_045755.1:10483705-10493291 GCF_008692095.1 Etheostoma spectabile | reverse complement strand
ATATATATATATATATATATATATTTACATATATATGCATTTGCTCTTATATTAGTCCCTCTAAGGGCTGTGACACACCAACCCGATAATCGGCCGTTGGACAGTCTGGCACGGTCAGTGACTCGAGTCCGTTGTGTGTTTTGCGTGCAGTCATCCGTCTGGAGTGGTCCGGAAGGGCCGTTGGCCTTCATTTTGGCTGACCTGACATGCTCGGACGGAAGAAGGGCACTGCCGGACTCAATTGACCAATTTGATTGGTGGAGTGCTAACCCGGAAATGATGAGTAGGATGAGCATGACTAGAGTCTCTTAAAATCTGACGAAAATCTTTTAAACTGACCTTATTCAATCTGATTGTCACATGTGACGCGTTCGTCCGATCAACTGCCAGTTTATATTTTTGGGCGACAATACAGTATTACGTCTCGGCGCTTTGGTGTAGTCCGAGGCACTTTTTTGACCAACTAGGGGAGACTGATCAGTCAAAATGTCTTTTCTGCCAAGGGTCGGTTGTCTGGTTGGTTAGTCAGGGGCTTAAGACACCAATTATATTCTTATATTTTATCAGAGGGGTCAGAAGTCAGATGTGGTCAGACCTATGACCTCCCTGTAAAAGAACAGTCTCCAGGATGTCATGAATAGTTTATACCAATCTCAGACTAAAAAATAGACATGGGTGTCAGGTAATGTTAGTGAGCGAGAAAGTCCAGGTTGGGTGGATGGACGGGTCTACAAAATATCCGACCATGATATAATGCTGTTTTTTGTTTCCGACCTAACGTCAGAATTGTTTGTTTTTTTAAGCGTGATCACAATCGTTCCATAACCTTAACTACGTTTATTAATGTAATCATGGCGATAAAGGTCCCCTAACCTTGGTGAAGTAGTCAATTTAATGAAAACCATGTTTCCCTAAGCTTAAAGTACTCACTGAAACCCAAACCATGATCTTTCCCTAAACCTAACCAAACCTTGATCTGTAACAGTGCATCATATTTTATTAGTTCATGAAATGTTTTGCATGTAAAATTGAAGTAATTAAATTATATTTTAATCAGTAAAGTAACTACAGCTGTCAAATAAATGGAGTGGAGTAGTAAAGTAGCATGAAACATAAATAAGTTAAGTAAAAATATGTCATAGCTCAAAACGTCATAACTTCAGTACATTACTTGAATAAAGTAATTGGTTACATTCCACAACTGGCGTTCTGAGCAACAACTGAACCTATCAGTGTTTAACTTCACAAATAATGTACCATCTTTTCTACTTGAAAAAAACACTGGCAACAAATAACCACCCGAGGCTTTTGTCAAAAGAGATACTTCTAAAGACTAAGAGGCCACAGGACCTGATACTGAGAAGGCCTTGGGGCATAAACACATTTTGGCAGAAAGAAAACAGTAAGAAATGAAAATGTTGTCAATGCTGCAGGACACTGATAAATATTCTCACTGATGAACATCCAGTCAAAGGACAAATAAAGCTTCTCTCTAGACATTGACTCATTTATTTTAACATTAAATAATAAAATAGAAGAAATTGCGAGTTTGAGTGCTGGGGTGACTGCAACAGGATTTAACTTTATTGTTTTGCAGTTATTCTCCTGAATTTTACAGTATTTTGGTGATGTGTCAACAAGGAGCCACAATGGCAATTTTCTGTAACACCAGTGAATCAATTTTATCAAAAATTCACCTTGTGGTAACATTACCGCCAAAACTCAACAGTAAAGGTTGACTTGAATTTGGAGTAACAAGTGCTATATTACATGGGTATTCACAGTGGTGTTTGTGTTGCTTGAAATTATCAAGGTGTTGCATGCATAAATAAAAGCATTTTATATATTCTATTAATGTTGACAAGTAATGCTGAAATAGCCCAGAGACAAAATGAAAAAAAGGTTTTATTTAACCTGAACGATCCAGTCATTATACCGAGATAAACAACTCATCCAATTGTAAGAGCACTCCAATTGACACACACACACACACACACACACACACACACACACACACACACACACACACACTGGGGAAGCAATCCTAAGTAGCATTATTTTCCTCTTGACTCAGCAGTTCTTCAGTAACAGAAAGGCAGAGAGACAAATGCTCACAACAAAAGCCTGTTATTGATCTGATGCCTGACGAATCAAATGCATACAGCGGGCAGAGAAAGCCAATTTGCAGAACAAACAAAGATTTTCCAGTTAGGCTGTCTTAAAAAATTGCACTGACTGACTTCTAAAAAAATTAAACGTAACAATAGAATTTCTTGCAAATACTAGTGCTACTGTAAGAATCCTGAATAGGTACACATTGGCTTTGATTGGATAATTAGAAATGCATTCATGAGTGTGGGTGATCAATTGATAGATTTCCATAGCTTGTAAAATAATGGCAAATGTTTGGGACATCCAGGTACATCAGCAAGATCAATGAAAGCTGATATTTGTTGTTGTATGCGGAGAGGGAGGAGGAGGGGGAGGGGGGAGTTCTACAAAGAGTGCAAGCACTTTTTAAAAAATGAGTATGAATGTAAATGAGATGCCACATTACTGCAGAGCATGCCAAAACGTCACCAACTATTCAAGCTATGACACAGACGTTACATACAGTTTGGAATTGATGTTAACTGTTAAAAAGCAACAAAACGGATAACCACAAAACAATGACAACAAACCCAAACTAAAAATATATCAAAGAGCTATTATGTAAAAGGTATATGATTAATATTCTATCCAAAAATCATAATTTAAGCTGACAGGGACACTCTACGCTGTTCCTCTTTGTTCTGGCCAACTTTAACCAATGGTTATATCTTATGGTTATGATGGTTATTGTTACCTCTGGACAGAGCCAGGCTAGTTGTCTCCAGGGTTTGTACTAAGCTAAGTCTAGCTTTATATTTAACATTCAGAAATGATAGTTCTATTGATTTTCTTACATAACCTTAGGTAACAAAGTGTATAAGAGTATTTCCCAAAATGTCTAACAATTCCTTTAAACTAGGCCGCAAAGCCTGCCACCTATTACTTATTAACAAGTCAGCACTTAGAATTCACTTAAGTTACATGGACAAACAGTCATTCATCACTTTAACAGACAGACACGCATTTAAGTAAGCAAACTAAACACTCTGATAGCCTCCAGTCAGCCAGCCAAATATTCATTTATTCAGTTAACCAGAGGACTAGCCAGCTAGTCAGTCCCACAGGCAGTCGTTCAATCACCCAGTCGTACAGCAGGCTCAATGAATGCCAGCCAGTCTGTCAACCACAAAGAAGCCTACGTCATTTGGTGGTCGGCCAGTCTCCTAGTCAGCCATCCAGCCAAAAATCCCAGTCAGCCAGTCAGAAAAGTTGCTTAAATATTTAGCAGGGCCAAGCATTCCCTCACCCGGTCTGTCAGCCAACCAAATCAGCTTTTATGCCAACATTCAACTGGATTCCAAAGAAGCAACAGACATGAGCTTCCCAACAGAGAAGGTGAGAAAACAGAAACACAAATCAAGATAAACCGAAAGAAAAAAAATACAAACATGCCAGAATGCCGCTTACCATTCAACAGCAGAACAAGCAGATGGTATAGTATTCACTGCATTCATTCAATAATGGGCTGGCTACAATAAATTACTTGGTCAATGTGTATGTGTGTGTATGTGGAAGTGTGTCTTTACACAGGCAAAACCAATTTCATAATGAACTTCATTTTGGCAGTTGAGAAAAAAATCAGACAAAATGGATGAGAAGTGATGATTTGACAAGTGACAAAAAAAGCAAATAGTTAATAAACACAAGAGTAATATGTAATTTCAATAATGTGACCAAATTAGCAGAAATGTGGTTATAATGGAGAGTGGCAAGAGGACAAGAGGACCCTTGAAGGCCATTGTTTTATGAGGCACAATGCTGCCAAACCACTGCATCATTATTACACACATACATGCCAATACACTCATCTACACACACAAGAACATACTGCAGATACTGACAAAAAAACACACACACAGCCACACACATGCATGCCCGTATAGACATAAAATCTTTGACATATTAATTTGCTGCCTCATGATCAGAGATGAAGCATTTTAAATGGTTAGTTGAAAGCCCATTGCACCAGCAGTACCACCAGGGAGAGGACTTTGTCTCGTAATAAATTAGGCCATAACTGCGCATGTGTGTGCACTGTAATGATAGAATCAAGAAACTGAATGAATCATGAAAATGACTCAACAGTACAGTTTGATATGACAGCCAGGGGAGCAAGTATAGATGTGAGATTGTATAAATGAAAAATTTGGCAGGGAATATAAATGCAAAAATAACAGGAAAAACAGAAGGCTCAGCGAAAGTGTTATCATTTAACAGCCCTCTGGGACATACACCTGCATGCTAATTCAGTTTCAGCATAAAAATGTCATTTATGCAAGTATTCTGAATTATTAATTTATAGCAAACATTGTGTGCCAGTGGTGGAAGTTGTGCGACATTAATACAGTTTAGCATAGCAAAAAATAAAATAACTAAAACGTGGGGCAGCATCTCATCTCATTCTAGTACTCAGTGCTTACATTTGTATTATTTATACAAACACCCTCTTTCTTTTTCACCCTTAACCAAGTAGCTTTAGTTTACCCATGACCACATATACCACCTATAGTCTATGTTTGCTTCCATTAGCAAACGTTAAGAATAATCAACAGAGTATTTGACAGTAAACAATTATGCAGGTTATTTTTCTGTCTGTTTTACTGATGCAGAATCATCCATCCATCCATCCATCTTCATCCGCTTATCCGGTATCGGGTCGCAGAGGCAGCAGCTCCAGCAGGGGACCCCAAACTTCCCTTTCCCGAGCCACATCAACCAGCTCCGACTGGGGGATCCTGAGGCGTTCCCAGGCCAGGTTGGAGATATAATCTCTCCACCTTGTCATGGGTCTTCCACGAGGCCTCCTCCCAGCTGGACGTGCCTGGAACACCTCCCTAGGGAGGCGCCCAGGAGGCATCCTTACCAGAAGCGCGAACCACCTCAACTGGCTCCTTTCGACGCGAAGGAGCAGCGGCTCTACTCCGAGCTCCTCTTGGATGACTGAGCTTCTCACCCTATCTCTAAGGGAGACGCCAGCCACCCTCCTGAGGAAACCCATTTCGGCCGCTTGTACCCTGGATCTCGTTCTTTCGGTCATGACCCAACCTTCATGCCCATAGGTGAGGGTAGGAACGAAAATTGCCCGGTAGATCGAGAGCTTTGCCTTCTGGCTCAGCTCTCTTTTCGTCACAATGGTGCGATAAACAGAATGTAATGCCGCACCCGCTGCTCCGATTCTCCAACCGATCTCACGCTCCATGGTCCCCTCACTCGCGAACAAGACCCCAAGGTACTTAAACTCCTCCCTGGGGTAAGGACTCATTCCCTACCTGAAGAAAGCATCCATCGGTTTCCTGCTAAGAACCATGGCCTCAGATTCAGAGGTGCTGATCCTCATCCCAGCCGCTTCACACCGGCTGCGAACGATCCAGTGAGTGCTGAGAGTCACAGACCGATGACGCCATCAGGACCACATCATCTGCAAAAGCAGCGGTGAGATCCTGAGCCCACCGAACTGCAACCCCTCCCCGCCCCGACTACGCCTAATTCTTCGTCCATAAATATTATAAACAGGATTGGTGACAAAGCGCAGCCCTGGCGAGGCCAACCCTCACCTGGAATGATCGACTTACTGCCGAGAACCCGGACACAGCTCTCGCTTTGGTCATACAGAGATTGCTGGCCCAGAGAAGAACCCCCTCACCCATACTCCCGCAGCACCTCCCCCAATTCTCCGGGGGACCCGGTCATACGCATTCTCCAGATCCACAAAACGCATGTAGACTGGTTGGGTCATACCCACGGGCCCCCTCCAAGATCCTTGCGAGAGTGAAGATCTGGTCCGCCGTTCCACGGCCAGGACGGAATCCGTATTGATCCTCTTCAATCCGAGGTTCGACTATCGGCCGAACCCTCCTTTCCAGCACCTTGGAGTTGTTGAGATGCGAGAGGGAGGGGAGGGGAGGGGGGGAGTCTACAAAGAGTGCAAGCACTTTTAAAAATAGAGTATGAATGTAAATGAGATGCCACATTACTGCAGAGCATGCCAAAAACGTCAACACATTCAAGCATGACACAGACGATTCATCAGTTTGGAATTGATGTTACTGTTAAAAACAACAAAACGGATAACCACAAAACAATGACAACAAACCCAAACTAAAAATATACAAAGAGCTATTGTAAAAGGTATATTTAATATCTATCCAAAAATCATAATTTAAGCTGACAGGGACACTACCGCTGTTCCTCTTTGTTCTGGCCAACTTTAACCATGGTTATATCTTATGGTTATGATGGTTATTGTTACCTCTGGACAGAGCCGGCTAGTTGTCTCCAGGGTTTGTACTAAGCTAAGTCTAGCTTTATATAACATTCAGAAATGATAGTTCATTGATTTTCTTACATAACCTTAGGTAACAAAGTGTATAAGAGTATTTCCCAAAATGTCTAACAATTCCTTTAAACTAGGCCGCAAAGCCTGCCACCTATTACTTATTAACAAGTCAGCACTTAGAATTCACTTAAGTTACATGGACAAACAGTCATTCATCACTTTAACAGACAGACACGCATTTAGTAAGCAAACTAAACACTCTGATAGCCTCCAGTCAGCCAGCCAAATATTCATTTATTCAGTTAACCAGAGACTAGCCAGCTAGTCAGTCCCACAGGCAGTCGTTCAATCACCCAGTCGTACAGCAGGCTCAATGAATGCCAGCCAGTCTGTCAACCACAAAGAAGCCTACGTCATTTGGTGGTCGGCCAGTCTCCTAGTCACCAGCCCCCAAAAATCCCAGTCAGCCATCAGAAAAGTTGCTTAAATATTTAGCAGGGCCAAGCATTCCCTCACCCGGTCTGTCAGCCAACCCAATCAGCTTTTTGCCAACATTCAACTGATTCCAAGAAGCAACAGACATGAGCTTCCCAACAGAGAAGGTGAGAAAACAGAAACACAAATCAGATAACCGAAAGAAAAAAATACACATGCCAGAATGCCGCTTACCATTCAACAGCAGACAAGCAGATGGTATAGTATCCCTGCATTCTCATAATGGGTCGGCTACAATAAATTACTTGGTCAATGTGTTATGTGTGTGTATGTGGAAGTGTGTCTTTACACAGCAAAACCAATTTCATAATGAACTTCATTTTGCAGTTGAAGAAAAAATCAGACAAAATGGATGAGAAGTGATATTTGACAAGTGACAAAAAAAGCAATAGTTAATAACACAAGAGTAATATGTAATTTCAATAATTGACCAAACGCAGAAATGTGGTATATAGGAGAGTGGCAAGAGGACAAGAGGACCCTTGAAGGCCTTGTTTTATGAGGCACAATGCTGCCACCACTGCATCTTATTACACACATACATGCCATACACTCATCTACACACACAAGAACATACTGCAGATACTGACAAAAAAACACACACCCAGCCACACACATGCATGCCCGTATAGACATAAAATCTTTGACATATTAATTTGCTGCCTCATGATCAGAGATGAAGCATTTTAAATGGTTAGTTGAAAGCCCATTGCACCAGCAGTACCACCGGAGAGGACTTTGTCTCGTAATAAATTAGGCCATAACTGCGCATGTGTGTGCACTGTATGATAGAATCAAGAACTGAATGAATCATGAAATGATCACACAGTACAGTTTGATATGACAGCCAGGGGCAAGTATAGATGTGAGATTGTATAAATGAAAAATTTGGCAGGGAATATAAATGCAAAAATAACAGGAAAAACAGAAGGCTCAGCGAAAGTGTTATCATTTACAGCCTCTGGGACATACACCTGCATGCTAATTCAGTTCAGCATAAAAATGTCATTTATGCAAGTATTCTGAATTATTAATTATAGCAAACATTGTGTGCCAGTGGTGGAAGTTGTGCGACATTATACAGTTTAGCATAGCAAAAAATAAAATACTAAAACGTGGGGCAGCATCTCACTCTTCTGTACTCAGTGCTTACATTTGTATTATTATACAAACACCCTCTTTCTTTTTCACCTTAACCAAGTAGCTTTAGTTTACCCATGACCACATATACCACCTATAGTCTATGTTTGCTTCCATTAGCAAACGTTAAGAATAATCAACAGAGTATTTGACAGTAAACAATTAGCAGGTTATTTTTCTGTCTGTTTTACTGATGCAGAATCATCCATCCATCCATCCATCTTCATCGCTTATCCGTATCGGTCGCAGAGGCAGCAGCTCCAGCAGGGGACCCAAACTTCCTTTCCCGAGCCACATCAACCAGCTCCGACTGGGGGATCCTAGGCGTTCCCAGGCCAGGTTGGAGATATAATCTCTCCACCTTGTCATGGGTCTTCCACGAGGCCTCCTCCCAGCTGGACGTGCCTGGAACACCTCCCTAGGGAGGCGCCCAGGAGGCATCCTTACCAGAAGCGCGAACCACCTCAACTGGCTCCTTTCGACGCGAAGAGCAGCGGCTCTACTCCGAGCTCCCTTGGATGACTGAGCTTCTCACCCTATCTCTAAGGGAGACGCCAGCCACCCTCCTAGGAAACCCATTTCGGCCGCTTGTCCCTGGATCTCGTTCTTTCGGTCTGACCCAACCTTCATGCCCTAGGTGAGGGTAGGACGAAAATTGCCCGTAGATCGAGAGCTTTGCCTTCTGGCTCAGTCTCTCTTTCGTCACAATGGTGCGATAAACAGAATGTAATGCCGCACCCGCTGCTCCGATTCTCCAACGACTCACGCTCCATGGTCCCCTCACTCCGAACAAGACCCCAAGGTACTTAAACTCCTCACTGGGGTAAGGACTCATTCCCTACCTGAAGAAAGCATCCATCGGTTTCCTGCTAAGAACCATGGCCTCAGATTCAGAGGTGCTGATCCTCATCCCAGCCGCTTCACACCCGGCTGCGAACGATCCATGAGTGCTGAGAGTCACAGACCGATGACGCCATCAGGACCACATCATCTGCAAAAGCAGCGGTGAGATCCTGAGCCCACCGAACTGCAACCCCTCCCCGCCCCGACTACGCTCTAATTCTTCGTCCATAAATATTATAAACAGGATTGGTGACAAAGCGCAGCCCTGGCGAGGCCAACCCTCACCTGGAATGATCGACTTACTGCCGAGAACCCGGACACAGCTCTCGCTTTGGTCATACAGAGATTGCTGGCCCAGAGAAGAACCCCCTCACCCATACTCCCGCAGCACCTCCCAATTCTCCGGGGGACCCGGTCATACGCATTCTCCAGATCCACAAAACGCATGTAGACTGGTTGGGCATACCCAGGCCCCCTCCAAGATCCTTGCGAGAGTGAAGATCTGGTCCGCCGTTCCACGGCCAGGACGGAATCCGTATTGATCCTCTTCAATCCGGTTCGACTATCGGCCGAACCCTCCTTTCCAGCACCTTGGAGTAGACTTTACCAGGGAGCTGAGAAGTGTGATACCCCTGTAATTGGTACACACCCTCTGGTCCCCCTTTTGAAGAGGGAACCACC
>NC_045755.1:10468186-10483680 GCF_008692095.1 Etheostoma spectabile | reverse complement strand
AGCTTTACAGGGAGGCTGAGAAGTGTGATACCTGTAATTGGTACACACCCTTGGTCCCCCTTTTGAAGAGGGGAACCACCGTCCCAGACTTCCACGCAATGTTGAAGAGGCGTGTCAACCAAGACAGCCCTCCACACAGAATGCAGAATCTGATGCAGAATCATGCTTTTTGTAAATATAAGCTAACACATGTGCTTCCAAGTAAATATATGTGGTTTTGCATTGGTGGAAGAACTACTTACTTAAAATGAAAGTAGTAATATCTCAATGCAAAAATACTGTGATAAACTTTTTGTAGTAAAAGCCCAAAAGTCAAATTGTGTTTTCAGTAAGAGTCAATGGTTTTGTCAGCAAAACAAACTTAAAGGATGTGTGTAAAGTGTTTAGTTGTTCATTATCCAAATCGTGTGTGCCCGTTCAAGTATTCCTTTTGGCTTGAAATTTTCATTTCCATTTACATTAACTGCCATCTTGAAATATGTTGGCCAGTAAGGGACATACAGGACATACTGCTCCGCCTTTTGCGTTTTCGCTGTCACATGATAAATCACAGGGGGCTAATGCTGCTAATGGGGTTTCTTCCCTCGGCCAGGCAGTTTGAAGAAGGAAACATGGAGGACCACACAAATTCCAAATCCAAATTTAAGGAACAGGAGTCTTCTTCTTCGCCCAGGAAAAGATACCGGAAAAAAGCAAAAAGACCGGCTTTCGAAGAGTCAAAGCTACCGTAGCTGTAATACGTACTTGGAAATGCGTGGTGCGAGAGAGTTTATTCAAATATTCATTCAAGCTAGATGGGATAAGTTCCTACACGCTGGACCTGTATCAAAAGAACTAAAAAGGCACAATGATCCTGTTCAAAGTATTTTATTACCATGCATATCAATATTTGATGAAAAGATTAATTGATGTAAAAAATGAATTGTATTTTATTGTAGATCATAAATTTTGCATCTAAAATCTGGACCGCAAGGTGTCAAATAAATGTAGTGGAGTAAAGCACAATATCTAAGTATAAAGTAGCTTAAAAATGGAAACACTCAAGTATAACACAAGTACCTCACATTCGCACTTAAGTACAGTAATTAAGTAAATGTCCTTTGTTTCTTTTACCTGCTGTTTTGTGTGATGTGTGGATGCCGTAGCGTTTTTAGGTTACGTCTTTACCTGAGTTAACATATTGCAGATTTTGTGCAGTGTAACATTGAAAAGATTTGCAAGTAAGTCATCTTAATCAACCTAGTTGACCACTAGGGAACAGATATTGCCAATAATAATGCCAATATAATTAGTGAGAGCATTAGTAAATGCATTAGTGCTATTTAACAAATATTAGGCTACTCCACATGGCCATAGTAAATAGTACTTTAATCTAATGGCGGTTTTCCACTGGTGGTATCTACTCGACACGCCCGGCTCTACTCGCTTTTTGGTTTTCCAATACGAAAAAAAGTCCCTGGGACACTGCTACAGGTACTTTTGTAGTACTACCTCAGTCGAGGTTCCAAGCGAGCCGAGGCGATACCATAAGGTGACGTGGAAACCTGCAGACCGCTGGTTGGTCGGAGAGAATCATCACTTATGACTGCGTTGTTAGCAACAAGAGTGCGGAGTGTGTTTCCAGAACAAACGGGACATTTAAAACAAATCTAGCCGGACACCGACAGATTATCCACTCTCTGCACTATTCTCACTTTTCAACTGTTCGGGCTAATAGCGGTTATGTCGTTTCCAATATGCACACTGTTACTTTAAAAACAAGACAATATATATAGAAAAGTTTTTATTTAGCTTTTCAGTAGGCACAAACCCTCCCAAAATCCCGGTCTTTCCTTGCACCTGTGACAGTGTCCCCGGCTCTGCTGGCCCAGATACATCCCAGTCGTTGTCATAAGTCCTCTGTGACTCTATACAGATTATACGAAGCACAGTAGTCAAAACCAGGTGTTCACCGGTCGGACATCGCCACCAGACGGTCTGGGCGGAGATTTTACAAAGCGTGAATGCTCTGAAACACAACAAGTACACAACACACATGTTTGTGTGTAAATATGTAAAGTTCATGTACTTTAATAGCGTATAGTAAATACTGACTACGACGCTGAACACATGCAGTGTTAGCTAACGTTACCAGGAAACTTAACTTACCCTTTTGTGCGGCGAACAACCGTCATGGCGACGTCGAACTCCGTCAGAATTCCCAAAACTCGCGTTTTTTTAGCGGTGATTTTTGTTGCTTCCTTCAGCCTCTTTGAAACAAAACATGTTGTGGCTGCGGCGGAGACGCGACGTGCTGTGTGAGTACGTTGAAATTACGTCATCACGGTTGCTATGGTGACCAGCCACGCTGAGGGTTACTCAATCTGTAATGGAAAACGGAAATAGAATGGGCCGAGGCGAGCCGAGGAGCGAGCCAAGCCGAGGCGAGCCGTTACCAGCAATGGAAAAACGCCATAAGATTACCCTATATACCCTAAGGGAAGTTCATGCATTTAAACTGCAGATTTAATAGCTTGCTTCTTCTAAAATATTAGGGAAAATGTTTTGTGTAGAGCTAAGAAACTGAAAGAAACCAATAGCATTACAAGTACATTTGATCTTCACTGAAAACTTGTCTCCCGCAAGCAAAACACTGCTGAGCTGACAACTAGTTGCCGCTTTCATTAAGTGAATCAGGCTGCTCAGTCAGACACTTGCTTCCACCTGCTGTTGGTTAGTACGCATGAGCAGCTCTGCCAGCAGAAACCACTCAACCTGTGTTTCCTCGGTTTATTGTGCCACTGCGCTGACCTGCCTGACCTGCACAGATTCACTTTTAGGAGCCAAGGTGTATGTCAGGAATCATAGCAGTGCATCATTTTGGTGATAGTATAGATAGTTAGAACTGCTATGTGCTGGATGAGACTTTGTCTTCCTATGCAAAAGAGAGTGTCAAGTGCTAGTAGGCTTCAAGTATCTAGTCATAAAAAACCCGGGACTGTCTTTGAACACACTGCAATCATCTTGTAGACAACCCATGCCTACCATTTCCTAAGCAACCTAAACTTAAACTATCTTTCTACTTTCCACCCCTCCATTGGTTTTCATTTTATTTATATTATGTATTTCACATATGAAAGACAATTAGAGTCCTGAAACTTGCTTGAGACAGGAAATTCATTGCCTCGAGAGCTATTTTTTTTGTGAAATGTATCAACTTGTTAGCAGGTAAGGCAGACTGTATTTTAGTTTTCCGCTGTGTGTTTTACATAAGCCAAAACAAATACAACAAAAATGACTAAAGAATATATATAACAACTATTTGTATTTTCATGTACTGTACACATTTTTCAAAGGGTCATGAAAGGCGTCCCAGACTTCCACGCAATGTTGAAGAGGCGTGTCAACCAAGACAGCCCCTCCACACAGAATGCAGAATCTGATGCAGAATCATGCTTTTTGTAAATATAAGCTAACACATGTGCTTCCAAGTAAATATATGTGGTTTTGCATTGGTGGAAGAACTACTTTACTTAAAATGAAAGTAGTAATATCTCAATGCAAAAATACTGTGATAAACTTTTTGTAGTAAAAGCCCAAAAGTCAAAATTGTGTTTCAGTAAGAGTCAATGGTTTTGTCAGCAAAACAAACTTAAAGGTCTAGTGTGTAACGTGTTTAGTTGTTCATTATCCAAATCGGTGTTGCCCGTTCAAGTATTCCTTTTTGGCTTGAAATTTTTCATTTCCATTTACATTAACTGCCATCTTGAAATATGTTGGCCAGTAAGGGACATACAGGACATACTGCTCCGCCTTTTGCGTTTTCGCTGTCACATGATAAACTCACAGGGGCTGCTAATGCTGCTAATGGGTATCGTTGCTTCCCGGCCTCGGCAAGTTTGAAGAAGGAAACATGGAGGACCACACAAATTCCAAATCCAAATTTAAGGAACAGGAGTCTTCTTCTTCGCCCAGGAAAAGATACCGAAAAAAGCAAAAAGACCGGCTTTCTGAAGAGTCAAAGCTACCGTAGCTGTAATACGTACTTGGAAATGCGTGGTGCGAGAGAGTTTATTCCAATATATCATCTCAACGCTAGATGGGATAAGTTCCTACACGCTGGACCTGTATCAAAAGAACTAAAAAGGCACAATGATCCTGTTCAAAGTATTTTATTACCATGCATATCAATATTTGATGAAAAGATTAATTGATGTAAAAAATGAATTGTATTTTATTTGTAGATCATATATTTTGCATCTAAAATCTGGACCTGCAAAGGTGTCAAATAAATGTAGTGGAGTAAAGCACAATATCTAAGTATAAAGTAGCTTAAAAATGGAAACACTCAAGTATAACACAAGTACCTCACATTCGCACTTAAGTACAGTAATTAAGTAAATGTCCTTTGTTTCTTTTTACCACTGCTGTTTTGTGTGATGTGTGGATGCCGTAGCTGTTTTTAGGTTACGTCTTTAACCTGAGTTAACATATTGCAGATTTTGTGCAGTGTAACATTGAAAAGATTTGCAAGTAAGTCATCTTAATCAACTAGTTGACCACTAGTGAACAGATATTGCCAATAATAATGCCAATATAATTAGTGAGAGCATTAGTAAATGCATTAGTGCTATTTAACAAATATTAGGCTACTCCCACATGGCCATAGTACATAGTACTTTAATCTAATGGCGGTTTTCCACTGCGTGGTATCTACTCGACACGCCTCGGCTCTACTCGCTGCAGGGCGAAGCTATACAATAGAACAACTGCACGCATGATTCAGGTTCACAAGAGATTGAGACTGTGGTTGGTAGCCTTAAGTTATTTTCTATTTATCTTGTCATTTGTAAAACATACCTGAATACTCCTCTCTTTCCTGTACCTAAAATCATTCAACTCACCCACACGCACGCACAGCACCGCACGCACGAACGCACACACACACTCACACCCGCCCACCACACAGCTAGCTAACAAGACAGTTTGACATGTGCAAGTAGGTTTGCTGACCAGTGGGGATTTCTAACTGACGTTAGGAGGAAATCCCACAGTCATTTAACTCTTGGCCTGGCTGTTTTCACACCAGCTCTCTGTAGACTGCTTAACCCAGCTGGGCTGTCAGAAGGAAGCGAGAGAAAAAGAGTGTGTCTAGCATTACTCTCTACATCTGTGTGATGGATCTGTGCATGTGTTTGTTTGATGCATTAAGTACATTTTTGTTGATTGTGAGCAGAGAAATGTGTGGTGTGTGCAGAGCAGAGTGTGCCTCTAAGAGCTTTGGGCTGAGAGTGAAAAGGAGCATAAAGCCTTGAAAATCCCTCATGATAATGTGTTGTTTTCTGCGTGCGTGGGCGTGTGTGCGTGCGTGTTTGTGTGTGTAAAAAGGTATAATATTCTTTGTTTTCTTTTACTTCTCCACTCAATCCATCCATCTCCATCCATCTTGAACGCTTATCCGTTTATCGGTGCAGGGGCAGCAGCTTCAGCAGGGGACCCCAACTTCCCTTTCCTGAGCCACATCAACCAGCTCGATGGGGGATCCGAGGCGTTCCCAGGCCAGGTTGGAGATATATCTCTCCACCTAGTCGTGGGTCTTCCCCGAGGCCTCCTCCCAGCTGAACGTGGCTTGAACACCTCCTAGGGTGGTATCCAGGAGGCATCCTTACCCTCCTGAGGAAACCCACTTTGGCGCTTGTACCTGGATCTTGTTCTTCAGTCATGGACCCAGCCTTCAATACCATAGGTAAGGGTAGGAATAACACTGACCGTAGATCGAGAACTTTGCCTTTTGGCTCAGCTTTGTTTTCGTCACAACAGTGCGATAAATTGAATGTAATACCGCACCGCTGCACCCGACCAATCCCCTACCTGAAGAAGGCACGCAATTGCATCAAAACTTGCAAATACTGCTCTAATGGAAGGAAATAGATTCCTTTCTGTAGGAATTTGCAGGGTTGCTTAGACATTCCATGTCTAATAGTAAAGTTATATAATAGAGTAAGTCTACCTTTTGTGATGTGTTGTCCATCGCATTCAACATTCAGTAGCCGTTTTTGACTGGGGAGACTAAAGATCTATGCTGGTGGAAACTAGCTACATGCATTCAAGGGTTGCATTCTATGCTCCTGTGGACCATTCAAACACACTACCACAAAAATCTGCAGCCTCTATAGCTTATATGTTGATTTAAATTGCAGACGTATACTGGATTTAAGGGTGCTTTATGTGCGTGTTACTGCGCCTGCTGGTGCATGACGACTGTCCTGTTGGTGAATCATGGTCGGCTTGATTGCCAGGAGATTGTGCCAATGTGCGGAGTACATTACAGCGCACTCACACAGTCATGACCGGAAAGGCCAAGGGTAAGTTAAGTGTGACTATATGTGACTGTGTGTGTTAATAATCACAGTAAATCACTGAGAGGTTGACAATTTTATGGAAAAAAGAATTGAGCACAGTTGTCTGACAAGTCTAAGATGCACTGCCAAGAGATCTGTCACTGTACCGTATCAACTAAGTTGCTCAGAGAAAAGTGGAAGAAAAGGTTACATATTAGATTCATGGCATTAAGGCAGTTTTAGGAAAGAAATGAAGACAGAAGAGGGTTCAAACCATCGAATTCCAAGGTGTACAAGAGGGAAGACATTGGAAGAAAATATAGATTTATAAGAAGAGAAAACTTAAACTGATACAGCAAGACACGAAGAATAATCAACAATACACGACATCAGTAAGAAAGGGAGAGAAAAACAAAACAGACAAAGAAAAAGGAGAAGAAAATTTCAGAAAGAAACATACAAATGAAATCTTTTAGTAGAGCAGCCTTCCCATGGAAACCACAGGAGGGTGGGAGTGTAAGACTCACAGCTGGTTTCATAGAAACAGAACACCAGGGTAAGGACGATTAGTTTGAAAAATTCATGTCTTGCTCTTAATAAGAATTGATATGCTTGTCTGCTGTTGTTGAGAGAGCTTAGTGACGCACCGAACATGTATCTTCTATTGTCAGCGAGCTTGGTAATGCACTCCCTCACCTGGCTTTGTTACGCTGTAATAAGTGTATTTTGCTTATCTCACTGGCTCACACTACCCATTCGGCCACTGTGGGGGTGTGTCTGTCATTGTAATTTTCCGATGGGAAATAATGTAAACTGCTAGAACGGTGTGAAGAATGGGAATGTGGAAAGACAGGACAGCAAGAAGAAGTTAGATTGATGAGCATTTACACAGGATTATAAAAAGAAAAGAAACAACAAGCCAGAGGAGTGTAAGCGCAAGTAAAAAATAATGTGAATAAAACTTATAACAAAACTCAATAAAGCAGACAGATTTTATTATTGGAAAAGAGAGATGCCCTAAGGGCTATGTGTGTGCATAAAGGCGGATTAGGCCTAACTTTAAGTATTCTATAGCTGCGTGCAAGAGCTCAAACCCTTCCGAACTCTCTCCTTTTTTAAGTTTTTATTGCATAGGCATCCAACAACATCTCACCATCCATTTCCCTTCCCATTGTTCTCTTTATGTTTATTAGGGGATAAATATTTTTATATTTTATTTTGTAGATATGTGATTATATTATATATATATATATATTATATATATTATATATAATTATATATATATTTACATATATATGCATTTGCTCTTATATTAGTCCCTCTAAGGGCTGTGACACACCAACCCGATATCGGCCGTTGGACAGTCTGGCACGGTCAGTGACTCGAGTCCGTTGTGTGTTTTGCGTGCAGTCATCCGTCTGGAGTGGTCCGGAAGGGCCGTTGGCCTTCATTTTGGCTGACCTGACATGCTCGGACGGAAGAAGGGCACTGCCGGACTCAATTGACCATTTGATTGGTGGAGTGCTAACCCGAAATGATGAGTAGGATGAGCATGACTAGAGTCTCTTAAAATCTGACGAAAATCTTTTAAACTGACCTATTCAATCTGATTGTCACATGTGACGCGTTCGTCGATCAACTGCCAGTTTATATTTTGGGCGACAATACAGTATTACGTCTCGGCGCTTTGGTGTAGTCGAGGCACTTTTTTGACCAACTAGGGGAGACTGATCAGTCAAAATGTCTTTCTGCCAAGGGTCGGTTGTCTTTGGTTAGTCAGGGGCTTAAGACACCAATTATATTCTTATTTTTATCAGAGGGTCGAAGTCAGATGTGGTCAGACCTATGACCTCCCTGTAAAGAACAGTCTCCAGGATGTCATATAGTTTACTCCATCTCAGACTAAAAAATAGACATGGGTGTCAGGTAATGTTAGTGAGCGAGAAAGTCCAGGTTGGGTGGATGGACGGTCTACAAAATTCGACCATGATATAATGCTGTTTTTTGTTTCCGACCTAACGTCAGATGTTTGTTTTTTAAGCGTGATCCACAATCGTTCCATAACCTTAACTACGTTTATTATGTAATCATGGCGATAAAGGTCCCTAACCTTGGTGAAGTAGTCAATTAATGAAAACCATGTTTCCCTAAGCTTAAAGTACTCACTGAAACCCAAACCATGATCTTTCCTAAACTAACCAAACCTTGATCTGTAACGTGCATCATATTTTATTAGTTCATGAAATGTTTTGCATGTAAAATTGAAGTAATTAAATTATTTTTAATCAGTAAAGTAACTACAGCTGTCAAATAAATGGAGTGGAGTAGTAAAGTAGCATGAAACATAAATAGTTAGTAAAAATATGTCATAGCTCAAAACGTCATAACTTCAGTACATACTTGAATAAAGTAATTGTTACATTCCACTGGCGTTCTGAGCAACAACGAACCTATCAGTGTTTACTTCACAAATAAGTACCATCTTTTCTACTTGAAAAAACACTGGAAACAATAACCACCCGAGGCTTTTGTCAAAGAGATACTTCAAGACTAAGAGGCCACAGGACCTGATACTGAAGGCCTTGGGGCATAAACACATTTTGGCAGAAAGAAACAGTAAGAAATGAAAATGTTTCAATGCTGCAGGACACTGATAAATATTCTCACTGATAACATCAGTCAAGGACAAATAAAGCTTCTCTCTAGACATTGACTCATTTATTTTAACATTAATAATAAAATAGAAGAAATTGCGAGTTTGAGTGCTGGGTGACTGCAACAGGATTTAACTTTTGTTTTGCAGTTATTCTCCTGAATTTTACAGTATTTTGTGATGTGTCAACAAGGAGCCACAATGGCAATTTTCTGTAACCACCAGTGAATCAATTTTATCAAAAATTCACCTTGTGGTAACATTACCCCAAACTCACAGTAAAGGTTGACTTGAATTTGGAGTAACAGTGCTATATACATGGGTATTCACAGTGGTGGTTTGTGTTGCTTGAAATTATCAAGTGTTGCATGCATAAATAAAGCATTTTATATATTCTATTATGTTGACAAGTAATGCTGAAATAGCCCAGACAAAATGAAAAAAAGGTTTTATTTAACCTGAACGTCCATTCATTATCCGAGATAAACAACTCATCCAATTGTAAGAGCACTCCAATTGACACACACACACCACACACACACACACACACACACACACACACACACACACCACACGGGGAAGCAATCCTAAGTAGCATTATTTTCCTCTTGACTCAGCAGTTCTTCAGTAACAGAAAGGCAGAGAGACAAATGCTCACAACAAAAGCCTGTTATTGATCTGATGCCTGACAGAATCAAATCATACAGCGGGCAGAGAAACCAATTTGCAGAACAAACAAAGATTTTCCAGTTAGGCTGTCTTAAAAAATTGCACTGACTGACTTCTAAAAAATTAAACGTAACAATAGAATTTCTTGCAAATACTAGTGCTACTGTAAGAATCCTGAATAGGTACACATTGGCTTTGATTGGATAATTAGAAATGCATTCATGAGTGTGGGTGATCAATTGATAGATTCCATAGCTTGTAAAATAATGGCAAATGTTTGGGACATCCAGGTACATCAGCAAGATCAATGAAAGCTGATATTTTTGTTGTATGCGGAGAGGGAGGAGGAGGGGGAGGGGGGAGTTCTACAAAGAGTGCAAGCACTTTTTAAAAAATGAGTATGAATGTAAGAGATGCCACATTACGCAGAGCATGCCAAACGTCACCAACTATTCAAGCTATGACACAGACGTTACATACAGTTTGGAATTGATGTTAACTGTTAAAAGCAACAAAACGGATAACCACAAAACAATGACAACAAACCCAACTAAAAATATATCAAAGAGCTATTATGTAAAAGGTATATAATATTCTATCCAAAAATCATAATTTAAGCTGACAGGGACACTCTACGCTGTTCCTCTTGTTCTGGCCAACTTTAACCAATGGTTATATCTTATGGTTATGATGGTTATTGTACTCTGGACAGAGCCAGGCTAGTTGTCTCCAGGGTTTGTACTAAGCTAAGTCAGTTTATATTTAACATTCAGAAATGATAGTTCTATTGATTTTCTTACATAACCTTAGGTAACAAAGTGTTAGAGATATTTCCCAAAATGCTAACAATTCCTTTAAACTAGGCCGCAAAGCCTGCCACTATTACTTATTACAAGTCAGCACTTAGAATTCACTTAAGTTACATGGACAAACAGTCATTCATCACTTTAACAGACAGACACGCATTAAGTAAGCAAACTAAACACTCTGATAGCTCCAGTCAGCCAGCCAAATTCTTTATTCAGTTAACCAGAGACTAGCCAGATAGTCAGTCCCACAGGCAGTCGTTCAATCACCCAGTCGTACAGCAGGCTCAATGAATGCCAGCCAGTCTGTCAACCACAAAGAAGCCTACGTCATTTGGTGGTCGGCCAGTCTCCTAGTCAGCCATCCAGCCAAAATCCCAGTCAGCCAGTCAGAGAAAGTTGCTTAATATTTAGCAGGGCCAAGCATTCCCTCACCCGGTCTGTCAGCCAACCAAATCAGCTTTTATGCCAACATTCAACTGGATTCCAAAGAAGCAACAGACATGAGCTTCCCAACAGAGAAGGTGAGAAAACAGAAACACAAATCAAGATAAACCGAAAGAAAAAAAATACAAACATGCCAGAATGCCGCTACCATTCAACAGCAACAAGCAGATGGTATAGTATTCACTGCATTCATTCATAATGGGCTGGCTACAATAAATTACTTGGTCAATGTGTATGTGTGTGTATGTGGAAGTGTGTCTTACACAGGCAAAACCAATTTCATAATGAACTTCATTTTGGCAGTTGAGAAAAAAATCAGACAAAATGGATGAGAAGTGATGATTTGACAAGTGACAAAAAAGCAATAGTTAATAAACACAAGAGTAATATGTAATTTCAATAATGTACCAAATTAGCAGAAATGTGGTTATAATGGAGAGTGGCAAGAGGACAAGAGGACCCTTGAAGGCCATTGTTTTATGAGGCACAATGCTGCCAAACCACTGCATCATTATTACACACATACATGCCATACACTCATCTACACCACAAGAACATACTGCAGATACTGACAAAAAACACACACACACGCCAACACATGCATGCCCGTATAGACATAAAATCTTTGACATATTAATTTGCTGCCTCATGACAGAGATGAAGCATTTTAAATGGTTAGTTGAAAGCCCATTGCACCAGCAGTACCACCAGGGAGAGGACTTTGTCTCGTAATAAATTAGGCCATAACTGCGCATGTGTGTGCACTGTAATGATAGAATCAAGAAACTGAATGAATCATGAAAATGACTCAACAGTACAGTTTGATATGACAGCCAGGGGAGCAAGTATAGATGTAGATTGTATAATGAAAAATTTGGCAGGGAATAAAATGCAAAAATAACAGGAAAAACAGAAGGCTCAGCGAAAGTGTTATCATTTAACAGCCCTCTGGGACATACACCTGCATGCTAATTCAGTTCAGCTAAAAATGTCATTTATGCAAGTATCTGAATTATTAATTTATAGCAAACATTGTGTCCAGTGGTGGAAGTTGTGCGACATTAATACAGTTTAGCATAGCAAAAAATAAAATAACTAAAACGTGGGGCAGCATCTCATCTCATTCTAGTACTCAGTGCTTACATTTGTATTATTTTAACAAACACCCTCTTTCTTTTTCACCCTTAACCAAGTAGCTTTAGTTTACCCTGACACATATACCACCTATAGTCTATGTTGCTTCCATTAGCAAACGTTAAGAATAATCAACAGAGTATTTGACAGTAAACAATTAGGCAGTTATTTTCTGTCTGTTTTACTGATCAATCACCATCCACCATCCATCTTCATCCTTATCCGGTATCGGGTCGCAGAGGCAGCAGCTCCAGCAGGGGACCCCAAACTTCCCTTTCCCGAGCCACATCAACCAGCTCCGACTGGGGGATCCGGAGCTTCCAGGCCAGGTTGGAGAATAATCTCTCCACCTTGTCATGGGTCTTCCACGAGGCTCCTCCCAGCTGGACGTGCTGGAACACCTCCCTAGGGAGGCGCCCAGGAGGCATCCTTACCAGAAGCGCGAACCACCTCAACTGGCTCCTTTCGACGCGAAGGAGCAGCGGCTCTACTCCAGCTCCTCTTGGATGACTGAGCTTCTCACCCTATCTCTAAGGGAGACGCCAGCCACCCTCCGAGGAAACCCATTTCGGCCGCTTGTACCCTGGATCTCGTTCTTTCGGTCATGACCCAACCTTCATGCCCATAGGTGAGGGTAGGAACGAAAATTGCCCGTAGATCGAGAGCTTGCCTTCTGGCTCAGCTCTCTTTTCGTCACAATGGTGCGATAAACAGATGTAATGCCGCACCGCTGCTCCGATTCTCCCCGATCTCACGCTCATGGTCCCTCACTCGCGAACAAGACCCCAAGGTACTTAAACTCCTTCACTTGGGGTAAGGACTCATTCCCTACCTGAAGAAAGCACTCATCGGTTTCCTGCTAAGAACCATGGCCTCAGATTCAGAGGTGCTGATCCTCATCCCAGCCGCTTCACACTCGGCTGCGAACCGATCCAGTGAGTGCTGAAGGTCACAGACCGATGACGCCATCAGGACCACATCATCTGCAAAAAGCAGCGGTGAGATCCTGAGCCCACCGAACTGCAACCCCTCCCCGCCCCGACTACGCCTCAATATCCTGTCCATAAATATTATAAACAGGATTGGTGACAAAGCGCAGCCCTGGCGGAGGCCAACCCTCACCTGGAATGAGTCCGACTTACTGCCGAGAACCCGGACACAGCTCTCGCTTTGGTCATACAGAGATTGCATGGCCCAGAGAAGGAACCCCCTCACCCCATACTCCCGCAGCACCTCCCACAATTTCTCCCGGGGGACCCGGTCATACGCATTCTCCAGATCCACAAAACGCATGTAGACTGGTTGGGCATACTCCCAGGCCCCCTCCAAGATCCTTGCGAGAGTGAAGATCTGGTCCGCCGTTCCACGGCCAGGACGGAATCCGTATTGATCCTCTTCAATCCGAGGTTCGACTATCGGCCGAACCCTCCTTTCCAGCACCTTGGAGTAGACTTTACCAGGGAGGCTGAGAAGTGTGATACCCCTGTAATTGGTACACACCCTCTGGTCCCCCTTTTTGAAGAGGGGAACCACCGTCCCAGACTTCCACGCAATGTTGAAGAGGCGTGTCAACCAAGACAGCCCCTCCACACAGAATGCAGAATCTGATCAGAATCATGCTTTTGTAAATATAACTAACACATTGCTTCCAAGTAAATATATGTGGTTTTGCATTGGTGGAAGAACTACTTTCTTAAAATGAAAGTAGTAATATCTCAATGCAAAAATACTGTGATAAACTTTTTGTAGTAAAAGCCCAAAAGTCAAAATTGTGTTTCAGTAAGAGTCAATGGTTTTGTCAGCAAAACAAACTAAAGGTCTAGTGTGTAACTGTTTAGTTGTTCATTATCCAAATCGGTGTTGCCCGTTCAAGTATTCCTTTTGGCTTGAAATTTTTCATTTCCATTTACATTAACTGCCATCTTGAAATATGTTGGCCAGTAAGGGACATACAGGACATACTGCTCCGCCTTTTGCGTTTTCGCGTCACATGATAAATCACAGGGGCTGCTAATGCTGCTAATGGTATCGTTGCTTCCCGGCCTCGGCAAGTTTGAAGAAGGAAACATGGAGGACCACAACAAATTCCAAATCCAAATTTAAGGAACAGGAGTCTTCTTCTTCGCCCAGGAAAAGATACCGAAAAAAAGCAAAAAGACCGGCTTTCTGAAGAGTCAAAGCTCCGTAGCTGTAATACGTACTTGGAATGCGTGGTGCGAGAGAGTTTATTCCATTATATCTTCAACGCTAGATGGGTAAGTTCCTACACGCTGGACCTGTATCAAAGAACTAAAAAGGCACAATGATCCTGTTCAAAGTATTTTATTACCATGCATATCAATATTTGATGAAAAGATTAATTGATGTAAAAAAGAATTGTATTTTTTTGTAGATCATATATTTTGCATCTAAAATCGGACCTGCAAAGGTGTCAATAAATGTAGTGGAGTAAAGCACAATATCTAAGTATAAAGTAGCTTAAAATGGAAACACTCAAGTATAACACAAGTACCTCACATTCGCACTTAAGTACAGTAATTAAGTAAATGTCCTTTGTTCTTTTTACCACTGCTGTTTTGTGTGATGTGTGGATGCCGTAGCTGTTTTTAGGTTACGTCTTTAACCTGAGTTAACATATTGCAGATTTTGTGCAGTGTACATTGAAAGATTTGCAAGTAAGTCACTTAATCAACTAGTTGACCACTAGTGAACAGATATTGCCATAATAATGCCAATATAATTAGTGAGAGCATTAGTAAATGCATTAGTGCTATTTAACAAATATTAGGCTACTCCCACATGGCCATAGTACATAGTACTTTAATCTAATGGCGGTTTTCCACTGCGTGGTATCTACTCGACACGCCTCGGCTCTACTCGCTTTTTTTGGTTTTCCATTACGAAAAAAAGTCCCTGGGACCTGCTACCAGGTACTTTTTGTAGTACTACCTCAGTCGAGGTTCCAAGCGAGCCGAGGCGATACCATAAGGTGACGTGGAAACCTGCAGACCGCTGGTTGGTCGGAGAGAATCATCACTTATGACTGCGTTGTTAGCAAACAAGAGTGCGGAGTGTGTTTCCAGAACAAACGGGACATTTAAAACAAATCTAGCCGGACACCGACAGATTATCCACTCTCTGCACTATTCTCACTTTTCAACTGTTCGGGCTACTAGCGGCTTCATGTCGTTTCCAATATCGCACACTGTTACTTTAAAAAACAAGACAATATATATAAGAAAAGTTTTTATTTAGCTTTTCAAGTAGCGCATCAAACCCTCCCAAACTTCCCGGTCTTCTTCCTCTGCACCCTGTGACAGTGTCCCCCCGCTCTGCTGGCCCAGATACATCCCAGTCGTTGTCATAAGCCTCTCTGTGACTCTCATACAGATATAAAGCACAGTAGTCAAAACCAGAGGTTTCACCGGTCGGACACGCCCACCAGACGGTCTGCGGCGGAGATTT
>NC_045755.1:10451769-10468161 GCF_008692095.1 Etheostoma spectabile | reverse complement strand
TTTTTTGGTTTTCCATTACGAAAAAAAAGTCCCTGGGACCTGCTACCAGGTATTTTGTAGTACTACCTCAGTCGAGGTTCCAAGCGAGCCGAGGCGATACCATAAGGTGACGTGGAAACCTGCAGACCGCGGGTGGTCGGAGAGAATCATCACTTATGACTGCGTTGTTAGCAAACAAGAGTGCGGAGTGTGTTTCCAGAACAAACGGGACATTTAAAACAAATCTAGCCGGACACCGACAGATTATCCACTCTCTGCACTATTCTCACTTTTCAACTGTTCGGGCTACTAGCGGCTTCATGTCGTTTCCAATATCGCACACTGTACTTTAAAAAACAAGACAAATATATAGAAAAGTTTTATTTAGCTTTTCAAGTAGCGCATCAAACCCTCCCAAACTTCCCGGGTCTTCTTCTGCACCCTGTGACAGTGTCCCCCCGGCTCTGCTGGCCCAGATACATCCCAGTCGTTGTCATAAGCTCTCTGTGACTCTCATACAGATATACGAAGCACAGTAGTCAAAACCAGAGGTTTCACCGGTCGGACATCGCCCACCGACGGTCTGCGGCGGAGATTTTACAAAGCGTGAATGCTCTGAAACAACAAACAGTACACAAAACCCAGTTGGTGTGTAAATCATGTAAAGTTCATGTAATTATTAGGTATAGTAAATACTGACTACGACGCTGAACACATGCAGATGTTAGCTAACGTTACCAGGAAACTTAACTTACCCTTTTGTGTCGGCGAACAACCGTCATGTCGACGTCTGAACTCCGTCAGAATTCCCAAACTCGCGTTTTTTTAGCGGTGATTTTTGTTGCTTCCTTCAGCTTTTTGAAACAAACATTGTGTGGCTGCGGCGAGTAGCCGACGTGCTGTTGTGAGTCACGTTGAAATTACGTCATCACGCGTTGCTATGGTGACCAGCCACGCTGAGGCGTTACTCAATCGTAATGGAAAACGGAAAATAGAATGGGCCGAGGCGAGCCGAGCCGAGCCGAGCCAAGCCGAGGCGAGCCGTTACCAGCAATGGAAAAACGCCATAAGATTACCCTATATACCCTTAAGGGAAGTTCATGCATTTAAACTGCAGATTTAATAGCTGCTTCTTCTAAATATTAGGGAAAATGTGTTTGTGTAGAGCTAAGAAACTGAAGAAGAAACCAATAGCATTCACAAAGCACATTTGATCCTTCACTGAAACTGTCTCCGCAAGCAAAAACTGCTGAGCTGACAACTAGTTGCGCTTTCTATAAGTGAATCAAACTGCTCAGTCAGACACCTTGCTTCCACCTGCTGTTGTGTAGTACGCAATGAGCAGCTCTGCCAGCAGAAACCACTTCAACCTGTGGTTTCCTCGGTTTATTGTGCACACTGCTGCTGACCTGCCTGACCTGCACAGATCTCACTTTTAGGAGCCAAGGTGTATGTCAGGAATCATAGCAGTGCATCATTTTTGTTGATTAGTATAGATAGTTAGAACTGCTATGTGCTGGATGAGACTTTGTCTTCCTATGGCAAAAGAGAGTGTTAAGTGCTAGTAGGCTTCAAAGTTATCTAGTCATAAATACCCGGGACTGTCTTTGAACACACTGCAATCATCTGTAGACAAACCCATGCCTACCATTTCCTAAGCAACCTAAACTTAAACTATCTTTCCTACTTTCCACCCCTCCATGGTTTTCATTTTTTTTAATTATGGATTTACAATATGAAAGACAATTAGAGTCCTGAAACTGCTTGAGACAGGAAATTCATTGCCTCGAGAGCTATTTCTTTTGTGAAATGTATCAACTTGTTAGCAGGTAAGGCAGACTGTATTTAGTTTCGCTGTGCTGTTTACATAAAGCCAAAACAAATACAACAAAAATGACTAACAAAGAATATAATAACAACTTAATTTGTCATTTTTCTATGTACGTACACATTTTTCAAAGGGTCATGAAAGGCAAGGAGTTCATTGACACTCCCCAAAGACAATTAAAATAAATGCACTATGGAGTGGCAGCAGGGCAGCGTGGTAGGCTGGGGTTGGGGTTGTGATATGGTGACAGGCAGCCCAGAGAGACACGTCTTAACATCTGCTCACATTAGATATAAACCTTCTCTCTCTTATGTTTAACCACACAGAGTAATATTTTCAGGGAATAAACTTGGGTTAAAAGCTGTGTCATGAGGGAGCTTAGAATTTTCAGCCTCACAGTTATTTATTTTCAGATGAAGCCATCAAAGAATTCGGGAAATTGTGAATTTTCATTTCATTATTTTCCTTATATTTAGTCGATTGGCATGGTCTTGAGAAGCTGTTGCAAAGGGAATTGAGAAATTAGGCTGGTTGGAATGCATAGCTGGGGGCTGCAACACTAGATACTGTAGAGCCATAGTATACTGGGAACCCGGGAACAGGAGACAGTCACAGGGTTGTTTGGGACTAGAGACAGTCATGAAGTAGCAGCAGCTAAAGATGTTTAAAGATGTTTTGTCTTCTTCTGAACAACAAAAAGTAAGTCAAATCAAGGGAAATGTATTCATGGCTTTATACTTGCCTATTCTACATCTCATGTCATACATTATAACACTACTGTATATTAAACACATATAATGTACCTAATGCCATATCATACACATTTTAGACAATACGCATCACAAGTTTATAACACTGCCACACAAAATACTACTTTCGAAATTGTGTGACAGGAAGCCTCAGACATAGTTCAGTCAGTGTGCAAGATATCCAGAAAATAATCAAACTAAAAGCCTGCAGTTTGTCCTACCTCCCATTAAGCCTTTTTACAGGTTCTGGTTTCATGTAAATGCTAAAGAAAAAGATGTTCAGAGTGTCAAGTTAAATATTTTTGAATGCCATAAGCATGTGGGAGTATCAGGAAGTGAAGGAGAACAAGAGACAGAATAAAGGAAGCAACACAGATAATGTTAGTGAGGTTTTCTTTTATCCATCCTCATGCTAATTATTTCTACAGTCTGACATCTTGTCAGGGTCTCTGGCCCATGATAACTGGGTCCACTTTTCCACAGGGCCGATTTAAAGGGTTTTTATTCAGCAATAACACCATGTTCTTATCTAGAGAGTACAGATGCTCACATAGCACATTGCGCACACACACAACACACACACACCACACACACACACACCACACACACACCACACACAAACACAACAACCAAAACACACACACACCACAAACACACCACACACACACACATATATACAATTTCTCATATTGCATTAGGCTTCAACACATTGGCACATTCTCACATGCAATGTTCACAAACACATTAACAACAATAAAAACACTGAGCTCTCGCGATACATCTAGTTTGGGCGCATATAGTAATGACACACGTGCCTACAGTATACAACCACAGGAAACAAACTATTATATCCCAGATTATTCCGAATCATCATAGCAACAACTAAGCATACTGTAAGAAGAGTGTAACTTGGCGATAAAAACCTGGACACAGAGCTGTCACTCAATTGGTTGTTGAGTGTCTATATTGTACTATACAGAAGCAACTGAAGAGAAGATACAGGTTGTGAACCTGTGTGGGTGTTCATTATCATAAATGATAAAAAGATATAGATGCAAATTACAGGCTTTGTTCTTAATGAACATCTGCAAAAGAAAAATGCACTTTAAACTGAGTTCAGCATGAAAAGTTTTCATAGAAATCTAACAAAATATATTTGTTAAAAAACACTGGTTAGAAATGCTGCAATAAAACTGCAGAACCAATTATTTTTCCCTTTTTTCATCAAACTTCTGAGGAAGTGACTGACTATGGCATGTGAATCTAGTTAACATTTTGTGAAATACACCTATTTACTTTCTTACCAAGCCAGAAGCCGGTTAGTTTAGTTTAACAAAACAATCTGTTCTTTCCCCATATTTAAACTTGTGCTAAGCTAAGCAGCTAAATTTCAATTATATAACCACAAATCACGTGGCTTGCGATAAATGCTTTAATGGAGGAAATAAAATGTACTTCACTACAAGTAAAGTATCTGGCTCCACAATTGTTAAAACAATGAGAAACCCTGTCTCATAGTAAAGGTTAATTTATGTAGAAGTTTTTTTTTTTTTTTACATTTGATTTACATTAACTTTGTGTTCATTGACATTGATCTAATGTGAGTTATAGTACTTGAATCACTTTTGCAAACAAATGTCTTTTAATCAGAATCAGTCTGAATAACAAGCAGCATGGTAAAGAATACAAGCGTCACAAAAAGCACTTATGTTCAGCTTGTGAAGAGGTTAAATGAATGTATTGTATGGGTTTGATGAGTGCTTTCACTACACAAGCACTATCAGCTAATTAAAATGAGCTGGTCAAGTGCCTTCAAATGTTGAGTAGAAGCTATACGAGTGATATTTCAACATCATTATTGCACACTGACCTCAGGGTTGAAAGAGGGAAAAGGTGTGTTATTGACTAAGTGAATAGAGACAGCATTTGTTTGTAAAATTACCTTCGCTGGGAACCAGAAAAATCTGCAAGCCCATCTTTTAGTTGCTTGGCAGATGTGTGGTCTCCTCAGATAGAGGGGAGTGGTTGTGTTAGGATGTGATAATGAGATAAATGCAGTCAAACGTTCACTTAAATATCTCGTCAAAACAAAGCAGTCTGTTGCGACCTTACAGTTCATTGATGGTTAGGTACAAAATCAAATTCGATTAATATAAACCACATTTTCCCTCCACTGTTTGTTTGTGTCAATTATACAAGCTTAATTGCTTTATTTTTGTTTCCAATAATCAGGTTCTAGACCATATTTAATGCAGGTTTATTTCGCGGTACAAGCTTTCTTGAGGCTACTGTAAATCCCATCAGAGCTGTGCTTACTTCCTGGAAAACTGGCAGTCACAAATAGCGGGAACTCAGTAAATACAGTGGCATACACAATCAAGCTCTGTTAACATGCATCATCCTAAAATGAGCGATCCTCCCTCTAACGCATATGAAATGAGGATAGAGGGGCACCTTAGACACTCGCACAAATGACCCGCAAAGTCTGTTGCGTCTGCTTGATGAATACAATGTATGAATTGGGACAGAATGTGTATTTTGCCTAAAAACAGGAGCAAACGCCTTAGTAAACCTGGGCTATATTTTCAAATTCCATTAATGTATGCAATTTACCATCAATTTAAAATATGTCTCCCTGTATTTTATTAGTGATTCAAAAAGACAAAAACAAACAAAATTTAGGCAAAACAAAGCGTTTTCCCATTATTTACATATTAATAATAATTTAAACTGTTTATTGATCCCCAGTGGGGAAATTACAATTTACACTCTGTAGTATCATTACACACAGGCCTGAAATACACACACACATACTGAAGATCTATTCATGCACAAATGGAGAGATGTGAGTGAGTGGGCTGCAGCTGAACCAAAGCCCTGAGCGGTTGGGGTAAGATGCCTTGTCAAGGACACTGGTGGTGCCCAGAAGGTGAAGGGGGATCTCTCAGCCGTTCCACATGCCGCACTTTGGTCTGTACGGGGACAGACCAAAGGACAACCCTCCAGTCCCCAACCCACTCCCTACAGACTGAGCTACTGCCATGGACTGAGCTACGCCACCCCCCCATTCTACCATAACAGGATTTTCTCCTCATTGGTGTAAACAGTGCAGCATCTGAAACCTACCTAAAACACACTGTCACACATGTCATCTGCATATTTACATTATAAATAT
This sequence comes from Etheostoma spectabile, assembly GCF_008692095.1. Classification (NCBI taxonomy): domain Eukaryota; kingdom Metazoa; phylum Chordata; class Actinopteri; order Perciformes; family Percidae; genus Etheostoma; species Etheostoma spectabile. Next base: position 10,462,430 of record NC_045755.1, on the reverse strand, counting down.
CATGGGGCCATAAACAAACATGAATGTACTGTTGTAAATCCATACTTCCATTTAGATTACTCTAAACACACATTAGCACACAGTACTTAGTGCATTTGACAATGAACCAGGGTTAGGAACTACACCATTAGAAAAATATAACTGCACCATCGACCATTGGATGTTTGCTGTTAGTGTGAGCAATGTGGAGGAAAAAAGAGCAGCATAACTCTATCAAAAATATTTCCTGTGTGGAAAAAAACACAACCTTTTTTACAAACTGAAACCATGAGAAAAACCTGGGAAACACATTACACAGGGTACACTCAATGTGTTTTACAATAGTACCATTAGACAGTGTATGAATAATAGGCCTTTTTTACAATGTCACAGTTGAAAATGATCAAATTAATAATGGCTGAATCCAATTTAGTGCTTCAGTTTCAGGGTCCTGGTATTGTGCATGCTGGCTATGCTATGGCTTATCAGAGCTATTGTTAATGTTATAAGTAACAGCTGTGCTGTGTCTGCCTGACAACTGTTGGACAACTGCCCAATGGTACTATTGTAAAATGTAAATGTAAATCTATCGCCACACTATGATAATGGGATTCTTAGGCTTTTCTATTAAATGAAAGATGGGTCTATTTATAGTTGCTGCAAATTGCACAAACGCTTACTTTCCTTTTAAAATTGAAACACACACACACCAGACACAGACACACACACACAGACACACACACACACACACACACACACACCCACACACACACCAACACACACACCCACTGCAATCATATATAGAAACATACAGTATTCGGAGCAAAATTAATATACTGCTGTAAATACATGTGAGTAAATAGTGTATTCTGTACAAATGTGCAAATATTAATAGGCTGATTCCAAAAGAGAAATTTAAAATATGTAAGAGCTTTGTAAGGCATATAGACAAAGGACTGATGGCACAAAGTAAGCTAAGTCGTTATAATGTTCAGATTGCAATAGGGCAATACCCCAAAAATGTATCTCTCTTGCTCTCTCTCTAAGCAGCTCTTTCGACCTCACCTGCTCATAACCCACTGTCACAGTATTAAGCAAACACACCATGAAGAACCCTCATCTATATGAAATAGGTAATGCTGGAACTTGCAATGTTGCGACTACTTAAGAGCTGGTTGGAGATTAGCTGACGAGCTAATCAGCCAGCTGTGCTACTGCTAGTCAGTCAAAATAGCCCCTTGAGCTTCTCTCTATTTAATCCCTAGAAACGTTCTATTTATTTCGCCCTGGCACCATTTTGTTGAATAAAAATGATTGAAGGACGACAATAAAGCTGTCTTAGCTTGCTAACTGTCAGTAAGCAACACTGCAAATTTACGTAAAACAGTTGAGCTATACACAAACATTTGCACGATTTATTCGCCTCCTCGAGTGGATGCCCTGATCGCAGCCATTCTGTAGAAATGAATAAATCCTGGTGCTCCTGGCCCTTAAAACTCCCTAATCACAATTCATTCCTGTAGCTTACCACCAATGGTGGCTTACTAATTCACTTTTTTAATAATAGTATCCTAATGTTTTTAATCCCATTTGCAAATTTCCATTCCATTATCAGATTATGTTATCTATAACTCCCTGCCTTTACCGGCTGCCCTTTATCATTGGTCTGGACAATGTAATTTCTACTTTTAGTGGTATACAGCTATAGGATTGGGGGCATAAGGCGACCTGTATCTTTCCAGGCCTCTAGAATTCAGCGATTAAGCAGTGTCCCCTATAATTGCCTTGGCTATAAGAAAGATATGGGGGTATTCTTGAATTACAGAAATCTATTAGCTTTTGTTCAAAACCTAATTTACTTCTCTAAATCCGAAAAAGAGAAAGAGAGCTGAGGTATCTAGCAGAACAGCAAAAGTACACTTTTACTGTTGATGTCACAGTTCAAATACTGGACGCTGACAACGATTGCCTATGATAAACGTTTATTTCAAGAGTTACAGTTATGTACTATGAGTGTGCAGTCATACTTTAAGGTTTTAGGTTTTTGGAAACTGAAACATTTAACACATCAGTGTGCTGTTACTTCAGCGAATAGTTGAGAGGTGCAGGTTCATTGCATATTTAACCTCTCGCAGGCATGTCTTTCTTTTCGTCTATCATGTCAATCAAATCAGACCAAGAAGAGGCAAACAAGTCAGCTTCCATTTATTTAATGAGTGATGATGATGGCCCACTTCCATATTAATAAAAATCATATGATATATTGTTTTGAGCCAGTAAATTAAAAATAAGTGTGCTAATAAGTGTTTATTTATGGTACTCAACTGAGTCGGGAAAAAGTCACAGGTCACAAACATTCCATCCTCATTAGACAAAGATCTATCAGACTTTAATGTGGCTCACTGATCATTCACAACACATAATACTGCTTTATGTATAAAGCTCAATTAGGAACTGCAGTTAATTTGCTGCATATCATCAGTGGATGATTCACATATTTACGTGGGTAATGCAATCATCCTGTTTTTATCCTTGTGTGGATTGGGTCTTTGATGTACCGAAAACCTTTGTGATGAGGTTGACTAGTTTGTGACCTCTGTTAACATTTATTATGGGTGTTCTAATGCAGCCCACTCTATGGCAGATCGGGAATGGTCACCGTATTTAATCTGTTGATTTGTGTATAAGATCACGTTAATGTGTGTATTTCATGTGTTGATTACACATTTTGAAGTAATGTATTTCAATGGGAAGCATAGTTTGTGATCACAGAACGTTTATAGTAGCGAGTAGTATTGAAAAGCGGAAAATCTGCGCAGGGAGGTTGGTCGGGGTGGTGGATGGGTCAAAAAACGCCGGAGTTTCACCAGGAAACCAGGGATGGCCAATCTGTGTTGGGTCGGGGAAGCTGGGCGTCAGTCAGGGAAACTAGAGTAAAGTCAGGGGAACTGGCGTCAGGTAAGAGAAACTGGGGGGAGTGGGTCAGGGAAGCTGGAAGTCGGGTCAAGGTCGAGGAACCACCTCGCAGTCCGGGGTCAGAGGAACCACATAAGGGCAGATCAGGAGAGCCGCGTACCGGCCAGGATCAGAGGAACCGCACACCGACTCAGAGTACGAGGAGCGCGTGCCGGAACCAGGTAGGGGAACCGTGCAGAGAGGACAGTACTCCTCCTCGACTCTCCATTGCACCAGCATGAGGTGCCACGTCGTGGTGGGGTCTGCTCATACATTAGACCAATTGTGTGGGCTAAAGTCACAGCAGGCTCTAGGGGATGGAGGAGAGGCTGGAAACTACTCAGCTGGGTCCATTACTGGTCAGATGCTTCTGTATGATGCGAAATGAAGGAGAACCCAAAAGCAGAAAGCAGAGGCGGCAGGAGAGTTTAAAAAAAGATATTTTTGACAAAACAGACAAACCAAAACCAGAGGACAGGGACTGGCAAAAACCACAGGGAAGGCAAACACAGGGAAGTCATAGGATTGGAAAAAAGGGAAGGAACACGCAAAACGCCACAAAAGCAGGATACGAGGACGGACAAAAGGATCTGACAAGAGACGAGGGAAGCACAGACATTATACACAAGATAATGAGGTAAAAGAGGCAGGTGACAAGAGAGCAGGGAAGCAGGTGGAAAACATCAGGTAATCACAGAGCGGGAAGACACATGAAGTAATCCAAAGACAGGAGACAAAAACCAGACTTCAAAATAAAGCATGAAACAGAACATATAGACACTCAGGGAAACACAAGACAACACAAGCCGGGGAGAAAATACAAGACAGGATAACAGAACCAAAAAGGGGAAAAGGAAAGGAGGAAAAGGAAAGGAGGAAAAGGAACCCAAAGCAAAAACCCCAATCAAAACAATAATTACTGTAACTCCTTTTTGTAGTGTCGTTCTCTGTATTGTCTCTGTTGATGTCTTGCATCTGCTAAAACGGGTTGAATATCGTAAGTACAAAAGAAATCATAAAAAGAAATGGGAAGCACTCTTAGTATTTAGCTGTAGTTTAGATGAGCAAACCCTTAGATATTTCAGATAAATACTATCATTCAAATCACAAGCAGCTTGGAAAGCATATAAAGTGTAATAAATGTGCACCACATAAAAGTGAAACATTGAGGCCAGTGTATTTCAAACGTATATGAGTATTGTTACCCTTAATTGCAACCAAAGGCCAAAGTATACAGAATTAGCAGCATGTTTTTATAATAGTGATTATGGAAATGAACGCAGAATTACAATCAAGCTCAGATTGTTTTCTGCATGCTTTGATCTGCCCAGTAGCTATAGAATTTGTATGAAGATAACATCAAACCTTCCAGTCTATTGAGTGTTTCTGTTATGTAATAATTGTTTAGTTTGGTGAAGTGTTTGTTTTTATGGTTGAACCTCAAGCTTGGTTTCCATTGTGGTTTGCATCTGTCTGTTAACTGTGCAGAAAGAGAGAATGAGGAGTGATCTTGTTACACAAACATTATTTCCATAAACTAATGTGTCTGTGTGTGCGCACAAGTCTTGAAGGATTGCATAAAAGTGTACATGCCATGCTTTTGTATGTGTGTGATGAATTAGTGATGCAGCTAACAATGATGTTATGGCAATACTGAGCCCCAAAAAAACAAGGCAACATAGGGAGAATAAAAGCCTAGTTCAGTTTGTCTGCAAATCATTCGTGCGCAAAACAAGATACAAAGCGTGAATGCTCTGAAACACAAACAGTACACAACACACATGTTGGTGTGTAAATCATGTAAAGTTCATGTACTTTATATAGCGTATAGTAAATACTGACTACGACGCTGAACACTGCAGATGTTAGCTAACGTTACCAGGAAACTTAACTTACCCTTTTGTGTCGGCGAACAACCGTCATGTCGACGTCTGAACTCCGTCAGAATTCCCAAACTCGCGTTTTTTTAGCGGTGATTTGTTGCTTCCTTCAGCTTCTTTGAAACAAAACATTTGTTGTGGCTCGGCGAGTGCCACGTGCTGTTGAGTCACGTTGAAATTACGTCATCACGCGTTGCTATGGTGACCAGCCACGCTGAGGCGTTACTCAATCTGTATGGAAAACGAAATAGAATGGAGCCGAGCCGAGCCAAGCCGAGGCGAGCCGTTACCAGCAATGGAAAAACGCCATAAGATTACCCTATATACCCTTAAGGGAAGTTCATGCATTTAAACTGCAGATTTAATAGCTTGCTTCTTCTAAAATATTAGGGAAAATGTGTTTGTGTAGAGCTAAGAAACTGAAAGAAACCAATAGCATTCACAAGCTACATTTGATCCTTCACTGAAAACTTGTCTCCCGCAAGCAAAACACTGCTGAGCTGACAACTAGTTGCCGCTTTCATTAAGTGAATCAGACTGCTCAGTCAGACACCTTGCTTCCACCTGCTGTTGTGTAGTACGCACTGAGCAGCTCTGCCAGCAGAAACCACTTCAACCTGTGTTTCCTCGGTTTATTGTGCACACTGCTGCTGACCTGCCTGACCTGCACAGATCTCACTTTTAGGAGCCAAGGTGTATGTCAGGAATCATAGCAGTGCATCATTTTTGTTGATTAGTATAGATAGTTAGAACTGCTATGTGCTGGATGAGACTTTGTCTTCCTATGGCAAAAGAGAGTGTCAAGTGCTAGTAGGCTTCAAAGTTATCTAGTCATAAAATACCCGGGACTGTCTTTGAACACACTGCAATCATCTTGTAGACAACCCATGCCTACCATTTCCTAAGCAACCTAAACTTAAACTATCTTTCCTACTTTCCACCCCTCCATTGGTTTTCATTTTATTTATATTTATGTATTTCACAATATGAAAGACAATTAGAGTCCTGAAACTTGCTTGAGACAGGAAATTCATTGCCTCGAGAGCTATTTTCTTTTGTGAAATGTATCAACTTGTTAGCAGGTAAGGCAGACTGTATTTTAGTTTTCCGCTGTGCTTGTTTACATAAAGCCAAAACAAATACAACAAAAATGACTAACAAAGAATATAATAACAACTTAATTTGTCATTTTTCTATGTACTGTACACATTTTTCAAAGGGTCATGAAAGGCAAGGAGTTCATTGACACTCCCCAAAGACAATTAAAATAAATGCACTTATTGGAGTGGCAGCAGGTGCAGCAGTGGTAGGCTGGGGTTGGGGTTGTGATGATGGTGACAGGCAGCCCAGAGAGACACGTCTTAACATCTGCTCACATTAGATATAAACCTCTTCTCTCTTATGTTTAACCACACAGAGTAATATTTTCAGGGAATAAACTTTGGGTTAAAAGCTGTGTCATGAGGGAGCTTATGAATTTTCAGCCTCACAGTTAATTTTATTTTCAGATGAAGCCATCAAAGAATTCGGGAAATTGTGAATTTTCATTTCATTATTTTCCCTTATATTTTTAGTCGATTGGCATGGTCTTGAGAAGCTGTTGCTAAAGGGAATTGAGAAATTAGGCTGGTTGGAATGCATAGCTGGGGGCTGCAACACTAGATACTGTAGAGCCATAGTATACTGGGAACCCGGGAACAGGAGACAGTCACAGGGTTGTTTGGGACTAGAGACAGTCATGAAGTAGCAGTCAGCTAAAGATGTTTAAAGATGTTTTGTCTTCTTCTGAACAACAAAAAGTAAGTCAAATCAAGGGAAATGTATTCATTGGCTTTTATACTTGGCCTATCTCACATCTCATGTCATACATTATAACACTACTGTATATTAAACACATATAATGTATCCTAATGCCATATCATACACATTTTAGACAATACTGCATCAAAGTTTATACCACTGCCACACAAAATACTACTTTCTGAAATTGTGTGACAGGAAGCCTCAGACATAGTTCAGTCAGTGTGCAAGATATCCAGAAAATAATCAAACTAAAAGCCTGCAGTTTGTCCTACCTCCCATTAAGCCTTTTTACAGGTTCTGGTTTCATGTAAATGCTAAAGAAAAAGATGTTCAGAGTGTCAAGTTAAATATTTTATGAATGCCATAAGCATGTGGGAGTATCAGGAAGTGAAGGAGAACAAGAGACAGAATAAAGGAAAGCAACACAGATAATGTTAGTGAGGTTTTCTTTTATCCATCCTCATGCTATATTATTTCTACAGTCTTGACATCTTGTCAGGGTCTCTGGCTCCATGATAACTGGGTCCACTTTTCCCACAGGGCCGATTCTAAAGGGTTTTTATTCAGCAATAACACCATGTTCTTATCTAGAGAGTACAGATGCTCACATGCACATTGCGCACACACACACACACACACACACACACACACACACACACACACACACACACACACACACACATACACACACACACACACACACAAACACACACACACACACACATATATACAAATTTGCTCATATTGCATTAGGCTTCAACACATTGCTCACATTCTCACATGCAATGTTCACAAACACATTAACAACAATAAAAACACTGAAGCTCTCGCGATACATCTAGTTTGGGCCGCATATATGTAATGACACACGTGCATACAGTATACAACCACCAGGAACAAACTACAGTATATATCCCAGATTATTCAGAATCATCATAGCAACAACTAAGCATACTGTAAGAAGAGTGTAACTTGGCGATAACACCCTGGACACAGAGCTGTCACTCAAATTGTGTTGTTGATGTGTCTATATTGTACTATACAGAAGCAACTGAAGAGAAGATACAGGTTGTGAACCTGTGTGGGTGTTCATTATCATAAATGATAAAAAGATATAGATGCAAATTACAGGCTTTGTTCTTAATGAACATCTGCAAAAGAAAAATGCACCTTTAAAACTGAGTTCACGCATGAAAAGTTTTTCATAGAAATCTAACAAAATATATTTGTTAAAAAAACACTGGTTAGAAATGCTGCAATAAAACTGCAGAACCATATTTATTTTTCCCTTTTTTCATCAAACTTCTGAGGAAGTGACTGACTATGGCATGTTGAATCTAGAATAGTTAACATTTTGTGAAATACACCTATTTACTTTCTTACCAAGCCAGAAGCCGGTTAGTTTAGTTTAACAAAACAATCTGTCTCTTTCCCCATATTTAAACTCTTTGTGCTAAGCTAAGCAGCTAAATTTCAATTATATAACCACAAATCACGTGGCTTGCGATAAATGCTTTAATGGAGGAAATAAAATGTACTTCACTACAAGTAAAGTATCTGGCTCACAATTGTTAAAACAATGAGAAACCCTGTCTCATAGTTAAAGGTTAATTTATGTAGAATGTTTTTTTTTTTTTTTTTACATTTGATTTACATTTAACTTTGTGTTCATTGACATTGATCTAATGTGAGTTATAGTACTTGAATCACTTTTGCAAACAAATGTCTTTTAATCAGAATCAGTCTGAATAACAAGCAGCATGGTAAAGAATACAAGCGTCACAAAAAGCACTTATGTTCAGCTTGTGAAGAGTTTAAATGAATGTATTGTATGGGTTTGATGAGTGCTTTCACTACACAAGCACTAATCAGCTAATTAAAATGAGCTGGTCAAGTGCCTTCAAATGTTGAGTAGAAGCTATACGATGTGAGTATTTCATACATCATTATTGCACACTTGACCTCAGGGTTGAAAGAGGGAAAAGGTGTGTATTTGACTAAGTGAATATGAGACAGCATTTGTTTGTAAAATTACCTTGCCTGGGAACCAGAAAAATCTGCAAGCCCATCTTTTAGTTGCTCTGGCAGATGTGTCTGGTCTCCTCAGATAGAGGTGGAGATGGTGTTGTTATGGATGTTGATAATGAGATAAATGCAGTCAAACGTTCACTTAAATATCTCGTCAAAACAAAGCAGTCTGTTGCGACCTTACAGTTCATTGATGGTTAGGTACAAAATCAAATTCGATTAATATAAACCACATTTTCCCTCCACTGTTTGTTTGTGTCAATTAATACAAGCTTAATTGCTTCATTTTTGTTTCCAATAATCAGGTTCTAGACCATATTTAATGCAGGTTTATTTCCGCCGGTACAAGCTTTCTTGAGGCTACTGTAAATCCCATCAGAGCTGTGCTTACTTTCCTCGGAAAACTGGCAGTCACAAATAGCGGGAACTCAGTAAATACAGTGGCATACACAATCAAGCTCTGTTAACATGCATCATCCTAATATTTGAGCGATCCTCCCTCTAACGCATATGAAATGAGGATAGAGGGGCACCTTAGACACTCGCACAAATGACCCGCAAAGTCTGTTGCGTCTGCTTGATGAATACAATGTATGAATTTGGGACAGAATGTGTATTCTTTGCCTAAAAAACAGGAGCAAACGCCTTAGTAAACCTGGTTCTATATTTTCAAATTCCATTAATGTATGCAATTTACCATATCAATTTAAAATATGTCTCCCTGTATTTTATTAGTGATTCAAAAAGACAAAAACAAACAAAATCTCTAGGCAAAACAAAGGCGTTTTCCCCATTATTTTACATATTAATAATAATTTAAACTGTTTATTGATCCCCAGTGGGGAAATTACAATTTACACTCTGTTAGTAATCATTACACACAGGCCTGAAATACACACACACATACTGAAGATCTATTCATGCACAAATGGAGAGATGTCAGAGTGAGTGGGCTGCAGCTGAACCAAAGCCCTGAGCGGTTGGGGTAAGATGCCTTGCTCAAGGACACCTGGTGGTGCCCAGAAGGTGAAGGGGGATCTCTCCAGCTACCGTTCCACATGCCGCACTTTGGTCTGTACGGGGACAGACCAAAGGACAACCCTCCAGTCCCCAACCCGACTCCCTACAGACTGAGCTACTGCCATGGACTGAGCTACTGCCACCCCCCCATTCTACCATAACAGGATCTTTCTCCCTCATTGGTGAAACAGTGCAGCATCTGCTAACCCTACCTAAACACACTGTCACACATGTCATCTGCATATTTACATTATAAATATCATGGGGCCAAAAACAACATGAAATGTACTGTTGTAAATCCATACTTCCATTTAGATTACTCTAAACACACATTAGCACACAGTACTTAGTGCATTTGACAATGAACCAAGGGTTAGGAACTACACCATTAGAGAAAATATAACTGCACCATCAGACCATTGGATGTTTGTACTGTTAGTGTGAGCATAATGTGGAGGAAAAAAGAGCAGCATAACTCTATCAAAAATATTTCCTGTGTGGAAAAAAACAACAACCTTTTTTACAAACTGAAACCATGAGAAAAACCTGGGAAACACATTATCACAGGGTACTACTCAATGTGTTTTACAATAGTACCATTAGACAGTTGTATAATAATAGGCCTTTTTTACAATGTCACAGTTGAAAATGATCAAATTAATAATGGCTGAATCCAATTTAGCTGCTTCAGTTTCAGGGTCCTGGTATTGTGCATGCTGGCTCATTGCTATGGCTTATCAGAGCTATTGTTAATGTTATAAGTAACAGCTGTGCTTGTGTCTGCCCTGACAACTGTTGGACAACTGCCCAATGGTACTATTGTAAAATGTAAATGTAAATCTATCGCACACTATGATAATGGGATTCTTAGGCTTTTCTCATTTAAATGAAAGATGGGTCTATTTATAGTTGCTGCATAATTGCACAAACGCTTACTTTCCTTTTAACTTGAAACACACACACACAGACACAGACACACACACACAGACACACACA
>NC_045755.1:10435836-10451759 GCF_008692095.1 Etheostoma spectabile | reverse complement strand
CACACACACACACACACACACACACACACACACACACTGCAATCATATATAGCAAACATACAGTATTCGGAGCAAAAATTAATATACTGCTGTAAATACATGTGAGTAAATAGTGTATTCTGTACAAATGTGCAAATATTTAATAGGCTGATTCCAAAAGAGAAATTTAAAATTATGTAAGAGCTTTGTAAGGCATATAGACAAAGGACTGATGGCACAAAGTAAGCTAAGTCGTTATAATGTTCAGATTGCAATAGGGCAATACCCCAAAAATGTATCTCTCTTGCTCTCTCTCTAAGCAGCTCTTTCGACCTCACCTGCTCATAATCCCACTGTCACAGTATTAAGCAAACACACCATGAAGAACCCCTCATCTATATGAAATAGGTAATGCTGGAACTTGCAATGTTGCGACTACTTAAAGAGCTGGTTGGAGATTAGCTGACGAGCTAATCAGCCCAGCTGTGCTACTGCTAGTCAGTCAAAATAGCCCCTTGAGCTTCTCTCTATTTAATCCCTAGAACTGTTCTATTTATTTCGCCCTGGCACCATTTTGTTGAATAAAAAAATGATTGAAGGACGACAATAAAGCTGTCTTAGCTTGCTAACTGTCAGTAAGCAAACACTGCAAATTTACGTAAAACAGTTGAGCTATACACAAAACATTTGCACTGATTTATTTCGCCTCCTCGAGTGGATGCCCTGATCGCAGCAATTCTGTAGAAATGAATAAATCCTGGTGCTCCTGGCCCTTAAAACTTCCCTAATCACAATTCATTCCTGTACGCTTTACCACCAATGGTGGCTTACTAATTCACTTTTTTAATAATAGTATCCTACTGTTTTTTAATCCCATTTGCAAATTTCCATTCCATTATCAGATTATGTTATCTATAACTCCCTGCCTTTACCGGCTGCCCTTTATCATTGGTCTGAGACAATGTAATTTCTACTTTTAGTGGTATACAGCTATAGGATTGGGGGCATAAGTCGACCTGATATCTTTCCAGGCCTCTAGAATTCAGCTGATTAAGCAGTGTCCCCTATAATTGCCTTGGCTATAAGAAAGATATGGGGGTATTCTTGAATTACAGAAATCTATTAGCTTTTTGTTCAAAACCTAATTTAACTTCTCTAAATTCCGAAAAAGAGAAAGAGAGCTGAGGTATCTAGCAGAACAGCAAAAGTACACTTTTTACTGTTGATGTCACAGTTTCAAATACTGGACCGCTGACAACGATTGCCTATGATAAACGTTTATTTTCAAGAGTTACAGTTATGTACTATGAGTGTGCAGTCATACTTTAAAGGTTTTAGGTTTTTGGAAACTGTAAACATTAAACACATCAGTGTGCCTGTTACTTCAGCAGAATAGTTGAGAGGTAGCAGGTTCATTTGCATATTTAACCTCTCGCAGGCATGTCTTTTTCTTTTCGGTCTATCATGTCATATCAAATCAGACCAAGAAGAGCAAACAAGTCAGCATTCCATTTATTTAATGAGTGATGCTGATGGCCCACTTCCATATTAATAAAAATCATATGCTAATTATTGTTTTGAGCCAGTAAATTAAAAATAAGTGTGCTAATAAGTGTTTATTTATGGTACTCAACTGAGTCGGGAACAAGCTCACAGGTCACAAACATTCCATCCTCATTAGACAAAGATCTATCAGACTTTAATGTGGCTACACTGATCATTCACAACACATAATACTGCTTTATGTATAAAGCTGCAATTAGTTGAACTGCAGTTAATTTGCCTTGCATATTCATCAGTGGATGATTCACATATTTACGTGGGTAATGCAATCATCCTTGTTTTTATCCTTGTGTGGATTTGGGTCTTTTGATGTACCGAAAACACTTTGTGATGAGGTTTGACTAGTTTGTTGACCTCTGTTAACATTTATATTATGGTCTGTTCTAATGCAGCCCACTCTCATGGCAGATCGTGGAATGGTCACGTTATTTAATCTGTTGATTTGTGTATAAGATCACGTTAATGTTGTTATTTTCATGTGTTGATTACACATTTTGAAGTAATGTATTTCAATGGGAAGCATAGTTTGTGATCACAGAACGTTTATAGTAGCGAGTAGTATTGAAAAGCGGAAAATCTGCGCAGGGAGGTTGGTCGGGGTGGTGGATGGGTCAAACAACGCAGGAGTTTCACCCAGGAAACCAGGGATTGTGCCAATCGTGTTGGGTCGGGGAAGCTGGGCGTCAAGTCAGGGAAACTAGGAGTAAAGTCAGGGGAACTGGGCGTCAGGTAAGAGAAACTGGGAGTAGGGTCAGGGAAGCTGGACGTCGGGTCAAGGTCAGAGGAACCACCTCGCAGTCCGGGGTCAGAGGAACCACATAACGGCTCAGAATCAGGAGAGCCGCGTACCGGCCCAGGATCAGAGGAACCGCACACCGACTCAGAGTACGAGGAGCCGCGTGCCGGAACCAGGTCAGGGGAACCGTGCAGAGAGGACAGTACTCCTCCTCGACCTCCTCCCATTGCACCAGCATGAGGTGCCACGTCGTGGTGGGGTCTGCCTCATACATTAGACCAATTGTGTGGGCCATAAAGTCCACAGCAGGCTCTAGGGGATGGAGGAGAGGCTGGAAAACATACTCAGCTGGGTCCATATCTGGTCAGATGCTTCTGTATGATGCGAAATGAAGGAGAACCCAAAAGCAGAAAGCAGCAGGCGGGCAGGAGAGGTTTAAAAAAAGATTTATTTTGACAAAACAGACAAACAAAAACCAGAGGACAGGGACTGGCAAAAACTCACAGGGAAGGCAAACCACAGGGAAGTCATAGGATGGAAAAAAGGGAAGGAACACGCAAAACGCCACAAAAGCAGGATTACGAGGACCGGACAAAAGGATCTGACAAGAGACGAGGGAAGCACAGACATTAAATACACAAGATAATGAGGTAAAGAGAGGCAGGTGACAAGAGAGCAGGGAAGCAGGTGGAAAACATCAGGTAATCACAAGAGCGGGAAGACACATGAAGTAAATCCAAAGACAGGACGAGACAAAAACCAGACTTCAAAATAAAGCATGAAACAGAACATATAGACACTCAGGGAAACACAAGACAACACAAGACCGGGGAGAAAATACAAGACAGGATAACAGAACCAAAAAGGGGGAAAAGGAAAGGAGGAAAAGGAAAGGAGGAAAAGGAACCCAAAGCAAAACCCCAAATCACAACAATATATACTGTATAACTCCTTTTTAGTATGTGTCTGTCTCCTCTGTATTTGTCTCTGTCTGATGTCTTGCATCTGCTCAAATAACGGGTTGAATATACGTAAGTACAAAAGAAATCATAAAAAGAAATGGGAAGCACTCTTAGTATTTAGCTGTAGTTTAGATGAGCAAACCCTTAGATATTTCAGATAAATACTATCATTCAAATCACAAGCAGCTTGGAAAGCATATAAAGTGTAATAAATAGTGCACCACATAAATGTGAAACATTGAGGCCAGTGTATTTTCAAACGTAATTATGGTAATTATTGTTACCCTTAATTGCAACACAAAGGCCAAAGTATACAGAATTAGCAGCATGTTTTTTATAATAGTGATTATGGAAATGAACGCAGAATTACAATCAAGCTCAGATTGTTTTCTGCATGCTTTGATCTGCCCAGTAGCTATAGAATTTGTATGAAGATACATCAAACCTTCCAGTCTATTGAGTGTTTCTGTTATGTAATAATTGTTTAGTTTGGTGAAGTGCTTTTGTTTTTATGGTTGAACCTTCAAGCTTGGTTTCCATTGTGTGTTTGCATCTGTCTGTTTAACTGTGCAGAAAGAGAGAATGAGGAGTGATCTTTGTTACACAAACATTATTTCCATAAAACTAATGTGTCTGTGTGTGCGCACAAGTCTATGAAGGATTGCATAAAAGTGTACATGCATATGTGCTTTTGTATGTGTGTATGAATTAGTGATGCAGCTAACAATGATGTTAATGGCAATACTGAGCCCCAAAAAAACAAAGGCAACATAGGGAGAAATAAAAAGCCTCAGTTCAGTTTTTCTGCATTAATCATTCGCTGACAGCAAAACAAATATTGACATATGAAATATTAACATAAATTCCCATGACACATTCCTACCACTCCCGATCTAATTCTGCAATTTAATACCACATTTGAAACTCAAAGTAAAGGAATCATTTCATGTCAGTGCAGGAGAGGTCTAGAGTGCTTCAATGGAAAACAGCGGAGAGAGGATTTAACATAACATTATTTGGTGATTTGTCTATAGAAGCAACATTCACCTTGAACATTCATTCAATTGCACAGTGCCTGACATTTTCTAGTTATCTATGTAAGTGAATATGAATCTGAAAGCTAGAAAATGGGACAAGGATCAAATCACTTGACACTTTTCCTGATGATACATAAGATGCGGATATTCCATATTTAAAAAAAATATAGGAACATATTTTGATTTCTGTAACTGCCATCATACGAATATTAGAACACTGATTTAGGTCTAAAAGCTCAAAAACGTGTTTTCCTCTTTTTGTAGATAAAAAAAGGTTTCATTGAATTACTGGTATGCCTTTTAGGGTTGTTTTATGCTCAAATACATCTTTTATATGGTCTTTTTCTACTGTCTAGTCAGTCGTGATGGGCAAAAGCCTATTTTAAAAAATCTAATTTCAAATCATCAATAACATGTTTTATGAACAATGGGATCAAACCTTTAAATCTCTTTATTGTAATCCAACAATGAGGCATCAACACACTGAGACACAGGTCAGGTCTCTTAGCTCTTACTATATTCTGATACAATCACTAATTAAACAAGACACGATACAATACAAGCTTTTCCGTAGTAGAAAGACAATTTGTGATGGGATATGTATGAAATATGTGCCATATTCACTTTCATTGTAACTATCTGGCTCCACAGGGATTAATTTCTTAGTCTGCAGGTCTTTTGTTTCCTCGATGATCATCAGGAGACATGAGGACAAAAAGAAGAGATGCCCTTTTGCATTATATTATTAAAAGATGATAAGTATTCCTACTACATGGGACATCTTTTCAACTTTTTGTCTCCAGTTCCTAACTTTTGTCTGTCTCTTTATCAGTGTGTCTTGCAGCATTGATCCATAGCTGCCTTAACTTCTACATGATTCTATCTTTTGACTCATGAGCCTAGCTAAGGAGTGCAATGTTGGTTGGTTTTCTGCAGATATTTATGGTCCTCAGAAGATGGATCCTACTGACTTGGTGATGCTCTGACTTTGCCTCAATAACTAGATGGACTGCCATGAAAAGAACTTAAAAAAATAAAAATAAGAAAGAACTTCACATTGGCCTGTGTATAGAAATTAATTAAAAATCTATGTGTGAAGATAAGAAGAGTAGCACAAGCAAAACTAGCAGGTGGCATTTGGATATGTAAATTGATGCTTGTTTAAAAAAAAAATTATGAACAGCATAGTTACAATACAATATGTTTCCTGCCAATTTGAAAAGATAAAAATTATACTTGAGGAAGTGACACCTGTGTTTGGCAGGACAACTAAGACTGCAGTGTATCACATCTGTAAATACAATACAGCTTCATTACCTCTGGATATCATGCATTTTACAGTGATTCCAGGTGTACAGGAAACCTGTTGAGTCTGTCTGTCAATCTGTTTCCTCTTCTGCTTATGTTTCCACGTCTCTTATCTCAGTCTGCCTACTTACGTCTCTCACCCTGTCTTTCTCGCTTTCTCGTTTCCCCATCTGCAGCTACAGGGATCACATCCTCAGGTTTAATTGTCTCCTGCCCTTTGGACTTATCCGCACTCCCAAACTGGCAGGGCGTCTGGGATTTTCAATCATTTACCCTTTAAAAACATTCTTTCATAGAGAAAATGTTTAAGCCACTCTGTAACATCCCCTGAACATCTGCAATGTAGCTCAGCTTTATACATTATTTAATCCGTCCATAATGATAAGGATAACACGGAGAAGATAGACACAGAAAGGAAAAGGGGAGGAGAAGATAGAAGTGGAAGCAAGAAAGGGAGGGCTTGACCTGACATGTTATTGGCTGGTCTGGTCCTCTTTGATAGTAGCGGTGTAATGTTTGACCCCACTGGGAGAAAGAAAGAGGACAATATAGAGTTGGGGGTGGTGGGAATTAAGTGATAGTGGGAGGACTAGTGTTTGACCCCTTTCACAGTGTAATTAGCTATGGTCTTTTCTTACATAGAGACACGAAGGTGGGACAAATGTGATAGAAATAGGCAAAACGATAAGAGGAGACAGCTGAGCATGAGAAACAGAGCAAGTGAGATCAAAAAATGTGTATATCCAAAAGTCTTAACTTACTCCTCTTTTTATTGGTTTCATTGCAATGGCCAGTTCAGATAATCAGTCTGCCAGAGATCCTGAAAATTAGCCAATTTTGGTTTTACCAAGGCAGCAAGAGATGGTTTTAAATAAAAAGGATGAGTGTATTGATTGAAAGAGGAGGAAAAGCTTTCTCTCTGTAACGTCCTGTGATTGGGTAAAGTCTCCCGGCACGGGCTAGATTATTTAGCCTGAAAACAGAGCCAAGAGGAGGTGCAGAAGTCTATTATTAAATTATAATCTGCTGAAAGGTTATTATGGATAAATTGCTCAATGGTGCAGAAAAAGTAATTGCTTTAACTGGTTACAAACCAAGAATTTGTAAAGGTTAAGTCACAAATGCTGACAGGTAAATCATTGTCTGCATTGTCAACGCATAAGAAAAAATCTAAACTGATTTCATTCCAGTGATTGACAGCTAGTTACACTGCACTTCACTGCAGTTGAAAGTATTAACTTTCTCCTCTAATGGTTACAAAGAGCTCAGAAGTGTCCCAACCAACTTCAAAAGGTGACATGATCAGCAGACACATTCAATTCATTTGTATGGTTTAAGTTTTGCATTCAAACATGTCACTTTTACTACCACACAACCGTGTGGTCACTCTGCTTTGAGTTCTTACCACAACCCCACCAGAGCTTAGTTTCTGTTTTTAAAACACAGATCAAATCAATAAGAGACAGAAGTGCCAGTGCGGTAGAGAGAAGGGTCAACATTGGCTTGCAAAGAAGGAAAAACAAAATGAAAGAAATGAGGAAATGAAGGAAAGATACTGAATAAAAAGGAGCGCAAGCTGGAAAGCAGAGTGTTAAAGAAAAGAAAAGTAACAAAGAGAAACCACTGAGCAACAGACAAAGGGTGAGAATGCAGAGATAATAGCAGAGAAAATGGCCCTGTGGTTCACAGCAAACTTAATTGATGCTAAGCAGGCGTGCTCGACAGGAGTCTGGCCTGCATCCATTCAACTAGGATTTATTAGCCAATACATAAATACCACACACATACACAACAATGAATATTGCTGTGGAAACATAGGAAACTGAGAACAGGCAGGAACAAAAGAAAAGGATACAACAGAAAACAGCACAGGAAAGGTGGAGGATGCACTTTGTTATTAAGAGTGTTTTGGATTCAGGGGAAGTTCACTTTAGTCTTGGTTTTTACTCTCTCTCACATACATACACATAACAATTTACTTAAACCACTTTACAAAATAAAGCCCAACAAGTCACGTATGGATCCTGTTCAGTTTCTACATTACAGTGTGCCCACACATACAAATTGTTATTTTTTCCCTCAGCTTTTGATTCTTGTCTACACCAGAGCTCTATGGTCTTAAGAGGATCACTTCAGGTCCAAAGGAAATCACAGTAATTAATCCACTGACTCAATTACACCTCTATGCATTACTGTGCTTCTTTCTCGTATGTGAATATCCACCAGAGTAGAGCTGACTCATGCTTTGGCTACGTCAGCCATGCTACATGGTGCATGAGAGCGCATTGTAATACTCTTAATGCGGGCAGCAAGGCAATTGAAGAGGTAGATAGAAGAAATAGCTGGAAGAAGAAGAAGTATAAATAGGGAGAGGGAATGCAGAAATTGTAGAGCAAAGAGGGATGAGCCATAGAGAAGAAGAAAACCAGTGAGGCAAGAGGGAACTAGGCAAGGGGCAAAGCAAGGAAAGCATGAGGAAAAGAGATAGAAAAAAGATACTACATGGCAGAGAATAAGTAAGGTGGCAAGAGGAACGGCAGTGATTGAGGGAGAGAGGGAGAAACACAACGGTAGACGAATGAACAAGCGAGCGAGGACGGAGGTGGAGGATGAGCGTTGAGAGGAAAAGACGTTGGCGGTACAGATTTCTCCTCCATTACATTCTGAAAAGAGAGAAACAAGGGATGCAAGGCAGAGATAAGAGGAAGTTGATTAAAGAGGCACTGCCAAAGAAAAAAGGACCTGTATTTAGCATTCTCTTGGCACTGTGGAGGCTTATTTTCATGTCCTAGTTTGTCAGAATGAGAGGGAGCCAGAGGGTAACGGCAGAAGAGACAGGCAGCGAGCACACAGAGATACTCATGTTATGTGATTGAGACAGAGAGAGGGAACAAGAGGGAGAGATAGAGAGAATGAGAGAGGACTTCATCTAATTATCAAACCCTTAGTATTGTTTCTCTGCCACATGCCACACTTCAAGGGACAAAGTGTTAAATCACATTGTTACGCACAGATGTTAACAATTACATAAGAAAAGACTCAAAAATAAGAGCTATTTTTTGCTTTGCCTCGGTGGCATAATCATTTGTTATGACTATATTGAGTGTGTAGAACAAGAGATATGGCTTCATCACAAAAAAAAACAGTACAGAGTATGTGTGGTCTCAACCTGGTTTGATTATACACTACAAATCAAAAGTTTGGGGTCACTTACCAATTTCCATACCACTCCATTATAGACAGAATACCTGATCTGAGAGGGTGGCTGATCTTTAATGCAATATCTACATTGCCCATTATCAGCAACCATTCATCCAATGTTCCAAAGGCTCATTATGTTTACTAATCTGATATAATTTTTAAAAAAAACTAACTGAGAACACATTGGAGAACCCTTTTGCAATTATGTAAGACCATAATGTAATCTGAAAACTGCTGCCCTGGTTAAAAAAACAATGCAACTGATCACAGCTGGTATTCTGTCTATAATGGACTGCAATGGAAATTTCAAAGAGACCCTAAACTTTGCACTGGTAGTGTACTTGCGGGCAGAGAGAAGGGTTTACTTTAACTTACTATGCCCCTCTTTTTTTTCATCTCTCTGAAACAATGTTGTTCAGGTTGTTTGGATTGGCAACAATTTTAATGGAAATGTAAGACCTCTTGTATTACCTTTTTGCATAATTTATAAATTATCTGCCAATGTGTTTCATCCCACCACCCCCCACCCCCCACCCCCCACTCCCTCCCCCCTGCAGCATCTGCTCCTGGAAGCTTAAATAAGTCAATGCCTGATTTTAATACATACATTTGTTCTTCGTCCATTTAAAAGCCTAGCAAAGTCTGTTATTATCTCTTCAAATATGGATGTATTGCACATATTTATTTTCAGGAAGAAATATTCAATGTGAATATTTGCATTCATAGAATTTATGTTCCACTAAAAAAAGACGGTTGAAAAATAAAACTTATTAGAGTTATCAAGGTGTCAGATTCAATAGAACTGTAATCCAACTAACCACTGGAATCTGTGAGATTTTCTGAGAGTGACTTCAGTAAGAGTTTACAATGTGCAACAGCAAATCTTCTCTGCATGTTTCTTTTACTCAGCTTTTACTCAGGTCAAACCATGCACTGACCGACCTGACGAAAATATGAATGAATCATAAGAGCATCATACACAACATAGGATATTAGTAAGAGTAATAAGACGCAACAAAACTTGATGATTACATGTTGCTTAGATGGCCATGGAGGAATTACAACTAAGCAGCTCATTTTTGGTTGCAGAGATTAGGAACAGGACTGGCTGATTCTCCAACCAGTTCACGTGTAACCCTCACTTAAACAGTGGGCAGATAGAGTTGGTTAAAGTCACAACCTTTCTCTAACCATGCCCAAGAGTTCTAGCAGCCTAAGTCTAACATCAAGGGGATGCAGGACACAAAGTCAGCTCTTCAGGGTCCTGAGCGTTGTATGCCGTACCATCCACCCTGACCTTTCGTGGAATATGAGGATGTCACACCATAATGTGTTGGAGATAACTATTCCCGATTCTGTCACACCTCTTTTTACCCTTTCCTCTCCACTCTCCTTTAAACCTCACTCGCTTCCTTCCGTCTCTCTTCCTGCATTTCTTTCACTCTCCAACTCTCCCCTTTTCTACCGCAACTTTTCTCACCTCCTTCTTTTGCAGTAGCTCTCCTTTACTCCCCTCTGTGCAGCCTGTAGGTGGCATAGAAGCAAATAAATTGGCACAGAGTGCACAAGAGTGATCTGAAAACCCATTTCTGCTCTACAGCCATCATGAAAGACTCCGCTGTCATATCCCTTCCGTTCCACCACGCTCCTCTTGGCTTTCACTCTTTACACTTTCCATCATCCTCGCTCATCCTGTCCTCTCCTCTCTCCAATGATCTATTTTCACTCTATGAATTCCTTCCTTTTTTCCTCTCTACAATCTCCTTGCACTTTGTTATTCTTTGCCTGCCTTATCTTCCCATTTTGTTCTGGCCATTCCCTCTTTTGTCTCTCCTTTGCTTGATCACTTATCATTTTCCTCCCTCTTTTCACTCTCCTCTCCTGTCCTCTCCTCTGCGTGCCAGTCGACAGATTATTTCATTACCCCCTAGGCAGCGTGCAATACTAACACTTTGCCATTTGTGCACATATACACAAAAAGAAGAAGTGGGGATAGGCAAGATAAGGGTAGATTAGTGAACAAAAATTGAATTACCAGTAACCAACTATAACAGTTCACATGCATAAATGTATCATTTTTCTTATTTTTTAAAAGATAATGTTTTCGTTCTGAGTGTCTCATGGCAATTCTTTTTTGCTGTCCTCATGATGTTAAGCTACAGCCAACAAATCACTTTCTGATAAAAGGAAGGTCGCAAGACTTTTGATGTGAAGATTCTGGAGGGAATGTTGCGTTTCATTGAAGGTAACCTAACATCTTTTGGGGGGAAAAATGCAAAGTGGAATGCCCAATTTGACTCTTACTGTACTGCTGAAATAAGTGCTGTGGAAATAGATATTATACTGAATTTTTCAAGAAAAAGGTAAACAAGAGTTTGCATTAGCACTTTGTCATCCACATCTCCTTCTACCTCTCCCCATCTTTTTTGTAGTTCCCATCTTTATCTCCTCTCTATCATCCTCTCCTTTCCCCCTTCTCTTCTTGCTCCCTTCTCTCCTTTCCTTTAAAGATAGCACTATACATTTACATTAGCTTTTTCCACCTTCTCTCTTTACATGATTTAATCTTTATCTCTCATCCACACCTCCTTTTGTACTCCTTCCCTACCCTCACCTCTTCTCTCTTTCCTGTCCACATGCCTGCCCATTCATTCGTTCACTCTCCTGCCACCTAATGGGGGGCTGTTGCTATGGTAACGCAGGACGAACACGCTTGAATTCCAGCATGAGAAAGACGATGGCTTGTAAAGTGTCTCTTTCGCCCCCTCTTGTTCACTCTCTCTGTTACTTTTTGCAATCTCTTCTGTCTAATTAAAACACACTTTTTGCAAAGCAAGTACGTGACACAATGTAAAAAGAAAGGTGACAATAAAAAAACAGAACATATATAAACCCAACACTGATTAATCAGATGATACATAATTAATGACAGTATTAAGTGGGATGAAGTGCATACATAAATGCAATATATATATAGACTATAGTCATATATACTATGAATACACACACTGTACATTAGGTTTACAGGACTATCATTTGACAGCTGTTTCTCTGACCTGAGGCCAGATTTTTGTTTTGCTTTGGTATTTTCACCAAGTAGAATATTGACCATCTCTTTTCAGTTTGTTTCACAAAATTTGGAAATGTATTTCTATTATATGTTTATATATTTAGGGTGAAATATAGCAAAATGCAGCAACTGACATTGTTTTTATGCTCTGTTTTCTTTTAAGCTGTGTCTGCTGAGTCTATACATGCTTGTCCTTTTCTTAACACATGAATGGATTCTATTTACAATTAGGTAAGACAGTGATTAGTTGTTGATTTGTTTGTGGCTGGGGGTGGTAAAGGCAAATTTAGCTGGTGTTTGTCAGTCATCTGTTAGAGCAGCTCGGTCTCAGGCTTCTTTAGAGTCTGGATGGTTTTGGGAAAGTTGTTTTTTGTGGCTCTTTTCTCCTTTTCTGAAAAGGCACGCAAGTCATTTTGCTCTGAAAATATACATTTAACCAACCACTTCAAATTTGTATATAAATGTTGTAGCACAACTTATCCTATTGAGTAGCAGTAGCAGTAAATATGCAGAGCAGAGCAGACCATGTCTAAGACCCCAGAGTCTGAAGAATGGTCCCATGTTAACACAGTTTGCGAAATTATCAAATTCCATGGTCATATATTAGGATATGTTGAGTTATGGAATGAAAGTTTTATCCAAATCAGAGTAGTGGGTGAAATTTAAAAAGCTTCACTAATGCAGATTTCTTATGTCTGTAATTATCTTATATAGTTAAGCAAATAGTTTGTGTTAGAGAAATGACTGATCTGCATATTTTCTTTCTGCACCTATCTTAGACATCTATTATTTCTCTTATACTATACTTTTTCTTCCATCTCTGGGAAGAAGTCAACAGTGATACAGAGAATGGACATTATATAACAACACATAACATAACATAACAACACAAGCACATTGACTGTTTTTGCCATGAATTCTGAGATCAATTAAGACACACAGGTGCTTATTTAAGTGACCTTTTATTGTGGCTCCTGTCAAGTTGTCATCTGACTGCAAGGTGAAGACATTTCTTCAGTCATTAGCTGTTACATGCGAGATACAATAATGTAACATAGTATCCAACAATGCCACAGTTGGGAGTAACAGTCCCAGTTCTCAGAACATTACAGGAGCTTGTGGCTGGAATAGGAGCATTTTGTATGTAAATTATCTTCTTGTTGGTGCTACGGATGGCAGCCATGGTGAACTGATGTACTTGTTTGTAATTTAGAGGAAAAATAATTAATATGATAAATTAATACTGTGAAAGCCAATTTAAGACTTCACCGGGGATATATTTTATTAATTTCAGCAACAGCTGAAGGGGTTTATAGCTGCCTTTGCTGTAAAACAAGGAGCATTTCTTTTTGTTTGAAAGTTGAAAGAATGACATGGAAGATATATTTTTTGTCACATTCTGATGGACTGCTTGTTCTTCCTGAGGCTTTAACACCACAAAATGGATGGGCATCAACGCTCTATCCCCATTTTTGACTTAGGAACAAGACAATCCACCAATGCAGGTTGAGCAAACTAACCAGAAGGCAGAAAGATATAATGAAAAAAAACTGTTAACGCTCTTTTACATACATCTTTTGGCACCGTTGCAGGTAAATATGCAGTAAATTAATCAATTCTGTAGTCTTTAACAGTTTCACCAACTTCACATTGTGGGTTTATTGTCAGTCAGTGACTACGTTTACATGTACATAATATTCTGGTTTTTGCCCTTATTCTGAAAAAGACAATATTCTAACTAAGCTTTCCAAAGGCGGGGGACTTGTTGGACCGTGCGAATACAGCCTCCCTCTTTCATTCCTTCAACCAGCTTCTTAAAAAGTTTGGCGTTGATATCCAAGTCTTTGATAGTGTTTAAAAGTAGCTGTGTTTCTCCTTCTTATTGGGTCGGCAGCCTTGCAAACTGGTTTGCGTACAGCAACCATAGCAACGCACAGATCTGACCATAAGCTGTAAACAGACAAGAGGCTGTGAACTGCGGTAAAATTATAATAATAATAAAGTAATAATATTGGAAGTGCAAGTAAACATAGTCACTGTGAACCTCTTGGACAACAGTATTATTTTGAAGAAGGCTACTCGGAAATTCGTACATTAAGTGAACCAATGTGCTTGTAACAGCTGTTTGAAATACAAGCAGTGGTGGACGAAGTAAACAGATCTTTTAATTAATTAGTAAAAGTCATGCATTCATATAATTTCTTGAGTAGGATAAAGTATTAATAGCAAAATGTAGTTAAGGTATTAAAAGTATTTATCATGTAGTAAAATGGTCCATGTGACCACTGTGATATGCCATTGTATATTACATAATTAGATTGTTCATCCTGATCTATAACTAGCTAGTTCAGTCCAGTGGTTTCCCACATAGGGGTTGGCCTCCCTCTGACGGGTCACATAATGAATCATGAGATGATTAATGGGGTGCCAAGTGTTTTTCACCAGCCAAAAAAGGTTTAATCTTAATCTTAATGAATTGCATTTCATAAGATTATCACACGTTAAATAATAAATTAAAGTGAACTAAATACTAAAGCTGTGAGATAAATGTAGTGGAATAAGAAGTACAATGTTTCGCTCTGAAAAAGGTAGTTAAAAAGGAGCATAAAGTATCAATAACTTCAAATTCTGAAGTACAGAACAAGTATGTCAAAATATTACAGTACTTGAGGAAATGTACTTCAGCAATGTGACTGAGATGTTTAATCACCCCATTACCCAATTTATACTTGACTACATCCAACCTTTTTAGCAAAATGCATCTTTATCAAAAAAAGGGAATTGGAGGTGCGTTTGGATCTGCACTATTGCTGGTTCTTATAGTTGCACTAGAAAAAAGGTTCCTTCATGTTAATGAGGGTTGTTGCAATGCAGAGTAAGGGCTGATGGGAGGAAACAGGTGGAAATCGACGGAGAGACGAATGGTAAATAACAGAGATTTTGAAAAGTTGAGGGGTGGAGAGCAATAAAAACATACATGATATGAGACCTCTATAATGGCCAGTGCCATGGTCTCACAGTGTTCAATGCAAGGATGCCTTGTGGTTATTATCATGCATTGCGATGACAATGTACGGTCCAAACACGACCTAGCAAATCACTGTAGAAACAAATTCTATTTTCGCCGCTCGTATGCATTCCCAGTTCAATTTAAGATAACAGAGGTTTGTGCTGATTGATTTTTGAACGAATGACTTCCTGGAGACAGATGTGTATTTGTGACTCAGGGTTTTCTTGCCACTAAATGTATTTGCAGAAACAACAAATTAACTGTTTCGGGCGGGAGAAGGTGCAAATGGAAGAAATGCCTCTTACCTTTTCTCCTGTGTTTGTTTTCATTTGGCTTGTCACTCGTATGACTCATTCACATTCTTCCATGAAGTCAGCTTTCTCTAAGTAAAACAATGCAACCCTTTGACCCCCATGTGGCCCCCAAAAAGCATATGCTTGGTCACATAAGAGTAGTACACACACTGTAAGCTCATCTCTGCACCAGACAAACGCTCACTGTCTCCTTTGCGTGCGCGAACGCACACATACGCACGCACACACAGAGTAGTAGCAGACAGATCAGAGGGCAGTTTGGAATTCCATTAGCTGAAAGGTCAGTTTCTCTCCATTAGCTTCGCACCATCTGTCTGGACGCAAACTCTTGTGTTAACTTTAACTTCATAAACAATCCATTAAAACTTGAGCGTAACTACAAACAGGCAGGCGCAGAAGAGCAATGAAGCAGGAAATCAATCCGAAACACACCATTTGGAAGTAAGACGGGTTACGCGTAGTTGGTTTTCAGCATTTTTGCTTTGCATGCACATTTGTGTCTATCTGAGTCAAAGTCTGTCATAGATCAGAGGAGAGTATTGAATCTACAGACATTCAATGTTGTTAGAAAATGAACCCACCCAGTTATTTCTTCCTTTTTCTCTTTCTCCAGCTAGGTGACATTTAATGGATGCACCTCAACAGAATGCTAACAGAGCCCTGCAGCTACTGGGAGGGACTGAGGATAGAGAGAGAGTGGTGAGGTGGAATATATATATATATATATATATATATATATATAT
>NC_045755.1:10429430-10435826 GCF_008692095.1 Etheostoma spectabile | reverse complement strand
TATATATATATATATATATATATATATATATATTAAAACAGAGCAAGTAGAAGAGAAAAAGCATGAGATAAGCCACTGAACTTAACCTTTGAGAAGGGAAATAACAGATATGAAAGTCAGAAGCTTCTATCTGAGATTAAGATGGATATTTTGGGCGGAAAAGCAGAGAAAAGTGAAAGGTTGGAAGAGACTGAGACATTGAAAGGAGGAGGGGGGTGAAGGAAACTATATTAAATAGGGACGAAAAATGGGAGAGCATACCGTATACAAAAGGTCCAGTCTCCAGTTGCAGTCTTGACTATTATTATTATTATTATTATTATTGTTATTATTATTATTATTTTTGGCCACCAGTGCACTGATGATTCAGGAGGAGAGTCACAAAACTGACCAATGAATTAGTTACCTGTCAGTCCATATGGTATTGTGTTAGCCCTTTTGGTTTGTTTATAATACATCAGTGTAAAGTGTAGAGCCCAAATGAACCAAACTACAGCTGTGAAAGCAACCTAAACTACAAGCAACATAATTACATTTTGGAGCATAATAAAAGTAAATGAAGGGTAGAAAGAGATTGAAAGAAGTGAGTAAGAGGGAATGGAACTAGATTAAGTAGGAAGAATGACATGGGGGGAATATGTGGAAAGGAAGGAGGTATTGAGAGAGAGAAATTAGATATAACAGTATATAAAAAGCGGTAGTAAAAGAAAGAACGTGATGGAGGAAGAAAGAAAAAGAAATAGAGAAAAATGAAGGTAGGAGCTTTGGTATATAGAACACCCAAGTTACTGTGCTCAAATGAGCAACATTATAAAAGATCATACAGACACTATTTTAGATGCAGTTTTAGTTATTTCTTCAAAGCATGTGTGAGTAGTGCCAAGCTGCCGAGGCCTTCCTGGCTGAACCTCCACTATACTGTAGCTTAATTTGCAGTTCTCAATTATCAATGCACTGGGCCTGTCTGTGATGCAAATCCAAAGAAAAATGAAAAACTCTATTCATCCCATTGGTTGACCGTATATATATATAGAGTACTTCAGGTGTATCAACATGTTCAAAACATTTTATTTGTGATATTTTTTGTTTGGTTCAGATGAATTCGTACACAGTGATTTGACATACAGTTTAAATAATCTACCTTGAACAACTTGAAATGAAACTTTTGAATATTCAGTGGTTCTCATCAAAATTGAACATAAGCTAAATTCAGCACCATTTTGCCTCTTTCAACATCCTTTTGACCCTACAATAGTCCTGAAGAAAAAGCTGCTGAAGAAAGAAATAATGACCAACTAAGTGGAACAATAGAGGCACATCTGTAAGCCAAACTAAAAGGAATACAGGAGAAAGTAGGGTGTTTTTCTTGAATTGTCATTCCGGGACAGTTTGTTTTCCTAAAGTGTTTTTCCTGTTTGAGGCCCACATCTACAGACTAGTCCAAATTAATAATATCCTTATACATACATACAAACCGTCGCACCAGCATATCATTACTATGCACTCCTAAACACAAGACAACCACGAGCAAGTAAAGTATGTAACTACGCTTTACTCACTAGGTTAATCAGTGATTGATAGATCGCCTCATTCTGTCCACATCTTGGTTAAAACAACCACAAACAAAGCTGTATCATACAAATAATATACATTACATGTAACATACATTATACATCAAACTGAGGTTCATGCTGGTAAAATACTTGGGACTAGTGTTTTTATCTCTTGATGAATGTATAAACACATACATATTGATACATCAAGGATATTTGGGTGGTTGGAAAGAGTTTTAAGTCTGAATTTCTATTTGTCATTTCTCTTGCATAATGGTGTACGATGCATCCCCAATCTCAACTGACATCAGAAACTGGATAGAAAACACCAAAAAGCTGAAAAATCCCCATTCTTGTGTTCTCCACATGGTATTGATCCAGAGCCGCTTTAGCCTCAATGTCTAGTGACATTTTTGAAGGGGTGAATATCAGAGACATGCAAAGGCTGTTTGCTTGCTTCTGTATGCCCAAACCCCTTTGATGCTAACATAGAAATGCAGCTTTAATGACTGAGATAAGAGAGCAAAGGAGCATAGCCACATTAGGAAGTAGCTGTGACTGCAGCAGGAGAAGGAGGAGGGAGTCTCTTACAGGGGGGAAATACATTATTGTAGTAGAAGGGTGGAGAGAGAAAAAGGGACGAGAGAGAAAGAGAAAGGGGGCGGGGGGCTGAAAACACCAAAGGGAAAGGTAGAACTCTCTTTTAAGTGCAAATTGATTAGATAGGCTAAAAGCTGTGATCGTGCGTACTGTATTTAAGCGTGTTTCTGTGAATGTGTGCATTTTATAGCACATTTGTATATGTACTGTAAGTCCCAGCAACAGTGTGTGAGTAATGTATATATGTGGAAAGAGGCTGTAGGGTGAATGTGTGAATTCGTGTGAATGTGTGTGAATGTGTGTGAGTGTGTGTGTGTGTGTGTGTCCAGCAGCACTTACTATATGGATTGTGTCTGCCTGTGCAACCCTGGGGGCGTAGCTGTGTGTATGTGTGTCCTCCTGTCTTCTTGCATTATTTCATGTGAAGATGTATATATATGTGTGTGTGTGTGTGTGTGTGTGTGAGCATACATGCAGTCTGTGTGTGTGTGTGTGTGTGTGTGTGTGCGCGCGTGTGTGCGCGCGTGCGTGCGTGTGCTGCAGACAGTAAGACTGGGTCTGGATAATGGGGAGACAGAGGGCTCTGGTCTATTGGTCTATCGGTATTCTGGCAGACAGAGGGAGAGTTTTTGATTGTGTAACAGAGAAGGAGGACAGAAGAGGGGAGAAGAGAAACCAGAGATAAGTAGTTTTAGGTTTGGGAGGGGTGTGAGTCAGGAGAAGACAAGTGGACAGAGAGGGGGAGAATAAGAGAGGCAGCGAGATGTGTTATAAATGGAGAACAAAAGGCAGAAAGAAAGGTGAGGGCAGGAAGAGTAAGAACCAAAAAAAAAATCACTCAGCAGGGAGCCCTGAAAGAGGATCGACATGGAAAAAGAGAGAGAGAGAGAAAGAGGAGACAGAGGCATGAAGGCAGTAACATTTGGTCCTAACTCACCTCACTCCTTAATGTTACCCAGCTGCAGTAGCTGCTTAGTCCTCAAGCATGGGAGCATATTTGTGTTGCTATATACAAAGGCTCATGAAGCAGATAAAGAACACTGAACATGTTGAATGAAGTAGGGATGTTTGTGTGTTCTCACATGGATCCATTAATGTGACAAGATGTCCCTGATTTCTGGGCACAGTGAAGTGGAGCTGTTGCAATGTTTCTTGTATATTAAATATGCATCATATTTGCATTAGATGTGGTTTCAATTCCTAGAATAACTCTAGAATCGCTAAAATGCTCACCTTAGTTAAAGCAAAAACAAACCAGCCCACACACAGTCTTTTCACATTGTCAAACCTCCCCAGGCACATTTGTTGAGTATTAACTGGTCTATTACAGAGTCATTATAGTCAGGCAGAGCAGTTGCAGTATATGTCCCCTTGTGTATCCTGACACAAGGACCTACCTCCCCGAGCTGTGATGCCATTCACATCAGACCTTATATGTCCCCTGATGGCTGGGTAGAAAAAGTTCCACATTGGTGTTAGCATAAACACAGGCACACTTACACATACGTGTGTGTGAGTGTGCATTCAGGCACATTAACACATTATGCGCAAACATCCTCAACCAAGTGAAAAGATTAGAAGCAAAGAACTGCCAAAGGGGGCTAAAGGTGACAGATAATTAGCATGATCTCTCTTCTTATGCTTCCTTGCGTTCAGAAAAGTCTTCCTTATATCCATCTGTCTCCCCACCTTTTCCTCTGCTTCCTCTCTTTTCTCCCCTTTCCCTCGTCCACCACTAGTTCTGTCCTCTTTCTCTGTCCTCTGATGACCCTGTAGAGGAGGGAGATAAAAAGTCAGAGAAGAAGAAAGTAAAAGAAGAGGAAGGAAGTGAGGCAGAACCACGTATGAGAGAAGAGGGGGGTTGGAACTTTAAAGAAACTCTGTAAAGATACAGTACAGTAGGTAGAATAATTCATATTCAGAGAGGATTACCTGACATCCGTGTCACATCCCCAGTACCAAATCATCCAACAAAGATCCAAACCAAAAAGCTATGAAGAAGGAACTATTTCTTTTGACTGCTATAATCCAGCAGTAAAATAAAATAGGAAGTTTTTTTGTGACAGACAGATGGAGACAGTCATGCAAATAGAGAACCATTTGGAGACAGCCCTACATGCTGTCATTTATGTATTTAACACTGACAGTCCTTGCCCCACTTAGGCTAAGAACATTATCAGGCCAACCTGAAATCACACTAAAACTAACAAGTGAAAAGTGTTCAAAGTCTGATGTTCTATACTCTTAACAATTTGGTAACAATCATGGTAAGAATTAGCACACTGATAATAATACTACTGACAATATTACCAACAAAGACAGTATCTGTTAAGATGTATTCACTTGTGCCAAGCTGCATTTTTTCCTTTGTACTCAATATAATTACAGTAAAATGCCTTGCAATAAATACAAACTAAAAGCATTAGTTGCCTTTTTTCATTTTAGTAACAAATTTGCAAATAAAATCTAACTGAACACACATCATTTAAAACTGTAATTACCTTGGTGATTACCATTTTAGTTCTTGAAAAAGAACATAGGCCTAAGTATGCAGACCCTGAACTCTACATTTAAGGGTTGGTTTTACTGTTTGGAGGCATCCATATTAAATGTACATTTTCAAATTGGCACATGTGCAGTTCTTTAAGTATTAAATATTTACTTTTTTCTTTTCTTTAGGCGTGTGAGGGCAAGCAGGCAAACACTAACAACTAGACACAGTAAGCTTCATTGTAGCTTCCTGGCCTAAGAGACAGTACTCTGAAAGGGCAGTCAGTGATCTGAATCACATTTCAGACCCAGACACACTTTGACCGAGAGACAGGCGCATACTCACTGATGCATAATGTACAACATTGTGCAACAGAGCTTATGCCTACTCAGTACAATGCCTGAAATGTCCTCATCCACCCACCCACAACCAATCGTGTAACCGCTATTACAGCTGGAAAGAACATTCTTTAACACATCTGCACACACATAAACACACACGCGTCTCTCACCACTCATTTGAAAAGCCTGAGGTAAGCTACTTTTAGAGAGAAACTTAACATTAAAATGTTATGAAAGTAAACCATTGTGTTGAAATCTACAGGTGGAAAGTTACAAGTACAGTATGTTGCAAATTGACTTTAGGTCTTGTTGTACTGTAGTTGGGTCAGGTTAGCAAAATTAAACACAGTTTGTTAATCCTGTGAGCACCATAAACAAAATTCTATTCAGCTCCATTTTATTCAGGGCAGAAGTGAAAATCGTAGAAAAACACATCTCAAAACCACAGCAAATAAAACCACAATTATCTGCATGGATAGGGACTACAAAAGGGATGTCACAGGAATCCACAGCAGCGCGTTTGAACTATGGAAGAGCCTTTCCAAATTGCGAGATAGGTTTATGGCTTCAAAGAGCAAGTGTCAATAAACCAGATGTATTCGTAATGGTAGCCTATGCATGTAGCACAGGCATGGCTGTCATTAGACCTATTTTAGGGGGGGCTGAAGCTACCCCAAAATGTTCCTAAGCCCCCCCAAATAAAAATAAGAAAAACAATAATTAGATTTTTTTTAATTTTTTTTTTTTACAGTGCATCACTCACTACAAGGAAACAATCTTCCTTCACCATCTATCTGTTGGTGTGGTCGTGCACTGCAGTCGGTTTTATTTTTATTTCACTAACTGTCAACTGGTTGAAATGGTTTTCAAGAGACTGGTTTAGAGACAGGCTGACGAGCGGCCGCTTGCACGGTAATGGTATGTGGACAAGCGAGGTAGAGAGTTACTGAAGAGAGAGCACCTGACAGCATCAAAACAAAGCAGTAAATCAGAGAAATAAAATGTTTTTGCCAATGTATCACTTGAAATGCAACTGTAGCAAGCATCTCACTGCCATTAAAGTTACCCAAATTCATAATTAGAAAGAGTCAATGGCTATGAAGATGATACATTATTCTTGTCTCCTCTCATTGATTTAAACTGACATTTACTTGCTTCACTTTAGCTATATTTACTTGAGGTAAAGATAAAGGAATATTTTTGTTGGCTATAGAAAACAATAGTCAAGCAAGTGTAAATAAGTGAAATACAAGAAATAGCTCTCCCTATAAGGTATCCAAAGCTCTCTATTCTTTGCCTGTTATCTCTGTGTTATCTACAATATCAGTCCCTAAATATCATAGTGCCATTGTTAACGCTATTGTACCGGTATATCCTTCAATTTGAGAGAGTGAGAGAGAGAGAGAGAGAG
>NC_045755.1:10413038-10429420 GCF_008692095.1 Etheostoma spectabile | reverse complement strand
AGAGAGAGAGAGAGAGAGAGAAAAGCAGGAAATTGACAGGGCAGCTGATTTTGAGGGAGGCAGCTTGATCGAGATCAGTAGTGGTCTACAGGGCTAAAAAGAGTGTGGGATGTTTTGTTTTCTTCTAACAGGCATTTGTTGACAGGTCTAGGCAACAAGGCATAGCCTAAACTAAATTATTTCATGATATTTATTACATTTGTAAAATTCTGACCAACTTATCATTCTGCATTTATTTGCTGTATTAAATTAAACAAGTATATAGATGGTGCCTAATTGTAGACTAGGCTATACATGAGCATACATACATACATGCATATATACAGTACAGACAAACATACATAAATAAATAGTCTTATTTTGATCTGCAACTTATCTAACAGAGAGAGCAATTAGGTATAGTATTTCTTACCAATCATTTACATGGTCAGACAGATAGTGGTAAGTCTTAGTTTAAAAAAAAACTCAACAGCAGCAGCACAACTCTCTGGGCTAAGTAAATCCCCCCTTGCAGCTTTGATGTATCTAAAAACTAACATTAGAGTTTGTAAGTAAGATTTTGCAAGGGAAAGTTTTGCATAGCCTCGGGGCTAAGCCCCCCCCTGTCTTTCAATCCTAGTGACGTCCCTGAGGACAGGTGATTAAATGTCATTGCATCATAATGCCCAGGGCCTCAGCCTCGGATGGTTTTGGATTGGCATCATTTGCAGGTTGCTTTTTGGAGAGTCCCACAAGATTATTTTTCTTGGAAGAAGGGGGCCTTTGTTTTTGTCAGCATCAATGAAAAGTAAGATGTGTGTCATGATAGTTAAAGCAACACTAGGGAACTTTTCCCACTTTGGTCCACCTACAGGTTAAAAGTGGAATTGTCACATTATGTCTCATTGGAACTACAGATCCGCTATACCCGATCTGTCAAACTTGCATAGTGCGGTTCTATTTCGTATAGGCTTCGCCCTCTAAGGGCTACGCTATTGGGTTTATCCCTTCGCGCATGCGCAGTCGTGAAGATTTTCTTTCCCGCCCTAGCGCCCAGCACGGGCCTCAACTACGTCCGCATTTACTGCATATATACAGAGCGGACCCGTTGTTCCACTCCCAAAACATCAGCTTTTTCTTCAACTAATGTTCTAGAAGCAGGTGGCCCGGACCTTAGAGGGCTACGCCTATACTAGAATACTATAGTAATAATAATATGCTTCCTGCTTCTTACAGTGCAGACGCTTTGCTGCTTGCTCCTGCTTGTTGCATATTTTGCTGATATTTTGTGATAACGTGCTTTTCCTCTGAGAAACTATGAGCAGCGGCTCTTGGACACTTCAAAAACACTGGACTATACATTTTTTTGTAGACATAGTGGCTATTGCCATATTTTAAAATTCTGCGTGAGCGTGGCCTACCAATAGCTCAAGCCTGTCCTACAGTGATTGTAGCTAAAGCTAATAGCAGCAAGATGCCTCCTTTCTCCGTAGAAGACTACTCAAACTCCTTCAGAAGATTGCACTCTGGAAACCAAGGTTCACTTCTAGAAGTGAACGTGGAAGTTAACGGATCTGGGAAATGACACCACTTTACCATGGACCCCTACAATGGACAGAAGTAGCACACACGGCTAATTGCACCAACAAGACTACAAAGAAACAGGAGGGTGGAACTGGTAATAAATCAACAAGTGGCGGTCCTCCCTGGAACTCGTCTGGTGCGAAGCCGCTAGAGAGAATCATTTTCCGGGAATGGGAGGACGACTAACGGGCCGGCACAGCGCCCTGAGGTTTGTGATTTGACCGGCGTGGCGCATATCATCTGGGCAGAGCGCCTCTTCAACCCTGTACCTAGTAGGACACAGCCGTGGACAGCTGCAAAAGGGAAAATAAGCAACAAAATGCCCCCCCAACAACCTTGTGTGCAATGGATAACAGATTTGCTCCTCTGCGCAAGACGCTGGACAGTCATCTGATGACCGGGACTGGTCTCTCCACCACACAGCAGGGTAAGGACTGAGAGCAATTCAAAAAGTAAAAAGTAACAACTGGGCCTCAACCCGATTGTGGGTGACTCTGCTGTAAAAGATTAAAAAACAGTAAAAAACCCAAAAATACTATGTTTTCCCAAAGACATGGTGTCTGACTTGACCCAAAAAATCCCAGATATGGCAGCACACCCAACTGTGAAGAACATTATTCTGCATATAGGGTCAAATGATGTTGTAAGCAACAGTCTGAATTGCTGAAACTGGACTTTAGGGAACTGCTGACACAGTCCCCCCCCTAAGCGCAAATGTGTTTATCAGTGGTCCTATACCGTCAGTCAGAAGAGGAGATGAGAGATTCAGCCGACTGTTGGGGCTAAACAAATGGCTTTCAACTGAATGTACCGTCCACTCTCTGAAGTTCATTGACAAAATTAAACATTTTCTGGGAGCGCAGACATCTTTTAAAGCAGATAGACTTTCCCTTAACAAGCCAGGAGTAAAGCTGTTCACCTCTAATGCTTACTTTCTGCGCTACACATCTGCTCCCTCTGCCAAGGTACAAAACAAAAGGAAAGCACAACAAAGTGCGGCAGTGATCCAGCACAGCCCCGCCTGTGCAAAGATTTGACCATGGGAGACCAGAGGAGAGCGACACGAAACCTCCACCCCTCTTCACCCGTCAGCACCCCTCAAACACTTCCCAACCCCGAACCTTCTGGGATTCATGCTGTCTCTATGATGTTCCACACACCCTTTCCCTATTTTCCCCATCAATTAGCACCCCTTCCTACCCCCATGGCTCAACCCCGGGCAAAAGTAAAACGCAAGCACCACTACCAGGATGTCAGAAAAATCCTTCCCCCAGAATGATAAGGACGCTTGTGTGCAAAATCTGGCAAGCACTATCTGATATGTGCGGGCCTGGCTGCAGGCTAGTGATACTAATGACTCTTTCAAGACAAGCCCGGGCCCTGTGGATTCAACTTCCTCAATTTCTGTTGTGATAGGTAATAGGAAAAGAATGGTGAATAAGCACTTAACTGCAAACTTAGACAATTTAGCATCCATTCCTTGTCAGCTACAGCCTGTCCCAAAAATGAAAACACACTAACACTAGCCTTACTAAAAGTCAGGTCTTGGCAGGAAAATCATTCTAATCAATGATTTTATTACTAAGCACATCTAGATTTTATGTTTTTAACTGAAACCTGGTTAGACCATAATAACACGCGCTGCTGTTCTCATGAGTCAGCTCCCCTAACTTCAGTTTTATGAGTGAGAATAGAGTGAATAAGAAAGGAGGTGGAGTCGCCATTTTGTTTAATGACTCATTCCACTGTACGCAAATATGTTATGGAAATTTTGTTCTTTTGAATATGTGCTCTTCAATTAAGATCTTCCCCTCAGGATGTTTCTAATATCTACAGGCACCTAATATTGTGCAACCTTCATTGATGACTTCACTGAACTGCTGTCTATTTCTGCATTAACTTTGATTGGTAATCATTGCGGGTGATTTTAACATTCATGTTGACACCCCAGGACAGGGGGACAAAAGAGCTGTGTTGTGTTTTTAGAACTATGGACTGACTCAGCATGTGACGGAGCCCACCCACAATAAGGGGCACACTCTGGACTTGATTGTCTCCAAAGGTCTGAACATTTCCAAGGTTGTGGTGACTGACGTTGCTCTCTCAGATCTTCCTGTGTTTTCTTTAACGGCACTACTCTTGTGCCCAAAAGTGTCCAACAAAGATAATCAGAAAACGGTATATCACTGAAAACACCAGTGACACATTTATTCAGCTTTTCTCCTCCACACCAGCCTCTCTGGGCATAGTCAGTGAGCTTGTAGATAATTTCAACTGTAAAATTACAAATGTTATTGATGCCATTGCTCCCACTAAGGTCAAAGTTGTATCTGGTAGAAAGATCTCCATGGAGAAATGTCCTACTGGTGAGAACAGAAAAAGAGAGTGTAGGAAAGCTGAACGAAGGTGGCGAAAAACAAATCTCCTGGTCCATTATAACTCCTATAAAGAGAGACTTCGCATTATAATTTGGAACTGAGGAATGCAAGAAGGTCCTTTTCTCTGATATTATCTCTAGAAACAATAATAGTTCACGTGCTTTGTTTGCTACTGTTGATAGGTTAACAAACCCTCCAGTACCAGTAGCATCTGAACTTTTTATACCAAGGCCTGCAATGACTTTGTCTTCTCAAAGACAAAATTCAAAAGATTAGACAAACAGTCAGTGCCTCATATCAAGTCCAGGATATGTGTTGTCACAGTGTTCAAGCAAAAATAGTTCCAATATGACAGAATTTCACACGAAACCATACAAACATGGAGGACATATTCAAACTGAAAACCTCGACCTGTTGCCTTGATGTTCTACCAACGGGATTTCAAAAATTTCCAATGTGTTGACTTCTGATTTCTACAGATTGTGAACACATCTCTTCTTTCAGGTATCTTTCCACAGGCCCTGAACGAACTGCAGTAATCAAGCCAATCTTAAAAAAGAAAACAACCTAGACAAGTCACTAATGAGCAACTATAGGCCATATCAAACCTTCCGTTTTTAAGTAAAATCATTGAAAAAGTAGTTTCAACAACTCAACCATTTCTTGTCACTAAGCAACAGTTTTGATACCTTCAGTCGGGTTTTCGACCACACCACCAGCACTGGAAACGGCTCTTGTCAAAGTCTTTAATGACATCCACCTTAACACAGATATGGCAAAATTCAATCTTAGTATTACTTGATCTCAGTGTGCATTTGACACGGTCGACCATGACATACTACTAGACCGATTGGAAAACTGCGTTGGCTTTCTGGCTCAGTACTAAACTGGTTTGAATCCTACCTAAAGAATAGGGATTACTTTGTGTCTATAGGTAATTATGCATCTGCGAGTACAAATATGCGTGCGGAGTTCCGCAAGGCTCCATTCTGGGGCTCTCTGTTTAACATCTACATGCTTCCATGGCTCAGTTATGGAGAAAAACAAAATAAGTTACCATAGTTATGCGGACGAACACACAAATTTACATAACCTTATCGCCAGGGGACTATAGTCCAATACAAAAACTGACTAAGTGCATCGAACAAATTAACGGCTGGATGTGCCAGAACTTTCTGAAATTAAATGAAGAGAAAAACTGAGGTGGTTGTTTTGGAGCAAGGAGGAACGATTAAAAGTCTGCGCCAGCTTCAAACAACAATGTTAAAAACAACAGACAAAGCCAGAAATCTTGGTGTAGTATGGACTCAGACCTGAACTTTAACAGCCACATTAAGACAATTACAAAGTCAGCCTACTATCACCTTAAGAATATATCAAGGGTTAAAGGACTTATGTGTCAACAGGATTTGGAAAAACTTGTCCATGCCTTTATCTTCAGTAGACTTGACTACTGTAAGGGTCTTTACAGGTCTCCCTAAAAATCAATCAGACAGCTGCAGTTCAGAACGCTGCTGCTCGAGTCCTCACTAAGACCAAAGAGACTGGATCACATCACTCCAGTTCTGAAGTCTTTACACTGGCTTCCTGTGTCTCAAAGAATTGATTTCAAAGTACTCTTGTAGTTTATAAATCACTTAACGGTTTAGGTCCAAAATATATTGCGATCTGCTACTACACTATGAACCACCCAGACCTCTCAGGTCATCTGGGACAGGTCTGCTTTCGTCCCCAGAGTCCAAACTAAACAGGGTGAAGCAGCTTTCAGTTTCTATGTCCTCATATCTGGAATAAACTCCCAGAAACCGAGATCCGCTGCTACTCTCAGTTCTTTTAAATCAAGGCTGAGACCTTTCTATTTGATGCTGCCTTTCTTTAAATGATTAATCATTTCTTTAAAATCTTATGCTGCACTGTAAATTATTCTTGTGTTTTATGTTTCTCTTGTTTTTAACTGTCTATTCATGTGTTTTACGGTTTTTAATGTTTTGATTTTAACGTTTACTTGTGTTTTATCTGTTTAACTGATTTGTTGTAAAGCACTTTGATTGCACGTGGGCTGAACTGAAATGTGCTATACAAATAAAGCTGCCTTGCCTTGCCTTGCCTATAGAATCTGGAGTTACCAATGTAACTAACGTTATAGCTGGTAGAACGCCGCAAAGCAAATGTAAAGAACTCACAGAGGGAAGACATGTCTGGCAAATCATATCTAAGTACCCTCTCATTTTCGGTTACTTTTAATTTTTGTGAAGTGACTTTTAAATTCTTTGAGTACCACAAACACAATCCTATGCAAGAACATTGCATTGAGGTGAAAGTGTAGATATTTCAAAACCATGCAAAAATAAAACCAAAATGGCTATATATAGGGGTAAGTACAGTGGTGGGAATTAACTAAGTAGATTTACTACAGTATAATTTGGGGGTAAGAACATTTCTATTTCATGGTGCTTCTACTATGCAACATTTATTGTACTTTATAATCCACTACTGTACATTCATCAAACAAAAATAGCTACTGGTTTTCAAATTAAGGTTTTACATCTAAAACATATGATCAATTTATAAAATATGACGAATGGTTAGGGAGGTTAAAATTAGTTCTACTTCAACAAACTGCAACATTAAACTAACAAGCATGTTAATACATCAATAATAAATATCCAGTAATATAACACTGACGGGTCATTAAGCATAAGAAGTATTTTTTACTTTTGATACTTTCAATATAACACTTTTTTACTTTTGCCATGTTAATGTTTAAATGCAGGACTTTACTTATAATAGGGTACCTTTACATCAGTGAGTAAGTACTGTATGATTTCAGTTAAATATGGGTGAACCAACCCTTTATAATGGATTCTGGATACAATATTGTCTTTTTAATACCTCAATTGGAAGCTGAAATTACTTCAGAGGAGCTCAAAATGTTTCCAGAGCCTGAGAGCACACCGAGCGATTGATAATGCATTGAAGAGCATCAAAAATGCATTGGTCTCAGTGGGAAAGACCAATCAGATCTGAATGCCACTAAAATACAGTCTTACAGTCCCTCTCTGTCTGCCGAACCCTAGTAATATGTTACCATTGAAGAGCAATAAATGTGGGCTGCATCACAAATCACACGAATGCCAGAGTCTGTGTGGTTATTTGGTTATTTATGCCTCATGGAGAAATGGCTCTCCATTCCTTCAGAGCAGCACTTATTAGTGTCACATATGGAAGATTTCTCCCCTCAGGTCGTCATGCCAATGTGTAAGTGCAATATGAGTTTTTAAATATGACTGGAAGGGAAAGAGAACTCTGTGGAGTGTGTAGAGGAATATGTGCATGATAATTTGATCCGTTGTGTGTGTTCATGTAATGTGTATTGGTCCGCGCCCAACATCGCTGCATTTTACGTTATAATACGAGTCACGCCTCTGTGATTTTCTAATGCAGTCATGATAGATGAAACAAATGTGTCCAGAAGCATACGGTATGTGTGGGGTTCATATAGTTCATGTACCTTTATGTGGCTGAAGAAGGGTGTGTTTCTGCACATGTTGGAAAGACACAATCTCCACCAGGCCTTTCTGCATGTTCCAGGGAATCTGTGCAAAGTGAGACAGAGAAATGGAGGTTTAGCAGGAGAGGATGCCCAGACATGAAAACCTGCCGTAATGGAGATAATAGGCTCTGGATCGACGAGTGGAGGCCAGTAAA
This sequence comes from Etheostoma spectabile, assembly GCF_008692095.1. Lineage (NCBI taxonomy): Eukaryota > Metazoa > Chordata > Actinopteri > Perciformes > Percidae > Etheostoma > Etheostoma spectabile. The sequence goes on along the minus strand of NC_045755.1, from coordinate 10,421,771 downwards.
TTAATGGGCCCTCCTTGACACAAAGTCCATTTGTTAGTTTTGAAGCGTTGTGACAGTTAATTACTGAGGGTTGGCTTCAGTAGACCACTCCACTTAGGCTGCCTCAGAGAAGAAAAAACATTTCCTGCTGTGTTGGGAGACACAGAGAATAGTTTTAGGTGCTGTGGTTTAATTGTGTTGGTGTGCATGTGTGGGACTTTATTTTTTATGAGTGTGCAGGTTGCATGCTTTTATAATCTATAGGTGTATCCAGGCAACAAAAATCTCCCTATTCTATATTTATGTTTCACTGGAAACAAGTGTTACAGTTTTCTTCTATTGGTTAGGGCGGATGTTAGGCATCTAAAGCACAGGACTTTCACACTGAAAAATGTTTGCTTCAGGTCGGCATAGACTTTTTCAACATTTAACCAAGACCACGATTTTCCTTTACCTTAACCAAGTGCTTTAAATTGCTTTAAAGGTGCTGTAAGTAGGATTGGGAAGATCCAGGACTTAGCCCAAAAAATTGAACATCAACAACTTCTCAGTCACTCCCCTCTTTCTGCTAAAACTCAAAACAGTCTTCTAAGCCCCTCCCCCCACAAGGGAGTGCTGTGCTCGATAGAACAGGGGGAAACCTATCACTAGCTGGTGCGCGGGCAAGAAGAAGGGGAGGACGCTATGAAATGCAAGTGCATGAGCAGTGATTGACATGCAGTTAGACACCCTCCCTGGCCCTGAGTGGTGCATCTGAACAGGGAACGGTGAATTTTTGCAAATTGCAAAAATCCACAGCTTTTGCAAATGACCTGCTTCATGTAGTTCTACAGGAACATAGGGTTAGTTTCAGCAAATATGCCAGAAAGTTAATTTCATAAGGTTTACCTACTGCAACTTTAGCACAACTATAAAAACACAAATCTTGCTTAAGTTGCAAGTTGTAGATCTAATAGGAAGAATAAAAGAAGTGTATGGAGGGTGAATGTTCAATGTCAACATTTGGCATTGAAAATGTGCTGATGCATTAAATATCATTGTGTGCTCATTATGATTAAAAAAACATATTTACTAATGCAAATTTTTGTTATATGAACATAATTTGTCAGGGATGGTGTTGATATGCAAAAGTGTAGATTTACCTTTAAAACAGAGGATGTTCCTGAAAGGCCGTTACAGCCCCGATTGGACAAGCAAAATCAATATTATTAAATGTGTGTTCTGAGTTTATCACACCCCAGGTAAATGGGTTATTAACCACCCAGACACATTTGAGTGATTAAGAAAGTATATACAATTAGGTAGAAAGAGCCGTTGCGCATCTGCAGACTATTGTTCCAGCTGTGTTAGCTTCCTAGCACATGTACTAAAAGACTAGCAACAACATGGTAGCACAGCACTCACACCCCAAACCAAAGAACAAGTGCCGTTCAGCTGCAACAGACTATTGTCAGTGGCTAAACCAGTAGCATACACAGTCTATGAAAACTATTGGATCTGCCCTGTGCAACTCTGGATCTGCCATAACCAATCGCTAACGTTTGGTTGTGACGTATGTCAGGTGCATGTGCAACAAGAGCTGAGAACAACTTAGGCTTATATTTAGCATTAGCATCATTTGCGTGAGCCTCATAGCATTAGCCAACTCCTTCACCACTAACGGAGCAAGCTGGAAAATCAAAGTTCCCAAAATACGTTGGGGAAGAGGGCCACAACATCATGTACACCAACAAAACTCAGCAAAGATTGTTCTTACTTGGGATTTCACTTCTGGATATTCGGCAGCGTTGCAACAACGGACCACATGGCTTTGCTCAAATCTTTCTCCGCCGCCATTACAGAAATACAAATAAAACTCATTTGAAGGAAACTACACGGATGTTAGTGGTAACATTGTTTTATACAGTAAGGAAGGAAGCATGACTCTTGTGTATCATCACACCATGACTTACGCTGCGGTCTAACGGTATGACTCCACAATTGATTACTACATAGTTACAATCTTTTTACATGTTTTCAGCAAGTATTTTCTAACACTTGTAATGTTTTTAGAAAGAATTAACTGATTTTTCTAAACACAGACTTTGAATGTACTCACTTCACTTACTCATGTTAGCCTGGTTTTAGATGTCCGAATTGCTGCCAACACCTAATTGTTTCAGCTATTCAGAAAGGTATGGTGTTTTGCTTTTGGTCAAATGTTTCCCTGGTTGGAAGAATAACTGATCCATCTTTTGGTCCTTGACTTTAGAAAATAGAAATTTAGAAAAAAAACGACTTGCCATAACTATACACATGGTGATGTAAGTTGACTAACGGAAGTAACAACTCTTAATCTATGCGAGTGCTGCATCTGTCTAACTAATTAAAATGACGTAGGTGGGATCAATACTATTGATTGTGCAAAGCAAAACAATGCCCCTTGCAGAAAATTGCTCACATGAACATGAATTACACAGACAAATGACATGCCATGTAATCACCAGGCTACACAAATGGAGGTAACAAAATGTATCTACACCATTTCCATTGCAATTGATTGTAGCTCAACAATGGTTTTCATTAAAAAAAAACTGCCTTTACATGTGTATTTCTCAACACATGAAGCCTAATTTCAGGATTTAGAGGGTTTGTTTGAGTTGTGCTACTGTCACATTAGATGTTCGGTACCTGCTACTCTTTCACAATATTCACTAATCTTCAAAGATAATTGTGCTGTCTGTGGTTTCTTCAAGCTTTAGTGCGAGGCCAAGGAAGCCTTGGGTCTTGTGGATGCGCCGACAGTGTTGTCATTACTCCTCATGGGGGCAATAGAAACTACGCACTTTAGATTTATTAAACTTTTTGTGTGTTTGCAAGCCTTCCGGTTCTTTAAATTTCTTTGTGTTCTTTAAATAATTGGCTACATTGTGAAAAGGTATGCCCATTCTTTTTTCTGAAAATATTTCCTCTTATTGTTAACTTATTCTGAAAGCACCTTTTTTACGTTTTACTTCAACAGATGAAATTCTAACCCACACTAAAAGCCAAATAATTCTTTCAGCAAGGCCATACTAACAAGATTACTTTACTTACTAGAGTTTCTATGTTCAATTTTATTTCCATGACGCACATTATTTTGTGAGAGTAAGTGTCACATTGTATTAAGATGGCAGCCAACTTACTACAGTAAATTTTTTCAAATTGCAAACTAAATTGAAGGACTGATTTAATGTTTGTCACAGTGATCTTGGTAAACAGAAAATGTTACAGCCTCCTGCTCTGTATATACTGACAATGGAAAAGACTTCAAAAGCTGCACGTTCCTGCAGATTTTCTAGCAGATATCATCACTTTTTTTGTTCCTTGTGAGTACTGGTTGGGTATTGACAGTTTTTGTATTATTACTACAGTCATTTTGAGATCTTGTGAGCACCTTATTGTTTCCACATTATTGCTGCAAACTGTCAACGGGCAGAATCAATCGGTGGTGCCTCTGTAGTCTTTTTCCCTCGCGTATAAACCCAATAAATGTACTGTATATTATTCTTTTCTACTAGAGTATAACAAATGCAGTTAGAAATAGGGAATATGAATGTGCATCCAACTATCTCCATTTTCCTTTCATCCATTCATCTAAAAGCCACTGCGCATTTACTTCTTAACAGAAAGATGTGTCTTTTTTATTTTTAAAATGGTATATGGTATAGAGAATAATAAGACATTTGAAATCACCCTTTTTCTCTTTGAAACAGTTCGTTGATGTGCCCCTTAGTCAATGAACGGAAATTGTTGCCAACTATTAAGGTAGTTCAGTCTTTTTTCACGCAAAAACACTAAACATTTGGTGCTTCCTGTTTTCAAATGATTTCTATGTGACTCCGTAAGATGAAGTCATGAATGTCCTAATTCCATTTCACATCTCTTCTTGCTTGCCCTGGAACCAATAAGCACAAAATATGCCACTAGAGCCACTAGATGCGTCAACTAGGGGAGAAATAGATTGGTAACTGCACAAAACCTTGGAGAACTCCAACAAAATGATGTTTATCCTCTATTTCTTGTGTTGAACAATAGACAACTGCCTGTGTTTTGCCTGAGGCTGTGTATGTGTGTGACTGGGAGAAAGTTACACCGAGATATACAGTGTGAGAGAGAGAGAAAGAGAGAGCTATCAAAAATGGATAGAAAATATTTACAAAACAACTATATTCAGCTTGAGTGAAGCTATGAGAAAATGGGAAGAGAAGCTGAAGAAACTGAGAAAGCGAAAATGAAAAAGAGAGGGAGGGTTGCAGACAGAATTAAGGAGGGGGACTCCACTTATTATTCAGCAGGCCCTTCAGATCTCAAACACTGTCAAGACTCCTCTGCATTGAAAGAGGATAAAACTGGAGAAAATACATTTGAAAATGAGATCATCCCTGAACTGATTAGAAAACCAGTCTGACCCCCCTGCCAATAATAAAGTGGTGCTTTACACACAGCTCTTAAAGCTCCATTGTGTAACTTTAAAAAAAAAAAAACTTTTCACAAATATGCGCTCATTCATGTGTGATTACCATTCCTGCCATTCAGAATCGTTCAGAATACATAGGAACGAGTTGCTCGAACTACAACCACCATGTTGCGCCTCCATCTTTAGAATACATTAGACAAAGAGGGACAAACTTCCGCCTTTTGCGCTTTTACACTGCCAGGGAGGAGGAGAAGATTACTTGCGAGTCCATGGTCGAGACTGCTGCCGGCAGTTTTGAAAGCCTGTTGTTATGGAGCATCACGCCTGTTCTCTGGGACATGTAACGTCAGTTGCCGAGGAAGTAAAAAAATAATTAAAACAAAAACATGACAGGCAAATCAACAAGACCAAAGTTAATTTTGGAGTGGCTTTTCCTAGATGGAAATCAATCATTACGAGCAAGGATTTTCAAAGGGACACCGAAGTTGCCTGCTTTCTTTTCTAAAGGTAATTCTGCCTATTTGTGTAAATTTGAAGTTTTAATGTTGCTTGGCTAACATGACTTGGTTGTACATAATGCTAGAACGACGTCTACCTTGTAACATAAATGGAATCACGTGTCGTGACAACTCACGTCATGCAGTTGTAACACAGACTAGGCTACAGCTAGAACAGCTGCATTTAAACAATGGAGATACTAAGCGCTAATTTTGGTTTCATTAACATTGTTCATACTGCTCAGAGAAATATATTAAAAACACAAACCTGGGGCGGCCACTAGCTCACCCTAACATTAGCTTGCATATGTTTGGGAACCTGATAGTTGATTTGGTACCAAAATAACATAAAACTAATATTACACTGGAAGGAACACTCACTGTCGAAGTCGTCCTTATTGAAATAAGACGGCCAGCGTAGGAGTTAAAACACACTTGGAATGGAAGGGGCTAGAAAGTCCATTTCAGTATGTTGTCATATAAGGTTTCACCGCTAGATGGGATAATTCTTACACAACGTAGCGTGAAGTATTAGACTTAGACAAAAAAAAAAAATCTTGATAAAAAACTATGCTTTTCAAACATGGTGGGCAATGTTTCTATACTATCTTTTTTCAGTCAGTTTTAATATTTGAAAGATCTGGTGGTTCGGTATTCTTAACAAAAAGCTACTGAGGGGGCGGCCTCTAGCCCACCCAGTAGAGTGTGCACACAACGTAGGCTGAGTCCTTGGCAGCGGCATGGGTTCAAATCTGACCGGCGGCCCTTTGCTGCATGTCAACCCCCTCTCTCTTCCCTTTCCTGGCTTCAAGCTAGCCTATCGAGTAAAGAAAAAAATTATCTTAAAAAATATTTTAAAAAATTAAATGAAAATAAAACTACTGAGAAAAACTGTGAATGTGCGTCGGAAATTCATTTGTGTAAATTAAAATAAATGATGTTTTAAGTTGGAACCGCACAATAATCTCTACCCGGTGAGTTTAATTTTGATGGTGTTTTTTTTATAATTTCATCAGCCATTGTTTTTTAAACAAAAATGTAATTTGGCCATATGGTATGTGACGGGGCTGCACCCTGGTTTCTGGCAATAACTTTTTTAAAGCTATTTTCTTTTCATGATATGTCATTCTTTTAAATGCTGTTTGTAAGCCAAGTTACTCCTCCTAATTGCTCGCAAATTGCTCCAATGGGCCTCCAAAGTAGCACATAATTACATTTGTAAGCATACTTAACTTCACTGGTGGACAACAGTTTTGGAAACTCTGCAGCTTCATTGTGAAGACAGGACTACTGGAGAGAAAATGAATGGAGACCAGGCTTCAGCAGCTCTGTTCCCTGTGAGACACTGGCAACTGTAAACATGTAAATATGTCTCTTAACCCACTGTTGTGGACAAATCAATTCTTTACATCTTACATGGGGAGCAATAAAATAAATACGATGTTGCATCTGACAGACGGAAGATTGGTCACTGTTGTGCAAAAGTGAGAAAACTTGCTGGCTTTTCAAACTCCCAAATCTCATAAACAAACTTTTGAACTAGCTGCTGTACCATCAGATGAGTTCATAGGACTGTTTAGGTAAAATAATGCATTTCTGTCTAAGCCATGAGTACAACAGTGTGTGAGTTGAATGTTAGTAGGGAGCACCAAGGCTGTCAATACCAGGGATAGCTTTCGGCCTAAACTACAAGAAGGCTGTGGAGCAAGAACTCTCAACTGACTGCAGAGCATCAAGCGATTTTACAAGGAGCAGCGGTGTGTGCAGCAGCACCACGGAGAGCTCCCATCCTCAGAGTGCAAGCACTTGCCTGCTGATCCGCACACTGGCCTTCATTTATAAACCTAATGTAGAAACCAGCGCAGATATGAGCGCAGAAATCCTCTTACAACAGGCTTCACGTGGGATTTGTGAAACGTTTGTAACATACCAATCAGAGCGTAAGAATGGTCGTACGTTGATAAATGCAGTGGCTGGAAACAATTGTAATTTAAATATTACATCTCAATATATTCTTGGTTTTGAGGCCTCGCCTCGACTATTCACGACATGGCCAGACGTAATCCAGCTAAGGAGCGGTACTTTTCAGAGGTGGAGATTTAAACCCTGACATCTAAGTTTAATTTGACATGTGTCCTATTTGGCAACCTAAAAACTGGTATTAGGCTGTAGGAATAGAAAGAGATCACTGATGTGGTCAACAGTGTTGCCGTATTAAATTGAACTGCAGATGAAGTTTAATTTAATTTATACATCCTTGACATATGTTTACTCCTAATAGTAACATATAGGCTCATATTACAATAGCATAGGCCTACATGTAGGTGTACCTATATTTAAATAAACACACAATAGCGGAGTTTATGCAGTTTTTTTCATGAGTCAGAGCCAGGCAACAGCTGTGAGGGAGAGCGCGTGTCCTCCATCCTGTCTCCTTTGTGTAGCCCCCAGTTGGGGTTGTGCTGGACACTGCTTTCTAGGCATCAGCTGGCTCCTTCACTAGGCCTACATTTAGAGCATCTTGTTTTCCTGTGCGATGTTGTGCAGAACCCCACAGGCCATAATAATGTTGCAAACTTTCTGGCGTGTATAGAAGGGTCCCCCAAGCTCTTGCAAAACAGAGCCATCTGCCCTTAATCAATCCAATGCACTGTTGCTCGGCTCATAGAGGTCTTCTAAAAGCGCCAGATCTGCCATTGTCGATAAGTGATAAACTGATGACTTCTCCTTCTCCTGTTACATGCTGCACCGCAAGTCCACACTGACTTGAAAACTTGCGAGGTCAGACCAGACGTGAGATTTTTTCGCAGCCTACACTCACGTTCAAATTGATAAATGCCGAGCTATGCGTAGAAATCAGCGTACGCCAGTCCTATCCCTGTTTTAGGTGGGAGGCACGTTTTATAAATGAGGGCCACTGTCTCACAACACTGACTTTATAACAGCAGCTTTACTACAGCATTACTGGGTTATCCAGAGACAGTGGTCCTTCCCTCCTTTTTAGCAAAGCAAAGTTGGGTTTTTCCATTTCACAAAGTGCAGTGTCTACTCTCTTGTCTGAACAACTTGCTTAAGGTTTTTGAGTTCAATAGCTTCTAAGTAATACAGAGAGATCTTTTACTTTGCTTACCCAGTTTTTTCCAAAACCACTCCGGGGATTCACACCAACAACCTCTCTAGGTACTAGCTTTAGGTTATTACTATCCTTCTACTAAAGTGTGATTTAGAAGTCAAATTCCTAATGGAAGTCTTCTGCACTGCTTAAATTCCGTTTATGCAAAATAACGAGTTTACAAAATAATAGTAACCATGTATATAAATGAATCAAATCATTAAGAATGATTTGTCTTTAAACCTAACCAAGAATGAAAATAAATGAGGAAAATTAACATTTGGAAGTTTGAAAAGTCGGAAAATATAAGTCAGAATTGCAGGATTTTTCTAACATACTAAAGGTAATGTATATAATGGTAGCAGGGGAATGCTAATGTAAAATTGTTCTGGAGTGGTAATAAAAAACAGGGTTAGTTTGTTTCATGTGCTTTTGAGACGGGGGTCATTTTGTCGGTTTCAATTCAATTTTATTTATAATAGCAATTCATAACAACAGTTATCTCAAGACACTTTATAGATAGAGTAGGTCTAGACCACACTATAATTTACAAGGACCCAACAATTTTAGTAATTCCCCCAAGAGTAAGCAGTCCAACAGTGGCGAGGAAAAACTCCCTTTTAGGAAGAAACCTCGGACCGACCCAAGGTCTTGGTAGGCGGTGTCTGATGGTGCCGGTTGGGGGTGTAATGAATAGTGGCAATAAC
>NC_045755.1:10411595-10413028 GCF_008692095.1 Etheostoma spectabile | reverse complement strand
AAAGATAATGGAACAGTGACTAGAAATAGTAGTTTTAGTACATAGCAGAGCACAGCAGAGGTTTGCATCACCAAGTCAAAAACTCAAAGTGAAGTTAAAGTGCTGGGCTACAATATTAAATCATGAGGTAAAAATAACACTGTGTGACACTGGCCAAGCTTTATCTTGCATTGACTAAAAGTTATTGAAGATGAATGCATCACCCCAGCCTATAGCTATATTTGTTTTGGGGGAAATCTGGATCAGGAAAAATCATGCTTGTTTGGCTACTAGATTCTGTTTACACTATACACTGTAGCAATCATCTGGATTACTTTTGATAAAAGTTGGAATCTGATGTTTACTTGTGAGATCTGAAGATAAAAGGGGGCAGCTTTTTCTAGGATTTCTTAACAGATTGATGGACATTCTCAATTGTGAATATGTCTGCAAATATTTGGATGTTGTTCAAATATGTTTACATCTCTAGAACATACACTGCAGTTAAAAAGGACAACAAATGCAGTTGTAGAGAATGGTTGGGATTCACAAGGTATTGCGATGGACCCTTAACCTCTAATATATACATATATACCCATGGCAAGGTGGTGGAAAAATTACACCACAAAAAAAGGTCTCAAATAAGCCAACAGGATGTAGCAATTAAAGGCACAAAGTCAGCTCAACTATCAATCTTTTCACCTGTAATTCAGCTATTAAGGAGTCCTGAGAGATTTCTTTGGACCTGTAATCAAGAGACTTGGCAGTGACCTTTACAGGGTACATTGGTTGGAGGTCAAACTTACAAAGAGCCAACTAATTATTCCAACAAAGGAACCAGTTAACATTGATTGCAGACTCACTACAAATTAAGCCCAGTCTTAATTGGTAATCTCCAAGACAGACAGGATCCTCCCCCGTTATTCTTTAATTTAACTTTTATCTGCTTAGAAGGGGTTTTCTTCTCCACTGCAATTTCCCCTTTTTAAAGTGGAACTAATCATAATTTAAGACGGACGGCGAGTTAATTTCAGTTGTGTCTGAGGTCCTTTAACATTTTAAATCTAAATACATAATTTATGCCATAGTCACAGACAAAGCAGAACCAGAAAGTTTTACCTTGTCATTATTGATTTTAGGTTTGGCAGACAAACAGTTGGATCAGTGGACAGATAGAGAAAGTCAATCCATAACTAAAGATAATTGACGTGTAGCTATGTCTATATTCAGTACACTTCAGTGTAAGGTTCTTTTTTTTGATCTCCGGAAGTTGCACACATACATTCAAACATGCACACACTACACGGCCATTTGTCAAAGTGATTTATGAAAACCAGTATTGGGAACTGATGACTCGTAGCAGCCCTGATGTCATCCAAGGATCCTCCTTTTCCTTATTCACAGCCACACACACACACACACACACACACACACACACACACACACACACACAC